>NC_134402.1:76447093-76766593 GCF_038048845.1 Mixophyes fleayi
CACCTCTAGTTTGCGGAGGCATCTCCAGAGAGCAGAGAGTAGCATGTACTTTGATGTGCACTGGGCGGGGCTTCTAAGCACAGTGGTACAAATCCCAGGCGTTGAGCTGTGCAATTTGGGCCTGCGTCATCATGGAACACAAAGTGATTGCAATGTCTTCCCCATTCAACTACAAGCGGATCTCAAGACATGTTTCCATTACAATACGGGTAAGAGTAGGCTTTGGCTATCCGGTATTTGTCGTATGCAGAGAGACAGAACACATTGCAGGATAGGCAGATGCATATGTGCAATACCCATAAGAAAGCATGGAAAAAAATATTAAATAGATTTACACCTCTTAATACTACCATCATTAAAAAGAAAAAAAATTAAAAAAATTATATTTTACTAATCATTTTTTTACATGAAATACATATATCAGGATGTTAGTAATGCATACTGTACATGAAATGCATTTTTACAGTTGCTCTTAATTGCAAATACATGGTCTGGAATGCATATGTGTCAGTCTTCACTATCAGTCAGCACTTACACCTGCCCTGTAGCTGGTGCAAGCGATACAGCTAAAAATCACGTACCTGAGAGATGTCTAGAGCTCTAATTGGATTGATACGGTCGACCTCGGCACGCCCTTACTGTACAGTGCCTATGTACATACACAACTTCCCTCCCTCATTTCACACTTCAAATCGTAGGTTGTCGGTAGTGTCATTAGAGTTTGATCTTGAAATGCACGCGCTTGCGTTCACTGGTGTAAAGCATGTGCAGAGCAATTTTACACAAATACATACGGCACGGAACGAGACTTACATTCCTAGATGACTGCTATACATGAGGTCAAATGTGGGTTATTTGTACTCACTGTGTACACAGAATAGTTCAATCTATTTTAGAAAGATTAACATTACAGCTTTAAATACAAACAATAAAGAACGAAAAAAGATGAAAAATAATTGAAATAAATAGCACAGACTAAAACTTGGCGTTTGCATACTTTACATGTCTGCACTCACATATGCACTAGGGGGAGCTCTTTGGTCATTTATTCTTATTACCTTGTTCTTCACATATCTTTGAAACAAATTATCATATGGTGATTTCTATCACTATCACAAACGTACATTTAGTAAGTGCTTGAAAACCAAACAAATTTAGCCATGCAAATATATTACCATGTATCTCCAGGACAGGTCAGTTGTTGCCAATGGAAAACTTTAACACTGAGTACTTAATAGTTCTGGTGTACTTAAAGAGAACCAGTCATCTTAACAAATTAAGGCAGCCATCTTGTGGGTGGGACCAATATTCACAAGAACCCACCCTATCAATTCGCTAGGAACAAGTAGTATCGCATAAGGCACTTAATTGTGAATTTACAGGCAGAATATTTGGTTCAGCCCACAAAATGGCAGCTCCCACTGTGTGTAGTTGACAGCTCACTGTAAAACTATTGGGAACAGGATTATATAGAATTGCATTAGGCAAATGGTGACAATAATGCATGGATCCATGACACATGGGTGTTCTGATTTTCTCTTTCAAAAATTGGGAATCCCTCTACATAAAGCATGGTCTTCATATTACATAAACGATAAAAATCTTCAGTGTGGGATCAAATGATAAACAGCTTAATCCAAAGGATCTTTTTCAGGCACTGTATGTACCTGTAGGATTTCATTTGGCAGACCTTCTCCTATTTTAATCAGATAAGCAACTTGTATAATTGACTTTGTGTTACATACGAAAAGGAGCTTTGTTATATAGTTTCCAGTCCACTCCAGCTAAAATGCCAGGGAGCAGCTTTCCTTTTAAACTACCAAGTGCAGATTCAATTCTCCACGTTGTTCGCTGCGGGATTTGACAGAAAATCTCTGATGATTCTTGCTCACCGGCGGTAATAATGCGCGACCGCGTTGCTGTAAAGAATTGAATCTGCCCAATAGAATGTCTGCTGAGTTCTGTAATATGACCATATTTGATATATTTATGTATACATTATAGGAGCCATTGATACCCATCTAGGAGCACAAAACTCATTATAAGGACCCTTTTGGATGTTTTAAACAGATTTATAATCATAGTTGTTTATTTTTTCATTTAAATATATATATTTTTTCATCCAGGCAATTTTGTTTTCTTTAAGACTTTGACTGTGGATTTAGGTGCAAAGAAGAAGGAAAAAGACCTATTAGTTATACAGACTTAATGTGGCCCTTCTTATCTGAGTGATGCATCCCAGACCTGCAGGTTTTTACAAAGGAAAAGGATTTAAGCTGTCCACACACTGCCAGATCTGGTTGTTTGGTCTATTTGCCGAATGACGTGATAAAGAAAGTCCTCTTGGAATGTCCTTTTTCCAGTCAACCAATCATCATCAGTTAACCAAATTTTTCATTCTGTCCTGTAATTTCCATTCCAATATGACTGGATATAAGTTTGACATGATGGCTGCACGATTGGGCTCACTCATCATCATCATTTATTTATATACCGCCACTAATTCCGCAGCGCTGTACAGAGAACTCATTCACATCAGTCCCTGCCCCATTGGAGCTTACAGTCTAAATTCCCTAATATAGACACACACACACACACAGACAGACTAGGGTCAATTTTGATAGCAGCCAATTAACCTACCAGTATGTTTTTGGAGTGTGGGAGGAAACCGGAGCACCCGGAGGAAACCCACGCAAACACAGGGAGAACATACAAACTCCACACAGATAAGGCCATGGTTGGGAATCGAACTCATGACTCCAGTGCTGCGAGGCAGAAGTGCTAATAACTAGGCCACTGTGCTGCCTTATTCGTTAGCATGACTCAATAACCATACTCTCTACGTGTATGGAAGGCTTTATTTTGGACTGCTTATCCATAAACATTCCTTCGCAATAATCTAGATAGTCGTTCCTTCTATGTACTATGGGCCTGATTCATGAAGGAAAGTAAAGCAAAAAAGGAGGGAGGTGAATTGGCAGAACACAGGGAGCAGTTATTTGGCACCACCAAGGTGAAATGATGTGAGGACAGCGTTCTACAGCGGCAGGGCCACAATGACGCAATTCGCATAGAATGGCGTTATAGAGGTCACCATCCTGCTCAATTCACTATGAAGTCGGCAGAACGTGGCCTGGGAGACTTACCCGGAATTTTGGAGTGGGCAAGTATGATTATGCCAATACCTGTAGAGCTATAATAAGGAGAAATGTCACCATATATTGTGTGCCAAGTGTATATGTACGGTTCCAGATCTTTGAGAACCTAGCAACACTCCTGCTAGTGTATTTATCTGGTTTTCTTATCAGTTGGGACTGCAGAATCCCTGGAGCAGCCGCAATGTTATGTCATTTACTATTTTAGTGCCAAGTTGTTTTCTTTTTAGTAGTTTGTAAATACAACAAGTTCAACCAGCAAACGTTCTCACAGAACATGACCGACCAAGGGGAAGAAAGAAATTTTCCTTAAGACTAGCAATGTTTTATATTTACAAATCATGTACACACCACTCCACATTTAGTATATTTTGAGACAGTACGGTTATCTTGGAACATAAACACCAAGTAGAGATGGTAACTGACCCCGTGTTTTGGTTTTGGTTTTGGATCTGGATTACCTTCGTGTTTTGGTTTTGCAAAACCGCCCTTGCGTGTTTTGGTTTTGGTTTTGATTGGTTTTGTTTTGCTATTTTTGATAAAAATACAATTTTTTTTGGTCTAAAATAACCTAATTTAGTGCTCCACCAGTTTCTTAGATAAGTGAGGTAATTCTAAAGCTAATAAATTAGGTAAAAAACAGTTTAATCCCTGGTAGGCCGTCCTTAATGCGAACACTTGTCTGCAAATTATACAGTCAAACCTGGTTGTCTACCTCCTCCATCTTTGATTATTGGCAATGTAGCCATCGTCTTTGTCTGTATATTACACCCTCCACTTGTAGTTGAATATAAAAAAAGCAGCCTGCATAGACTGTAGAACTAGAAAGTAAAATTAAATGGACCACGGTAGTTTGGTGGCTATGTATGCTCCCCCCCCCCGCCCACCCTCCACTTGTAGTTGAATATAAAAAAAGCAGCCTGCATAGACTGTAGAACTAGAAATTCGAATATACAAAGAAATGGACAAAGGCAGTTTGGTATCTGTCTGCATCAGATCCCCTCTCCACTAGGAGTAAAATAGAAAACTATTCAGCCGTTATATAATCTAGAATATGAATAGAAATTGAGAAAGGCAATTTGGTATCTGTCTGCATCATAATCAACATCCTCATTAGCGCCTTCGTCACCTCCACAAATCTCCCCCTCATCCTCTTCTAATTCCAAAGTGGCATCCTCAATTTGTGTGTCACCGGCTACACTCGGGCTATTAAGGCACACATCGGCAGAATGCTCACGATTAGACATCCCACTGTTGGATGGACTCTCCACAAGGATTGGTGTCATTTGTGAATCAGAGCAAACATTATCCTCTAATGCCTTACTGTTATCTTGCAGCTCGGCTTTGACGCGTAACAGTAGTTGTGCACCACGCGTAACAGTAGTTGTGCACCATTTGTAGGCTCGGTAACTTTTTGGGATCTGCCACTAATAGACAAAGGTGAAGGCCTCATTCTCTCTTTGCCACTGCGTGTGTAAAATGGCATGTTGGCAATTTTTTTTTTATCGGCAGTTAACTTTTGCTCAGTAACACTTCTTTTTCGCTTCAACACAGTAAAAAAAAAAAAATTATTTTGTTTTTTGGACTGATTTCGAAACACTCTGTAGTTTGACATCGCCTTGCCCAGATGACGTACTGGGAACACTAACATCAGGACTGGTGACAGAACCTGGTTGCTCATTCTGATCATATGTGGACTGCTTTGAATCCATTCTGAGCGCAAAGCACTTGTAGTGGTAAAAATTATTTGGTAGATACTGCTGACAGATATGACTTTTGACAGCCAGAAATATTTATGCACAATTAGGGAGGACACCCCAAAAGCACTGGGGAGTGCTAAAAATTATTTGGTAGATACTGCTGACAGATATGACTGTTGACAGCCAGAAATATTTATGCACAATTATGGGGGGCGCCCCAAAAGCACTGAGGAGTGCTAAGAATTAGTTGGTAGATACTGCTGACAGATATGACTGTTGACAGCCAGAAATATTTATGCACAATTATGGGGGACACCCCAAAAGCACTGGGGAGTGGCAAATATTAAAAAAAAAAAATAAACCTCTATTCTGCTCTAGCGATTTTTGTTAGAGCAATTGCAAAAAGAATATTGGATTCTCTGTCCCTGTTCTAATCAGCCTGTGACTACACCCTGCTCTCTCCCTCTGTCAAATGGCGATGGATTGCTGTGGAGGCGTGTATTTATAATGTTGAAGTATCGCAAGAACCGAGCCCCGAGATCCGACGACGTCACAATGACGTTCGGCCTCGATTTGGATTCAGAGCAGGTGGGAGAGTACCGAGCTACCGGATAGGCAAAGTTTGGTTGGGTTCGGTTCTCAGGGAACCGGACCCGCCCATCTCTAACACCAAGTGACCTGTCTGGGTGACATACACTCATTTACTTTGTATTTTACAAGTTGCAGATTATACTGGATCTGCATGTTTAATCTAATTTTAAATGAGTGGCTTTAGGTCACTCCAGATCAGGTCTCAGCCATTCCTTCTATCGCTGACCATAATCACCATACATCCAGTAATACTGGTTTAGTGTCATAAAAGCAGAGTATAAAGAATTTATAACACAAAGCAAAGAGTTTCCAAACACTGGCTTCATCAGTGGTCTGAGTTGGCTAACAGGAAAACATTTTTTGCCCTAGACAGTTCAATCACACTGACGTCAGGCTTGTGAGGCGGTGGTGGTGGGGGCTGCGTGTAGACAGAAGAAACTGCAAAAGCCAACTGAAGATGGAGAATCTGATCCAAAAGGTATTGGTTAGATGCATTCTACAAGAAGGGGTACCTAACCCATGGTTAAATATGTGGATAGAAATTATATTTGCAATGTTGATAGATATATCCTTTAAAAGAGCATTAACCTCCAAAATACTCTTTGCTTAATTGTGGCTAGTACAATGTACAGCACATACTAGACACACGTTGACATTATTCCTCTGTGCAAACCCAGGGGCTGTGTCTGTTACATTTACTCATTTATTTTGGTCCTTTTCTGACCTTACCATGCCCCCAATTACATCATACTTTACCCACAGTGAGGTCACAATTATCCTCTGCCACTAGGCCATGCCACTACCTAGATTGTATTGTGTAAGGATTATCATACCTCAGTAAATCTGACAGGATATTTAAATGCGAAGATAAATGGGTTATGGTGAAGAGAAGAAAATGAATGGCACCTCTTCTGAATGAAAAGCTTTGAAAGCTAATATGCTTGCCATACACACTGCCATTTCTTTAGCAATATAATACAATTGGCACAATACTGCGGCATATGTGTCCCCCAAGTCACTCCGATTGAAAGCGATTGGATCATTATTGGACATGTCTTTTGGAACATCACTGCAGATGACCTCTACTAATGACAGCTTCTGACCATACTCACAGGCACCAGTAACGCCAGAAGAAATCCGGTTGCTTGCCAGAATGTTGAACAAGCTATATCTTGTCCAAATTGGCTACTAATTTGTTTAGCCAGTTTAGCATCCAATCATGACACTTAGCGCTCAGGCCAAGTGACAAGAACATACTATGTGTGGCCAGGTAAGTCCTATGACCAGCATATTTTTAGACATTCATCATGCATTAGTCAAACAAAGGTAACATAAAAATAGTTTAGAATCCGATAAGATTGGTACGCTATTACCAGTGAACGTTTTCTATGGTAAACTACTCCAGTGTCAGCTTTTCAGAAAGTTCCCAGTTATGCACATTAGGTCAACTATTTCATTTGTATGTTTCAAAATAGGATAAAATAGGAAGTCGGTGTAATCAGCGCTTCTTATTTGATTTTCTTTAAAGATTGTGTAAGTAATATTCTGGTGTTGCCATTGCAGTATTTGTAGGACTTGTTATGATCTGCCTTGCTCAGAATTTTTCTTGCTGGCTGGGATAAGGGTGAACGCTTCAGATACTGGCGGACAGATTCCTTCACAGTTGTGGATTCTTTCTCCAGGGGAGCTGGGAACGGCTCACTGTTCCGTGGGGGCAGGGGGGTAAGAGAGATGGTGCTCCTGGGTTGGAAGAGCTCCTTGTAACGTGAGCATCTCTAGCAGGGTTTGAGGGTCCTCTAAGCAGCTTGTAAACTGAATGGAATTGGATGATATAAAATGTCTGTACTGGGGAGCTAAGAGGCCAACTCCAAACATTGCTTGGAACTAGAGATGGGCGGGCTCGGTTCCCCGAGAACCGAACCCACCCGAACTTTGCCTATCCGAGTACCGAGCCGAGCAGGCTTGGTACTCTCCCGCCCGCTCGGAATCCAAATCGAGGCCGAACGTCATTGTGACGTCGTCGGATCTCGGGGCTCCATTCTCGCGATACTTGAAAATTATAAATACACACCTCCACAGCAATCCATCGCCATTTGACAGAGGGAGAGAGCAGGGTGTAGTCACAGGCTGATTAGAGCAGGGACAGACAATACAATTCTGATTCCAATTCTGATAACAATCGATAGAGAAGAGAGGAGGATAGAGGAGTATTTTTTTTTTCAATATTTGGCACTACAAGTGCTTTGGTGGGTATCCCCCATTCTTTTGCATTAATATTTCTGGCTGTCAAAAGTACTATCTGTCAGCAGATTTAAAAAAATAATTTTTAGCACTCCCAAGTGCTTTTTGGGTGTCCCCCATTCTTTTGCATTAATATTTCTGGCTGTCAAAAGTCATATTTGTCAGCAGTATCTAAAACAATTTGTAGCACTACAAGTGCTTTGGGCTCAGAATGGATTCAAAGCAGTCCACATATGAGCAGAATGAGCATCCAGGTTCTGTCACCAGTCCTGATGGTAGTGTTCCCAGTACGTCATCTGGGCAAGGCAATGTCAAACTCCACAGTGTTTTGAAATCAGTCAAAAAAACACACCCCAAATTTTTTTTTACTGTGCTGAAGCGAAAAAGAAGTGTAACTGAGGAAAAGTTAAGTGCCGATAAAAAAAAAAAATTGCCAACATGCCATTTTACACACGCAGTGGCAAAGAGAGAATGAGGCCTTCACCTTTCTCTATTAGTGGCAGAT
Organism: Mixophyes fleayi; assembly: GCF_038048845.1. NCBI lineage: Eukaryota > Metazoa > Chordata > Amphibia > Anura > Limnodynastidae > Mixophyes > Mixophyes fleayi. Next base: position 76,455,286 of record NC_134402.1, read on the forward strand.
CCAAAAATGTTACAGAGCCTACAATTGGTGCACAACTACTGTTACACGTCAAAGCCGAGCTGCAAGATAACAGTAAGGCATTAGAGGATAATGTTTGCTCTGAATCACAAATTACACCAATCCCTGTAGAGAGTCCATCCAACAGTGGGATGTCTAATCGTGAGCATTCTGTTAGTGTACCCATAAAGAGGGACCCTTTCAGCAGTTCTGCTGATGTGTGCCTGAACAGCCCGAGTGTAGGCGGTGATACACAAATTGAGGACACCACTTTGGAAATAGAAGAGGATGAGGGGGAGATTTGTGGAGGTGACGAGGGCGCTAATAAGGATGTTGATGAGGTTGTTTGTGTCAGTCCTGCACCAGTGGCAGCAGTTCTGGCACGTGAGAAGAAAAAGGCCATTGTCATGCCAGGCCATAAAACCAAAAAATCCACTTCTTATGTGTGGAATTATTTCTACCCCAATCCAGACAACAACTGTATAGCCATTTGTAGTGTATGTCAAGCCACAGTCAGTCGAGGGAGGGACCTTAACCATCTTGGAACCTTGTCTATGTTACGCCATTTGACGAGAGTTCATGGCAAAGTGTTGGGAAAAGCTGAAAGTTCTTCCCAAAAAACTTACAAGCACTCCATCATCAGCTAGGACCCTCCGCTCACCGACATCCCGACGGCTACAAAATACACCCACCACACCATCCTCATCAATATCCTCAGTAGCGCTCGGAGTTAGCCCTGCATCCCAATTATTAAGGCTGGATGACTCCTGCACTATTATTGATTCCTCTAAAGAAAGCATTAGTCCCACTGCTGCTGCTGTTGCTGCATCGTCAGCCCAGAGAAAGGCCAAGAAAAAGAGCAGTCCTACATTTCAACAATTAACTATAAAACAATCATTTGCTAGGGGAAGCAAATATGACAGCAGTCACCCAGTCGCCAAGCGAATCACAGACGCCATGACTGCAATGTTAGTGTTAGATCTGCGTCCAATATCCACAATAAACGCAGCTGGTTTTTCACAGTTGAGGTTTTGTGTCCGCGTTACAGAATTCCATCGCAACACCATTTTTCCCGTAAAGCTATTCCACAACTATACCAAAAAGTGTGTACAAATGTACAGATTGCGCTGAAAAATGCCATTCTGCCCACTGTCCACTTAACCACAGATATGTGGACAAGTGGAAGTGGTCAAACCAAAGACTATATGACTGTGACAGCCCACTGGGTTGGTCATTCACCTTCACCAGCAGGAACAGCAGCAGCATGTACACCACTACGTAACATTTGTCACAGGCAGGCCACTCTTTGTATCACCGGCTTCACTAACAGGCACACATCTGATAATTTGTTACGCAAACTAAGAGATGTGATTGATACATGGCTTATACCACTTGGACTCTCCCCAGGATATGTCATTTCTGATAACGCCAACAATATAGTGCGAGCATTACAGCTGGGTGATTTCCAGCACATTCCCTGTTTTGCTCACACCATCAACTTGGTGGTGCAGAGCTTCCTACGAAATAACCGTGAGGTGCAGGAGATGCTTTCGGTGGCCCGTAAGATTTCAGGCCATTTCAGGCATTTGGCCACAGCATTTAGGAGATTGCAGCAGCTCCAAGAGCAGTTTAACTTGCCCTGTCACCAACTTAAGCAGGAGGTGGTAACTAGGTGGAATTCCACCCTTTACATGCTGCAGAGGATGGAGGAACAGAGCAAAGCCATGCAAGCGTATTGCACAAGCCATGACATTGGGAAAGGAGGGGGCATGTATTTCAGTCTTGCACAGTGGGGAATCCTTTCAGTGCTGTGCAAGGCGCTGAAACCATTTGAAGTTGTGACGTGTGAAGTGAGTGCATATTCTGCTAGTTTGAGCCAAGTCATTCCTTTAATTAGACTATTGGAAAAGCAGCTTGAGAAACTGAGGGAGGAGATGAAAGCAAGCAATTCCGCAAAGTATGTTGGTCTTGTCGATCAAGTACTTAATTCGCTTCACAATAATCCTCGAGTTATTAAGACCTTGAGCTCGGATCAATACGTTTTGGCCACTGTGCTTGATCCAAGGTTTAAGACCTACATTGAGTCTTTGCTTCAAAATGAACGAGATGTGAACTTTTGCAAGGAGCTATTGCTCAGCAAGTTGTCTGCTGAACTGGGCCTTGGCTTGACGACATGTCCTCCTTCAGTTTCTCAAGCAGCTGTTGCTTGTAAAAAAATAAATTTTCCAAAAAAAAGCAGGGAAGACCAGAAAGTTTAACATCTGGGCTGGTTTGAAGGATTTTTCCAAAAAATGTGTGACCTTGCCCATAACTCCATCCAATATGAGTATTAACATCCAAAGGATGGTGGAGGATTACTTTCAAGAGGTAATTGATATGGAAATGTCAGACAGTCCCTTTCCTTACTGGGAAGAAAAGAAGGCCATTTGGAAACCCATGTACAAACTTGCTTTGCAATACTTAAGCTGCCCACCCTCCAGTGTGTACTCTGAACGAGTGTTCAGCACAGCAGGGAACTTAGTCAGTGATCGCCGTAGAAGGTTACTTCCCAAAAATGTGGAGAAAATGATGTTTAGAAAAATGAACTACATCTTCCACGAAGAAGGCCTTCACCATCCAAGACATCCAAGCACTGATTGTTCTCTAATGGCAGATTCAAGCGGCGATGAATTGATAGTCTGTGATGATGACGTACACACTGATGAGGGTGAGGATGAAGCTGAAGATGATGACGATAACATCTTTTTAAAACTTTCTATGTAAGTGTAGGGTGCAATCTACCCCCAGAGAGGAAAGGGACTTGGGGCATTTCCATATCACGTACTGTCTTGAAAGGCTGCTGTTTGGGCAATTTCTCCTTAAGGGTAGGGTGTCATACACAGAGTGACCCCAAACTGTCTTTGTCCATTTCTCTTAATATTGTATGGTCTATAACGGCTGAATTTTTTGGTATTTTATACAAATGGAGGGGGGCCTAGAGAGACAGAAACCAAACTGGCTTTCTCCATTTCAATTAATATTGTACAGTCTATAACGGCTGAATTTTTTTGTATTTACAACAACTGGAGGGGGGCCTAGAGAGACAGAAACCAAACTGCCTTGTCCATTTCTTTACATATTCAAGTATAAGTGTAGGGTGTAATGTACATCCAAAGACGATGGCTGCTTTGCCAATATTCATAGATGGAGAGGAAGACAATCTGGTTTGTGTGTAGAATTAATGAAGGCCTACCAGGAATTAAACTGTTTTTTGGATAATTTATTAGCTTTACAAATTACATTACTTATCCTAGAAACAGGTGGAGCACTAAATTTGGTTATTTTAGGCCCAAAAACATTGATTTTTAATCAAAATAGCAAAACTAAACTAAACAAAACCAAAACCAAAACACGCAAGGGAGGTTTTGCAAAACCAAAACCAAAACCGAAACACGAAGGTAATCCAGAAGCAAAACCAAAACCAAAACACAGGGGTCAGTGAGCATCTCTACTTGGAACAAACATGACAGGTTTAGAAATGGGACTGGAGACTAAAAGACTGTAGACAAGAGAAGGAAGTCATGTTGGTGTACAGAGTAACGGATATGGGTGGAAAACTACTGAGAAAAACAAAATATAACCTGTCTCACTTCTGAAAAGAATTGGAAATTAAGTGCTATTGAAATAAGTGGGTAGTTTCACATTGTGTATATAATACCCTGCAGTACCTGTGATCCTCCAGAGGTGCTGCTGTTCTGCCTTTCCCACGACCAGGGGTTATCTAGCATAGCCAGTTACTCATTCACACCTGACTGTGTCTTATATATGCCCGCCTATTCCAGTATCCTTTGCTGGTCATTGATGTTCCTAAGTCTGCTTATGTTTGTTCCTGGATCACTGCCTGCTTTCTCTGTGTCTGTGGATATCATGCTTAGCCAGCTCCTGTTTCCTTGTAAAGCATATTTCAATCACCTGTATCTCTCCTGGAGGTAATCTGACGTTTGTCCCAACAGCTGCAAATCTATGACGTAGTACACACTACAGGGCTTTCAGATTATTATTGGGCCAATCACATGATAAACAACCATTTGGCCTGATATCACATTAATGTGTACGCTCCAATGATGAGCAATTATCGTTCCAAACCACATTGTATCGTTTTATTTGATTTTTAAACTGAACTAAAAATGTCGTTCAACAATGGAACAATGATGTTCCAATTCTGCAGTGTGTAGGCACTCACGACCGGCAGTGTCCATAGACCTCTATGAAGTGTGCAGAGTCACAACCTTTTCAGCCGATGATTATGACAGATGAAGAGCACAGATATGAAGGTAAGTTGTGTAAAACGTGTATAGTGTGTACACATGAATCAGCATGCTGATCAGGACTTTTTTTTTCTGTCGTTGGTAAAATCATTAACAATATTGCATCGGAAGAAATGTTTGGTAGTGTGTACCCAGCCTTGAGGAATGTCCTGTGGGTGCCGCAGGCTGCCATTGGTGCGCACGACAGTGCACGTGTTTTTTCCTGGGAAGGATGGGGGTAAGTGCTGGCTTAAAAATTGGGATGGTGGGTGGTATGTTCCTGGACATGGACCAAAATGTCATAATAGACTAAATTAAAGTTACACATTCTGCAGTCTTTAAGGTGACCAAACAGACATAAATAATTACACCTAGAGTAAATTCTGATACTGAATCTGAAATTCAATACACCATGCTTTGTAGATAAAAACTATTTTATGTTCCAGTATATTAATTTTTTTAATCTTAATCTTGCAAATAAAAACAAAAAAAAGTGCTCCAGTTGCAGACACCTCTTATGTATTTACATAGTAACAACATGACACGTGTCTCTTCAATATAAAAGATGTTTCGGATAGTTCACCAAGGTATGTTGGACAGGACTACTTTTGATGTAGGCTCACACACACTACAGTCCCTCTGTACATGATCTTTATGTGAACTGACTTATGCTGTCGTTTCTGTCCGGGCTGGTAAAAAAACAACTCATGTATGTCATTAAGTAGCTGTAAAATGTTAACAAAAATTACTTTTCCAAAAGAGACCAAATAAGCAGCAGTCTTCATGAATTGGTTAACACCAAAGTATGAAAGGTTATCTGCCTGACTCTGAGAGGCTTTCCACATGGTACAGACCTCCTTCATTCCTGTGGGAAACCAAGCCTTTTCTCCATAATAACCCCATTCCAATGACTAACATCCAACCAAGTGAAGCAACATCAAGCCAGAAGAGTTAAGGAGGGCAGCGATGCTCTATAGTATATACATTGCTTTTATGTATATATGCACATCATACTTCCTGTGTATAAGACGATGCTCTATAGTATATACATTGCTTTTATGTACATGCACATCATACTTCCTGTGTATAAGACGATGCTCTATAGTATATACATTGCTTTTATGTACATGCACATCATACTTCCTGTGTATAAGACGATGCTCTATAGTATATACATTGCTTTTATGTACATGCACATCATACTTCCTGTGTATAAGACGATGCTCTATAGTATATACATTGCTTTTATGTACATGCACATCATACTTCCCGTGTATAAGACGATGCTCTATAGTATATACATTGCTTTTATGTACATGCACATCATACTTCCTGTGTATAAGACGATGCTCTATAGTATATACATTGCTTTTATGTACATGCACATCGTACTTCCTGTGTATAAGACGATGCTCTTTAGTATATACATTGCTTTTATGTACATGCACATCATACTTCCCGTGTATAAGACGATGCTCTATAGTATATACATTGCTTTTATGTACATGCACATCATACTTCCTGTGTATAAGACGATGCTCTATAGTATATACATTGCTTTTATGTACATGCACATCATACTTCCTGTGTATAAGACGATGCTCTATAGTAAATACATTGCTTTCATGTACATGCACATCATACTTCCTGTGTATAAGACGATGCTCTATAGTATATACATTGCTTTTATGTACATGCACATCGTACTTCCTGTGTATAAGACGATGCTCTTTAGTATATACATTGCTTTTATGTACATGCACATTATACTTCCTGTGTATAAGACGATGCTCTATAGTATATACATTGCTTTTATGTACATGCACATCATACTTCCTGTGTATAAGACGATGCTCTATAGTATATACATTGCTTTTATGTACATGCACATCGTACTTCCTGTGTATAAGACGATGCTCTTTAGTATATACATTGCTTTTATGTACATGCACATTATACTTCCTGTGTATAAGACGATGCTCTATAGTATATACATTGCTTTTATGTACATGCACATCATACTTCCTGTGTATAAGACGATTGAAAACTTCAAGAGACAATGGCTTACACTCAGTAACACCTAACAAAATTATATACAGTAAATATCCAGAGGTCGGTAAAGAAATGTTACAAGATCATTTTTGGTGTGTTAAGACAAGAAGAACCTTTTGCACTAAGCAGATTAGACTGCCTTTCAATATGTACTCAAAAAACACGTTTAGTTTATAGTGAACTTGAATGAAATGCAAAGTGGACATTTAAACAGGCCTATTATGGTAGTATGTAGCACACAGTATTTGATGTGTGTATCATATGCAAAACCTGCATTATTTCACAACATACCTGTCAACCCTTCCAGCTTTTGGCATTTGGCACCCAGTGGTCTGAATCTCTGAATCAGAGCAGCCGGCCAGCACACTCTCCCTGCCTGTCTCTGCCGAACGGACCTGCATATAGTGTGCAGCCGCCGGCAGCAAGCCCCTGCAATCTCCGCACACTTTTTGACAGCTACCGTAATATATTTTTTTTCAAATTTCGGGGCCAAAATGAAGGTGCGTCTTATACATGGGAGCGCCTTATACATGGGGAAATACGATATGTTACTACACATGTTTTTATTTACATACGCATGTATGGACAGGTGCACGTGGAGCAAACAGACCGATATAGTAAAATAATACTGCATGCATATAGTAACCTGAAGAACTAACCAGATATTAATAGCCACATTGTGTGAAAGAGCCCTAACAGCCATTGAATGCTGGCAGACCAGCACTAGATATTATGATAACTTTCAACTTATCTTATAATGTCTCAATGTCTAGTCTTCCAGCATTAGAGGAAAAAGAGAAGTAACTGTGTGGAACAGGTGGTGATACTCATAGCAAACAGTTAGCTGTTTGGTAGAAGCAGCCCTACTACAGCCAATTTAAAATGAATCTTTATTACAAGCAGAAGTGGAGAACCAGCAACTAATCAGGGTCTTCCTTAATTAAAAGTAAGTAATATAAGAAATAAAATACTATTGTGAAAAAAGTTTGTATTGACTGTGACATGACTTCTTCAAAACTAAAGCAAACTAGCAATGACAGACACATCATAAACTATAACTCCATAACATGTCTGTCTGTTTTTTTAACCCACAAATTTGGATCTCACTAGCTTTAGTGGGTATGGTCAGCCAAAGACATCTTGCTTAGGCATCATAACGATTGGCATCAATAAATATATTTTCTAGAGTTTGACCTCCCTGAAAGTCCTTGTTAACCTCCATATTTGAAGGAGTTCATCGCTGGTGTATGAACTTACCAACCGCAAACCTATCAATCATTATTGTTGTATAAAAAGTAAGTTCTATGAATACACAGTAGGAAGGAACAGGTCCACTGTCACCAACCGTACAGTACAGGGCCTGATTAAGGGTTCAGACCACACTAGGCTAGTTCATGTCTCCTTATTTCTTTGGAGAACAACTATTCTCTTTTATTTTAAAATTAATTTCAGTTTATTCCTCTCCCTGTCACAATTCTGCACTCCAAAGAATGTTGCACCCCTCAAATGCGTTGCACCTGAAGACTTGTCAGCCTATTGGATAATCAGGCCCTGGGACAGTGAAAACTTTGGCAAAATTTGGACGTATGGTATTAGGTTCTCAGCAGCCTCTCGCTGAGAATAAAAATGCAGCATCTCAGAACCTTTCTTTCAGTGAGAATATTCTATTGCACTTTTGGGGAAATCACTTTAACCTACCTGTACAGAATTTCGGTTCTACCAGGAAAGTCGTAGAAAAATGAGGGGACATTTTTATTTCATATACCACTGTCGTGCATTTTAATTGTAACACCCCCCTAGTGGTGTTCTAGTAAAACCCTGCACTTCAGTGAATACAGGAGGGGTCACCTAGAGGGTAAGCTAGAAGTTTATAAAAAGTTACATAAACTGGTTACCATGGTGATAACCCAGCCCAGCCTGTGAGACTGAGTGAAAGGAAGGAGGGGATGTCATTAAGGGGGGATAGAGAAGAGAGAGAGACAAGAGGAGAGAGAGAGGAGACACAGGAGAGAGATGTGAGAAGCTGGGACATCCCAGGCTCCCCCAGCATTCGCTGGAAGTCTGAGCATGGTGACTGCACCAGGGCAAGGAATGTGTGCCCTGGATGAGGGGGAGAACTCCATGTCACTATAGAGAACCCAAGATAGAGGGGGACACTTCGCATGGAAAAGACCCTGGAGGAGGGTAGCTAAAAGAGGCATGGTAGCTGTATTGTCAGATCCTGAGAATGAGAGTACACAGAGTGAAGTGTCAGAGCACAGGAGACATTATCCCCGCAGAGGAGGGATGAGCTGCAGTTGAGAGGTACACAGAGTGTGTCAGAGCTGCATGGAGAAGAAGCTGCCTGCCTGTAAGCATCCACGTGAGTGCCCCTGCAGAGGAGGGTGATCTGCAGTGAGTATGGAGTGTAAGAGACCTATGATTTATGTTATTTAACATCTGGATAACATCAAGAACTGTGCAGGAGGAGTAATAAGATATTTGCAACCATATTCGTATTGCTCATTAAGAACTGTGCTGGAGAGAGAGAGGAGATGTATATATTTTTCTTTATTGCTGCAACCATTATGATTATCGTGCTGGAGGAAGAGGAGTGTAAATAAAAGTTCAGTTTATCATAGAGATGGTCTGGCGCCCAAATTATTGTGACTTTTATTACACTGCACCACAAAGTGACATTACCTGTGTCCCACTAACTACAAAGAAATACCTGCATGTGCAGGGACCCCCTGATCATTTACACCCATGCCCATCGGCTAGCCTGGGCTTGAGAAGGAGGTGCACTGTGTACCCTTTGCACCACACAATACAGAGCACATAATGCTTTCATTATAAAGGTAAAATTGCACCTATAATTCATCATCATTTATTTATATAGCGCCACTAATACAGAGAACTCATTCACATTAGTCCCTGCCCCATTTGAGCTTACAGTCTAAATTCCCTAATATAGGCACACACTCACACAGATACTAGGGTCAATTTTGACAGCAGCCAATTAACCTACTATTATGTTTTTGGAGTGTGGGAGGAAACCGGAGCACCCGTAGGAAACCCACACAAACACGGGGAGAACATAAAAACTCCACACAGGTAAGGCCATGGTTGGGAATCAAACTCATGACCCCAGAGCTGTGAGGCAGAGGTGATAACCACTAGGCCATTGTGCTGCCTTCCTGTAGAAAGTGTGCCTGGAAGTTTCATTGGAAATAAAAGCTATAAGCTCAATCTCTGCCATTTCCAAAGCCGTGTAAGAATCAAGTACTTTTACGGAAAGAAAAATACTCTGCGACCCACAGCTAACCAGAGAACACTTTTATAAATGTGCTCTTTCCACCAAGTGAAAAAAAATTTACATTTATAATTGACAACTAAATATAATTTTTGTCGGGAGTATTGCACTCAGGGATAGAAACAATGACAGCCTCAGTTATACCTGCAACTCAGATCAATTATATAGTTTATTGGTTTCCTTGACCCTTACATGGACTCCAGCAGTGAACAGGAGCTAAGTGCTGTGAGGGTTAGGCTGATTGACTCGTTGGGATTAGTCTCAGGAGGGTTTATAAGGCTGTCAGCAACACATACTCATTGCCAGTGATAGAGTTCTTGTGACTGGATTGTATGCTGCGTTCTTCTATCCCAGATGTTACTGACCCTGTACGTTTTTGACCATTCATGCCTGCTGTCTGCACTCATCAGCGTTTGTGACGCCTACTATTCTGTTTGCTGCCTGCCCTGAATTCAGTTTTGTACCTGACAATTCTTTATTGTATTTCTGTGCTGATTGTTACCCGTTAGGCCGTTTGGTGTATTTTATTAACGCTTAGGACAGTGTTGGCTAACCTGTGACACTCCAGGTGTTATGAAACTACAAGTTCCAGCATACCCTTCCAGCAAAAAGCTGCTCTATATTGGCAAAGCATGCTGGGAGTTGTAGTTTGACAACACCTGGAGTGTCATAGGTTAGCCTACACTGGCTTAGGAGATGGTGTGGTGCTCAAAGTCAATCCTCAAGAGCTGCCAACAGTTCATGTTTTCAGGATTTTTGTACTCACGTTCATCTATTTTTCTGGGTCAGAAAATATCCCACCTGTTTCCAGAGACATGACCTGTTGATAACTCTTGAGGACTGGGTTATTCTTTTGTTTGCACCAGTTTCTAATAAATCTATACTACCTAGCACACAGGGCTTGTGTCACGAGCCGCGGCGGTACTCACAGCCGCCGCGGATCGCTTCTGGCCCCCTCTGGCCCCCCGGCCATCACCTTGATGACCGGGGCGTCACTTCTGGATCCTGGCTGCGTCCCGACAACCGAGGAAGCCGGGCGCGCATGCGCAGAAGCTAAACTAACCTGGGGCTTGATGTAACAAGCCTGTGGGCTGATTAATGCGTGGTACATTAATCATGCAGGTGGCTGTGTGTGATTCAGAGCTAGGCTCTGATTGGTGGCCACTAGTATTTAAGGCAGTGAGGTCTGCAGCCTCACTGCCGGTTATAGTTTCTGTGTCCAGTCTGCTTGACCTGCTCCCTGCCTTGTTCCTGTTTTTTGGACTTACTGCTGATTACCCGTGTATGACCCTTGGCTTGGATTTGGACTTTGTTTGTGCATCTTGTGACCCCTGACCTCTGGCTTGAATACCGATTTCCCTGTCTGCTCGTGACCCCTGACCTCTGGCTTGAATACCGATCTCCCTGTCTGCTCGTGACCCCTGACCTCTGCTTGGACTCCACTACGCTTGCCTGGGTTCTCCCCAGCCGGTACACACTTCACGACCCTCTGTCAGTCTGCGGCCCAGTCTGTCCCCACCATCAGGGGCTCCAGTGAACACCTGACTGACGGAGTAGACTCCAGGTTGTGTTGTGGCGGCTGGAGGGGTTCCTAACATTATAACCGGCCTAAAAACAGACGTTCCGGAGACGAAGTTAAGATGGAAGGAAGTGGAACTTCACCATCTCTGGCGCAAGCCCTAGCGGGTCATGTGGAATCCCTGTACCAAATGATCCAGGGATTGCCTGAGCGATTGTCCGCTCAAGAAGAAGTTGCGAAATCCTCACAACCCACTCCGAGTTCCGCCTGTGAACCTAAGATGAATTTGCCGGATCGCTTCACCGGAAATAGATCCCTGTTCCGGAATTTCAGGGAGCGCTGCAAGCTTTATTTCCGGTTGAGACCCCGCTCCTCCGGTTCAGAGCGCGAAAGAGTCGGGATTATCATTTCCCTCTTACAGGGTGACCCCCAGTCTTGGGCCTTTTCCTTGTCGCAGACCAGTCCTGCCATGCAGCCAGTAGATGCTTTCTTCGAGGCATTGGGTCTACTGTATGACGACCCGGATCGAATGGCCTCCGCTGAATCTCATCTACGGGCCTTGAAACAAGGCCGGCGGTCGGCAGAGGAATACTGCGCGGAATTCCGTAGATGGTCACCTGACAGTGGATGGAATGACCCTGCCTTACGCAGTCAGTTTCGTTTAGGCCTGTCGGAACAAATCAAAGACTCCTTGGTGCAATATCCGTCTCCTACCTCACTGGAGGATCTGATGCACCTCTCCATTAAAATTGACAGGAGAATTAAAGAGCGAAAAACTGAAAAAGAGGCATCTTCTCCTCCATCTGTTCTGATTCCTGTTTCCACGGATGATGAGGAGCCTATGCAATTAGGAGCATACCGTCTCTCTTCTGGGGAAAGAGACAGGAGACGATCGCTAGGGCTATGTCTCTACTGTGGCTTAAAAGGCCACTTCTCCCGTTCCTGCCCAAATAAGCCAGGAAAAGAGCATGCCTAGGGAATGAGGGGAAGATTCAACTAGGTCTGCAAATTATCTCCCCGAAAAATGCTGTATTACTTCCTGCACAGCTCACCTTCAGTGCTCGCTCTGTGGACCTGTCGGCCTTCATTGATAGCGGAGCTGCAGGCAACTTCCTTGACATCGGGTTTGCCAGCTCTGCCGGAATTCCGATGGTAAAACTCAAATCTGCTATTACTGTCTGTGGCTTAGACGGAAGTCCGTTGCCTGGTGGCAAGATTTCCTGGGTGACCCCGCCACTACAGTTGAAGATCGGAGCTCTCCATTCAGATTCAATAACCTTCTTCCTGATCGATTGTTCGTCGGTTCCCTTGATCCTGGGCCACCCATGGCTTTCCCGTCATAACCCTGTCATGGACTGGATGAAAGGAGAGATTGTCCAGTGGAGTTCTTATTGCACACAGTCTTGCTTGTCACTGCCTCTGCGTATGATTTAGTCTATTCCGGAGCAGCTTCCCTCACAATATCATGAGTTCTGGGATGTGTTCTCCAAGAAGGCTGCTGATACCTTACCACCACACCGTGACTTCGACTGTGCCATCGAGCTTATTCCTGGTTCCAAGTTAACTAAGGGGCGTCTGTACTCCCTCTCTGTTCCAGAAATCAAATCCATGCAGGAATACATCGATGAAAACCTGGAGAAAGGCTTTATCAGGCCATCTAAATCTCCCGTAGGAGCAGGATGCTTCTTTGTATCCAAAAAGGATGGAGGGCTAAGACCCTGTATAGATTACCGGGGACTGAATCTTCTCACAATTAAGAACACCTATCTTCTTCCGCTCATTTCCGTATTATTTGATCAATTGAGAGGGGCTACTGTCTTCACAAAAATCGACCTTCGTGGAGCGTATAATCTCATCCGTATCAAGTAGGGAGATGAGTGGAAGACGGCATTCAATACGCAATCTGGCCACTACGAATATCTGGTCATGCCGTTTGGCCTTAGCAATGTACCTGCAGTGTTCCAGGACTTGATCAATGAAGTTCTTCGGGACTTCCTTGGTTGTTTCGTGGTCGTCTATTTAGATGATATCCTCATCTATTCCAGATCTTTGCCCGCACATCAGACTCACGTCAAACAAGTTCTACAAAAATTGCGAGAGAACCACCTTTACGCCAAGCTGGAAAAGTGTGAGTTCGAGGTGCAGAAGGTATCCTTTTTAGGTTACGTAATCTCTTCTGAGGGATTCTCCATGGATCCAGCTAAGGTCCAGGCTATTTTGGATTGGGTGCAACCCAACAATCTTAAGGCAGTGCAGAGGTTCCTGGGCTTCTCCAATTATTATAGGAGATTCATTCACAACATTGCTGACATTGTGGCTCCCATTGTCGCTCTGACCCGTAAAGGAATGGATCCAGCTAATTGGTCGTCCCAAGCAGTAGCCTCATTCGAGAGCCTGAAAAAGGCCTTTGTGTCCGCTCAGGTCATTAGACATCCGGATCCAGCTAGGACATTTGTTCTTGAGGTCGACGCCTCGGACTTCGGTGTGGGTGCCATCCTATCGCAGAAGGATCCTCATACTAATCGTCTGCACCCATGTGCCTTTTTCTCCCGTCAGTTCTCTTCAGCGGAAGCCAACTATGATGTCGGTAATAGAGAACTATTGGCAATCAAATGGGCCTTTGAGGAGTGGCGGCATTGGTTGGAGGGTGCTTCACATCAGATCTCTGTCATTACCTACCACAAGAACTTGCAATATATACAGTCAGCCAAACGTTTAAATCCCAGACAGGCCCGGTGGGCGTTACTCTTTACCCGGTTTAATTTCCTGATCACCTACCGACCAGGATCCAAAAATGTCCGGGCAGATGCTCTGTCCAGAAGTTTCTCAGCAAACCACGTTCCAGTTACAATCCCAGAGCCGATTAATCCCCCTTCTGTAATCCATGCCGGGTTAACCCAAGATCTGGGTATCACACTTCAGAGATTCCAGAGATTAGCCCCTGATACTACTCCGGAGCGACGTCTCTTTGTTCCAGTCCATTTAAGGAAGGCGGTTCTTGCAGAGGCGCATAACAGTAGGGCTGCTGGACACCCTGGAATTCACAAGACGCTAGAAATCCTTTCCCGTACAGTCTGGTGGCCATCATTGTCTGCTGACGTCAAGAGTCATGTCCTCTCATGTGAGGTTTGTGCCAGAAACAAAGTTCCTAGGATCCATCCAGTAGGTCAGTTAGTTCCTTTGGCACCGCCTGCAAAACCATGGACCCACTTGTCCATGGACTTTATAGTTGATCTACCACCTTCTGCAGGACACAATACCATTTGGGTCGTGGTAGACCGGTTAAGCAAGATGTCACATTTCATTCCATTAACCAGACTGCCTACTGCTCGGGATTTGGCCGTCTTATTCATTCAACATATTTTCCGGCTCCATGGACTCCCTACTGACATCGTTTCCGATCTGGGTTCTCAGTTCATAGCGCTATTCTGGAGATCCTTCTGTACCCTTCTCGGAATCAAGGTCAGTTTGTCATCTGCATACCACCCTCAGTCAAATGGACAAACCGAAAGGGTTAACCAGTCCTTAGAGAAGTTTTTACGATGCTACACATCGGAGTTCCATGATAATTGGTCTTTATTGTTACCCTGGGCGGAATTTGCCTGTAATAATTCCTGCCATTCATCTACTAAAACTTCTCAGTTTTTCTGCAATTATGGGTTTCACCCCAGATCTAACTCCTTGTATTCGCTCAACCCAGTTGGTGTCCAGGAGATCCGTTCCACTGCAAGGGATCTCAGAGTTATCTGGAGGAAAGTACAGGCTTCTTTGAAACAAACTTCATTTGTCGCAAAAAAAAAAATCGGATCGCCACCGTACCATCTGTTCCTTCAAGGTGGGCCAGAAAGTGTGGCTGTCTACAAAAAACATTAAGCTCAGACAGCCTTGCAAGAAGTTGGGCCCTAAGTTCATCGGTCCGTTCCTTATCATCAAGCAGGTGAATTCTGTCGCATTTAGGTTAAGAATACCGGGCTCGTTGAGAATCCCCAACACATTTCACTGTTCTTTATTGAAGCCGGTATTATATCCTAGTCAAATCCAATCTTCAAGTTTGCCTGAGAGAAGTTCAAACAGACCACCAAGATACGTTGTTCAGAAGATCTTGGATTCTAAAAAAAGTGCAAGGTCAGGTCCACTTCCTAGTGCAGTGGAGGAATCGTGGGTTAGAAGAGCGGTCTTGGATTCCCCGGAGACAACTCCATGCTCCTAAACAACTGAAGGAGTTCTTCAGGAAATTTCCAAGGAAACCTGGGTGTCCGGGTTCCTTAACCCCTCCTCAAGGGGGGGGGTACTGTCACGAGCCGCGGCGGTACTCACAGCCGCCGCGGCTCGCTTCTGGCCCCCTCTGGCGTCCCGGCCGTCACCTTGATGACCGGGGCGTTACTTCTGGATCCTGGCCGACCGTTGCCTTGGCAGCTTTGTGCCCTGCGCTGCGTCCCGGCAACGGAGGAAGCCGGGCGTGCATGCGCAGAAGCTAAACTAACCTGTGGCTAGATGTAACAAGCCTGTGGGCTGATTAATACGTGGTACATTAATCATGCAGGGGGCTGTGTGTGATTCAGAGCTAGGCTCTGATTGGTGGCCACTAGTATTTAAGGCAGTGAGGTCTGCAGCCTCACTGCCGGTTATAGTTTCTGTGTCCAGTCTGCTTGACCTGCTCCCTGCCTTGTTCCTGTTTTTTGGACTTACTGCTGATTACCCGTGTATGACCCTTGGCTTGGATTTGGACTTTGCTTGTGCATCTTGTGACCCCTGACCTCTGGCTTGAATACCGATTTCCCTGTCTGCTCGTGACACCTGACCTCTGGCTTGAATACCGATCTCCCTGTCTGCTCGTGACCCCTGACCTCTGCTTGGACTCCACTACGCTTGCCTAAGTTCTCCCCAGCCGGTACACACTTCACGACCCTCTGTCAGTCTGCGGCCCAGTCTGTCCCCACCATCAGGGGCTCCAGTGAACACCTGACTGACGGAGTAGACTCCGGGTTGTGTTGTGCCGGCTGGAGGGGTTCCTAACAGCTTGGAGGTAACCGGGAACTGACAAGCACATAGCTCTCTATAGGAAATAGGGACTGCTATAGGGGAATACTGGATGCAATTCAATAAGCTTTACAGGTTAAGCTGGTGGCATGGATTACATTTTTACATGTGGCTGCAATACAATCCATGGGCAACCTGTCTTCAGTGAGGAATATCCTACCCACTTTAGAAGATGCAACATTTTCCACCCTTGCAGATGCCCTTATCTTAGCCCGCTAATCCATATGCTTCTAAATAGGTGCAGACAAAGTCACGTAACCTATTCTGTACAAGAACTGTGCTAGATTTCTGCTGTTTTCTGGTAGTCTATAGATTTACTCACATCTCTATACATATATGTTTGTCTTTTAAATTTGGAAACCTTAAAGGATCCTCAGTTTATTAATAAGCTGCATTAGCAGAAAACCCTCTTTCCAAATGTTCTCACAGAAAAAAAGTGACTTACTATTCAATACAATTAAAAGTCTCCGTTTAGTTTGCTGGCCCGGGTAGGACTTGGGGATTTAGAGAACAAACAGTAAGTCTGGAAACAACAAAACACCTAACTCAATGGTGGATTTGTAAATGGAGCCGAGCACACAGGTCTGAACTTAACAGCAGAAATTAGAATATTTTTAATGAGCGAATGTTTTTAGATGCAACAGCCATATCCGAAATTTGTTTGACATTCAGCTATATGCACAGTCAGCAGGAAAAAGGTTTTGTCTCTCTGCAAGAAGACTATAAGGTGGGATAATCCATGCAGGGCAATAAAGCCACCATGTTATTATCCTCACTCATCACTTTATGAGCAGGCCATTGTGTCTGCTGTGACATAGAGCTGTCAAGTGATTCAGTATAAAATACTGAGCTCTCCAAACAATGACCTCAGAACAATAGCTTAACGTTGCTGGCTCCCATGTAAAAAAAAAAAAAAAAAAAAAAAAAGACATAAAAAGTAAGCGATGACGTGTTCAAATGTGAACAAGCTTTAAGCATGTTTTACTTTGTAAAGGCCACGTATAGCACAACATACAATTCTTTGGCATATTTTTATTTCCGTATGAACTAGTTCTGTTCTTATATTAGGTGCGAGAATGCGTTATGTAGAGTAAAGGGCTTTAACTAATCTTGTATCTCACCACACTGTGAGCTGATGCTCTGTCTCGGGACTTTCTAAACCAGAGGTAGGTGGCCTGTGACTGTCCTGTTGTTTGTGGAACTACAAGACCCAACATGTCACATCACTCATGGTATCACAACAGGTGAAAGTTAGAAACCTACTTATAGATATTGTATGTACACCCAAGTGGTGTATTACTAATGCAGCATTATAAATTGTTCAGCTTTATAAAAAAAAATGCAACTATGTTTGGTAAAATATATAAACAGTGCTTTATTTCTTAAATAGACCTATGATTCATATTGAAAAATCAGCATTAAAAAGAAAATCAATGAACAAGGTGGTTGTAACACAATACATCTTGTGTTTAGCGAGCATACCTGTGTACTGACCCAAAACAAACACGACAGTTATAATCTCTGGGAAGCTCTATAGGGGTAAATGTCACTCTTTGTCCCATTGTGAAGCCATTTCTTATTGAATTTGGCTACTTTGTAAAAAGAGTGGAGACCAGCTCGACCTCCTACCTGATAATTCACAATGACACATCTGCTTCTGCCCTGAAGTAGTAATATATATATATATATATATATATATATATATATATATATATATATGAGAGAGAGATAGATACAAAATTAGGCCCTTTTTAAATATAATGCGATTTATATTATTGTGGATTTTCATATATTGCTATATGCTATTTTATCTTTTATTTTAGTATTCATAATTATATCAGTTGTCTACTCTCCCGGAATGTCTGGGAGACGTCAGAATTTCTGGGAGTTCTCCCGGACTCCCTTGAGAGCAGGACAACCTTCCGCATCTTGCCTACTTCCTTAGTGAAGAGGGTGAGGGACGGGGTTTGGTGGCGTGAATCACAGAGAATCGCGCCATCCTGGCCCGGTCCCTGCTGTAATAGGCCGAAAACAGTGTTCCTTAGCAGAGAGGGTGGGTCCTAATGGTGCGGTTCACATGATCACGCCCCCAGGATATAGCAGCAAGATACAAATGTAGGCAAGTATGTATTATACCAAACAAAACAATTTTCACCGCACCAAGCTCAAC
This sequence comes from Mixophyes fleayi, assembly GCF_038048845.1. Taxonomy (NCBI): domain Eukaryota; kingdom Metazoa; phylum Chordata; class Amphibia; order Anura; family Limnodynastidae; genus Mixophyes; species Mixophyes fleayi. The sequence goes on from NC_134402.1 coordinate 76,473,642, forward strand.
CCCTTATATATCACAGAGATCTATTTGTCTCATCAGATGGGGAGGTGCTCCTACACATTGCCAAAATATATCTTAAGAAAAGGGAAAAAGGAAAAGGGGGAAGGGTAGGAAAATGTGTATATAGGGCACTCTTTTGGTACACTATGTACAATGTATTTCTGATAAGAGTAATATCTTTATTAGAATAAGCACATAATTCGTTAGCGAAATAATTAAAAACCTACAGTGAATGAAAATGTTGACCAAATAAACTGGGTAGAACACTGTTAAAAAGTAGTAAAAAAGACTACTATGCTGTCTCACTATGTTCTGTCAATAATGTTAAGAAATAAGCTGTACCAATATCATATAAGGTATTGATATTGAATTCAGTATACAAAAAACTATGGTGGGTTATCCTTGTTGTGTATCCAATCCTTCTATCATTTCATAGGTTTATTTCAGGACACATTGTTTCCCATTAATGACTAGATACAAATCTCCTCTCAACAAAACAGTCCCTTATTATTGCTCCCAGGGGTGGAACTAGGTTCTGCACTGGTTATTGTAGTGTGGATATTAATAATCTAATAGTGCAGAGGTACATATTCTAACCCCTCTACTGCTAAATAGTAATGGTGTAATATTATGTTCAAGTATATGAATTGAGCAATATAGGAGACTGGGGTTAGGTATCACTTAATATCTAGATACCTGTCTTGCCACCTAATCCGTTTATCTACCTCTAAATCTGCTAATAGGTGAGGTGCTCTATGGTGTGAGAGCCCAAGGTCTAACTAGTGAAGGGATCAGCTAGTATAATATGCTCTTCTAGATAGCGTGTACTTTCTAACACTATAGTATAGTGCCTAGCGTAACCCCGCTAATCTATAGGAGAGGAGTAAGGTAGTGCAGCTTAATACATATTTAGATAATATTAGACAGTCAAATAGTGAGCTCAGCTAAACGCCAACGCGCGTTTCGCTACGAGCTTTATCAAGGCCTTGATAAGCTGCACTACCTTACTCCTGGTTTTGTTGAGAGGAGATTTGTATCTAGTCATTAATGGGAAACAATGTGTCCTGAAATAAACCTATGAAATGATAGAAGGATTGGATACACAACAAGGATAACCCACCATAGTTTTTTGTATACTGAATTCAATATCAATACCTTATATGATATTGGTACAGCTTATTTCTTAACATTATTGACAGAACATAGTGAGACAGCATAGTAGTCTTTTTTACTACTTTTTAACAGTGTTCTACCCAGTTTATTTGGTCAACATTTTCATTCACTGTAGGTTTTTAATTATTTCGCTAACGAATTATGTGCTTATTCTAATAAAGATATTACTCTTAACAGAAATACATTGTACATAGTGTACCAAAAGAGTGCCCTATATACACATTTTCCTACCCTTCCCCCTTTTCCTTTTTCCCTTTTCTTAAAGTATGTATTATATCCTGGTTCCTGCTATTGTTATATAACCCATTATGAGAGTTAAGACTCCCCATCTAACTGCGTAGAGGCCTACTTAGAAGTATTATGGTTGAGATTTATGAAAAATTTATTAACTATCTACTAACATTTTATATCAAGATATATAACAACTTTTTTTTTATCTAGTTTATGGTCTATGCGTATTTACTGAGATTTCTATTGTGTTACTGCTATTAATTCTAATAACTTTTTTATGATTGTGATGATTATTATTATTACTATAGTAGCTCTAAACCGGTTTGTTGCGTTCACTCTAGTGGGCACAGCTTTATGCCTGCACTGAATATACCTTGTTGTCCCAGTAGCTGTGTAGAGAGTTGTAGTGTTATTTGTTGACTGTATTGTACTGTTATACCATGTACTGTCGTGTTGCTTGTCCTCTGTACAGTTTTGCGGACCTCATGTGGCACCCTATAAATAAAAGTTAATAATAATAATAATTATTATTATTATTATGTACTCCATAGTCCACGGTTATTTTTTTTTTTAATTCTACATTTTATTAGATTTATAAATGAATCTCCATTATCTTTTGCCTTCTCTTTATTGTACGCTTTTTCATGTGTTTTAATATATTGTTATTATAGAATTCATTGTATGTATCGACCCCACAGCTACTGCTGCCTTTTTATATGACATACTAAGGGCTAGATTTACTAAGCTGCGGGTTTGAAAAAGTGGGGATGTTGCCAATAGCAACCAATCAGATTCTAGCTTTCATTTCTTTAGTACCTTCTACAAAATGATAGCTAGAATCTGATTGGTTGCTATAGGCAACATCCCCACATTTTCAAACCCGCAGCTTAGTAAATCTAGCCCTAAGAGTTTTTATATAATCCATAATGTATTAGTTATATTTGGCTTTCAATGTAATATATGGAAAGCTAGCATTTTATTATTTCCTTTTTTAAATCCCTATAAACTGGTGTATGTTCGCTACTATTCTCACAATGTGGTACAGACTAGGAAATAAGGTCACTAGCGCATGTTCATAGAAGCTGTTGATGCAGGCGCAGATCATTAGTGATTTAAAAATGGACTATATGAAATGGAGCACCAGGTGTCAAAGCTTCCATCCCCCTGAGACACGTGGCAAAGCCAAAATACAAGGACACCTATCCTTACCTGGACCAAGTTGAACTGTTTCTTTGGAGGTTTTCTTCATTGACCACCCTAGTAATTGCTATGTTAAAGAGCAAAGGCAGCTCCATGGTCCCTGAATAGAAGGAGAAGTAGCTGCTGGGACTTATTAACTCCAGATAAGCCTATTTAAGCACTCTATTTATAAAGCACCAACACACATTTTCTTTTTTTTTCTTTTTTTAATACTTTATTTGTAAAATTTTTAACACACACATTTTCCATGATCAAAGTAAGAACCGAAAAGGCCATAGTAAAATATATCGCACAAATCCGGCAAGGACTGTGCAAGTGCCCAAGCCAATGCACAAAAGTACATAATAAGAACAAGCAAGTTACACATACAATTAGTTAGTCTGAAATGTGCAGAAAATGATAGTACAATACCTCTAACAGTTGTATTGGCGTTTGAGGTCTTATTTTTGTTTGTTTGGGAGAACTAAGACCAATTATGGGACTCACGGTGAACAATTATACAATGGTGAAGCGACCGAAATCAATATTGACCCAGATAAGCCTATTTGTATTATTTTAATGCATGTGTATCAATTACTGTCTATTAAAACTGTGGTATTAGTTTAAGAAACAAGAGGGGTATTTGGAAAGCAAAGAAAGTATTTTAGGGATTGCTGATTGCAGGTAACCTGCAAACTCACATTTTTAGATTAAGTGAATATTATCTCTTGATCATTATGATGGAATTGTACCTGGTTTCTCATAATAGTCTTTAGTACCATGAAACCTGATCTTATTCAATAAATAACATTACAGAAATGGTGAATATAGTGCTACGATGTGACAACACTATGTTTGCCAATTCTGTAATGTAATATTAAATATTGTTTATTTACATAGCACCAATCATATTATGCAGTGCTGTACAGAGAATATGTAATCATTCCATAAACATCATTATCATACCAGCCTCATCGTTCATTAAACCACACCCACTACTTTGCATGACTGCGCACTGTACTTTCTCTTAAAGCAATTTGTGCTCCAAAATATGCTCACCTTCATGACTGATTTATTCATGGCAATTTTTCTGAGGATTGTCCACTTTGTATGACCCCATTCAATCAGCAATGAATCATATACTGAAAGCATAAAGCAGATTTAACTTACAGCAATTAATAAGCTGTGGCCGTGTCCTGCCAAAATTCTTTCTTTTACAGTACTATTAACCTTCTGGCACAAGCCAAGCATTGTTCAGTTACCTTTCTGAGAAATGTTTCTTTAGCATGGAATAATGCCCTCAGTGTTATGTCGAAAGTCCTTGGTCCTGAAGTAATTGTTCAGGCTTACAATACCGTGTGGACAAAAAGATTGACTTGATTATCCAGGTTTCAAACGCAAATATGGGTAAATTAAAGAGATCACATTGTTTTTAAACAGAGCCCAAGCTGTGTGCCATCGGTGCTATTCTGTACATAGCCAGCTACAACACATGCCAACACCATCACAGACATCTGCACAGCTCAGGATGCATAAACGTCAGTGCAAGTCAACCAAGTGCCAGGGTTCAAGGACTTCTAAATATGTGGTATGGATCAGTTAGCTGCAGGTGGTGGGGCACAAATATGACCCTCCAGAGTGATGGCAAAGCTTATTAACAGGCTGTCTTTAAAACAATCTTGAAAACAGTATGCAGCTGAATTTTATGCTCCAATGAAAAGTTGCCAAAATTAAATACTTTGGAGTTTAGACTCAACCTAGCCCAGCTCATATTTTTAGGTTAAACTTCATCCCCCTTATGCAGCAGGTTCAAAGAGATCACAATACCAGGAAACTACCACATATCTACTGGCTGGGACCAATAGACTAAGTTATAATGTGCCTTCTCCACATGTATATCCATTTCAAACTGTCCCAGTAGAAATTTTTAGATTGGTAAAAAACATGGGGGTATATTTACTAAAATGCGGGTTGGAAAAAGTGGAGATATTGCCTGTAGCAACCAATCAGATTCTAGCTGTTATTTTGTAGAATGCACTAAATAAATGCAAGCTAAAATCTGATTGGTTGCTATAGGCAACATCTCAACTTTTTGCAGTTTAGTAAATATACCCCGTAAACTCATTGATAAGGAATAGGAAACAACACTGAATAAATTACATAATCTCATTCAGATGGAATGGGAAACAACACAGAATAAGATATATAACCTCATTCATATGGGATGAGAAACATCACAGGAGTGGGGTACGTCATATAGATACTGACTACCCCAATGCTGACTTGACTCCGAACGCCTCCTTCCCGACGAGTATTGATTACGTCTGCTCTGCAAAGGCAACAGTATTATCGCTGCTGTTAAGGGAGTAATGTAAGTATGCTCCCATGTAGAATGTAGAAGGCTTTGTAAACTACATTGTACATGGGCGCATACCTACATTACTCCATTAACAGCAGCGATAATACAGTCGCCGTTATCAGTGACGTCATGAAGTGGCGTCAGCTTCTTCCTTCATCGGGATTGGCTCAAGGCGCTTTGCAGAACAGTCGTCATCGATACTCGTTGGGAAGGAGGCATCAGAGTCAAGATGTCAGGGAAATTCTTGTCGGGGTAGTCAGCATTGATATGCTGATATTTTTGAAATATTGCATTTATCTCGTGTTGTGATACTGTATAATGCTACTGCCATGTGATTTGACATTTTATATGATTATGTGATTGTCTGTGTTTAATATGCATATTTTGCTGGTTTGAAGTCTCACGTGTCTGTGTGAGTCGGTGTGGATGGGTGACTGAGGTTTGTGAATGTAGTGTGAATTTTGGGTGAAGATAGTTAGTCAGGGGGAGAATGTAAGAACATCGGCCACCTTTAAAAGACTCTGGCTTCCCGCCGATGAGGGTTGGCAGCCATGATTAGCCGGGACTCGGGCAGCAGGTGGGTGGTCCTGGGTCCCCGGCAGCTGAGGGGAGGGGCACAATAAATCAAGGACCCTGTATGGGGGAGTGCCCCCAGCAGAAATAGCCCAGGAAGAGCAAGTAAAGTGTGTGTGTGTGTGGGGGGGTGGGGGTTGGGTCGCTGAGGGTGCGGCAAGGCAACATTAAAGAGGGCAAGTAAAGAGCCCTCAAGTTAGAAAGAGCTCCAGAGAGAGGGGTCGTGCTAGAGGGGGGATCCCCCCCCCTTCAGGAGTACCCCAGGAGAGGCACCAGTGCAGGGGAGAGCATGAGAGGGTGCAGCCCTACATGAGAGTGACCGCTGGATGACAGTGGACAAGAGGAGGAGGCTCCCCTATTACAAGGACCTTAAGAAAGGTTGAGCCTTTGGAAGAGAAGCTGCTGTAAGTGTGCCAGAAAGAGAAAGGCCTGGTTGGATGGCAGCCAGAGACCATGGATACGGGTGAGTGTGTGGTAGCTGCCACAGAAAAACATTTGTGTGACAACAGGGAGTGAAAAAAGCCCTGGATATAGTCCTGAGGAGTGTCAGAGCTCATGGCCAGATGCCCTGTAAGACTGAGTTATGTGTCCCTAAGCAGGAGAGAGAGTGTCATGTGTAGCAGTACAGTTGGACCCTGCAGTCAGGGGGTATTGTGATTCTGTGCCTGACTACAAGCATGTGTTGCGGAAATCCCTGACGATCGGGAATGTACTGGAAGTGTTCCTCAAATAGTTAAATGCAGCTTCAGCAGATGAAGGGAGGTCACTGGATAGTGGGGATTTGCTCCATACAGTAGCAGTAGGAGCCCCCTTGGTAAGTACCCCCATACCTTGAGGGAGGGGTCGCTGTATGACAGCAGCGTGGCTAAAAGTTGAAAAAGAGGGTCCTTGATGGAGGGGCTGATGTGCATGAGCATAGTGTAAGAACTTCTGGACCATGCCTAATGTCTTACTGTGAAAATGATTGGCTCTGCTGATGCTGTGTAATGACTGTCCCTACAACATCGGGTGCGTGAACTGTCAGAAATATTTTATTGTTGCAAAGTGTGTGCTAGAGGAGTTGAAGTGGTCATATAACCTTTACAGTAATGCTCTTTTGTGCTGGAGGAGAAGATTAGTTCAATAAATTTTTATTCGGTTCCGAATTGAGATGGCCTGGCGCCCAATCTTTATGTACATTTGCACTGCACTGCATCTAGTAGCCGCTCCACAGTAGCCCCCTGGTGGTGGTTGCCGTACCCACACCACAGTCGGAGCAGTAGAGGAGGGCGACAGCAAGGTAGTGCAGCTCCCCATCCCGTTACCTACTGCAGAAATGTATAACTGGAAATTATTTGTAAATGTTGGCTAGTGTTTATCGGCTTTCTTTATGTGCTGTCTGTTAATATATCTGCTTGATGTGCAGTTGCAAACCTCCTAACATTGGCCTCCTCTGGAATTGGGACTAAGGGGCATTACCACACCAATGGGCCTGATTCATCAAGACACATATCTGCCGATTTTGTGCGTATCGTCCACAAAATCACATGCACAGAACCAGGAGCCACGTCCAGGTCCAGCTCTGAGCGGCTCAAAGTTGCCGTTTTTCTTGCTCCAGCTAAGGGGCTAGTCTGCCTCTTGATCAGTAGTGTTGACAGGCTGGTATGCATGCTATAACATGTGTTTGCAATCACAAGCAACTGTAAAAATGTAATTTATGCTCAGTAGACACTAAAAACATTATGATAAATGTATTTCATGGAAAAAAAAATAAAAAAACAAAAGACTTTTTTTTTTAACTGTTTTATCATTAATGCCTTTCTTAGTAACAGGTGACATTAATTCAATATTTTTTTAATCCACATAAAGTATTGGACGTATCCTGCAGCGTCTTGTGTAGTAGCGCACAGCAGCCCTACACCCAAATTCATCAGCCCATGTTTCTAGAGATCCGTGATTGATGAATTTGAGAGTACGCAAGGCCTAAATAGGTGCGTATAATACTGAACATGGGTTGTGCTCAAAATATGTGCCTTTATGTATCAGGCCCCCCATATAGGAGTGGCCACAGTATGGTTCCTGCTCACCCTGATGATGTCACTGCTCACCCTGATGATGTCACTGCTCACCACTGTGGACATACCTCCCAACTTCCCAGGAATCAGAACAAATATGCTGACCATCGGTAAAGCCGGAAAGTCCCCTCAAATCAAGACCATCCTTCCTAAATCAGGACAGTTGGGAGGTATACAGTAGTGTGTAGGTTACAGGCACACTTTAAAAAGTAAAGGACAAGTGCTCAAAATTACAATTTAACATATTAGACCTTTAGTTTCAAAAAGAATAATACCGCCATTAAACAAGTTTGGTTTGTATCTGGTGTAAACATCACCAATAATATTTATTGGTGAGATCTAAAGGAATATCAGGAAAGGAAAGTGAATTAGTGCATTAATTGTTTCCATACAAATCCCCCAAATTCATAATCATACATGATGATGAAAAAAATAATTTCAGGGAGATTGCATCATCTAGGTGCCACGCGTAGCGAAAGTGGGCTTGTCATGCCCAAAGTGTGTTTCTAGCTCCACCCATAGGTGGCCCAGGGGCGTAGCCAGCACCATCGGGTGTACACAATAGTATAGTACGCAGCACACCACCAGAGGGGGTTTATGTATGAGTGGCACGCCACCAGAGGGGGTTTATGTATGAGTAGCACTCCACCAGAGGGGGTTTATGTATGAGTAGCACTCCACCAGAGGGGGTTTATGTATGAGTAGCACTCCACCAGAGGGGGTTGTATATAAGTGACACGCCACCAGAGGGGGTTTATGTATGAGTAGCTCTCCACCAGAGGGGGTTTATGTATGAGTGGCACTCCACCAGAGGGGGTTTATGTATGAGTAGCACTCCACCAGAGGGGGTTTATGTATGAGTAGCACTCCACCAGAGGGGGTTTATGTATGAGTAGCACTCCACCAGAGGGGGTTTATGTATGAGTGGCAATCCACCAGAGGGGGTTTATGTATGAGTGGCACTCCACCAGAGGGGGTTTATGTATGAGTAGCACTCCACCAGAGGGGGTTTATGTATGAGTGGCAATCCACCAGAGGGGGTTTATGTATGAGTGGCACTTCAGCAGAGGGGGTTTATGTATGAGTGGCACTCCACCAGAGGGGGTTTATGTATGAGTAGCACTCCACCAGAGGGGGTTTGTGTATGAGTGTCACTCCACCAGAGGGGGTTTATGTATGAGTAGCACTCCACCAGAGGGGGTTTATGTATGAGTAGCACTCCACCAGAGGGGGTTTATGTATGAGTGGCACTTCAGCAGAGGGGGTTTATGTATGAGTGGCACTCCACCAGAGGGGGTTTATGTATGAGTAGCACTCCACCAGAGGGGGTTTGTGTATGAGTGGCACTCCACCAGAGGGGGTTTATGTATGAGTAGCAGGCCACCAGAGGCTGTATAATGTAGCAGGGCTGAATGGAAGATAATTGGTTGCATTACATTGGCAGTACTTCATGCCTGAAATAAATGTACAAGCATAAATCAAGTATGTTATTCTCTTGATGAATGGTTGCAATGTAATTGATGGCTGTGAAGTATGTGTAGAAAATATGTACAACATGCTTTCATTCAGACTGAAAAAAAAAATTGTTGTTGACCTTAAGTATTCATTTGTATTTTCTACTACATCTTTACATTTTCCTGGAAAGGCTGTAAGCCAGGTATGTAGTCAAAGACACACAGCACCATATAAATACATGAATATATTAATTTATGGACTATGCTCCCACCCCTAAATCTCCCTTTCCTGACCCATTCACCCAAATAGAATCTCAACCCACTAGTTCTCTAACCAGTCCCACATCAAGTTCACTTCAGCTTCTTCTGAGTAATGTTTAAGTAATAACCAAACAGCGCACAGTGAAATTACTGCTGCAATGTTCAAACTGTTGGATAACTAATAAGGTCCGCCATGCAGAGGTATGGCGGCCCAAACACATAACGGGTTGAAGAAAAGCCCCATTGCTGCGATAAACATTTCATTGCATTAATTGTAAATAGGCCGAAATATTTTAAACTATCAAAAATTTCTCTATCAAACTTAAAAAATACATTTTGAACTTCTAATAAATTACTAAAATAAATAAGAAAAATATATGGAAATGATTAAAAATTCCTGACTACAAGGCTTGTGCAGAGTCACTTGAGTCAAGAGGATGCTCATTCTTCTTGCTGTTCCCGGATATATGCATATACTAAACTCTCCATTTGTGGGAGACTACACGTCATCACGTGCGTGCATGTGCAGCCTGGCAGTACAGGAGGCACAATGGGGATCCAGGAGCTTAGCCTGCCTTCCTGGGAGTCCAGAAGGTCTCCCAACATTCCGAGAGTCTCCGAGATATTCCAGGAGAGTATGCATGTATGTTCATATTGCAATAGACTTGTGAGGGCTCCATAGACAGTAGCAGTGTGGTTTTCTTTCTTATAATGACTATAAACCTATATAAATCAGAACCTAAATTGGCCAACACACTGCAACCCTGCCTCTCGACCTGTGTCCAAGCTTCAGGATCACTTTTTAATTTACATTACAAATTTCCACAAAACAAAAAGACAGTTGTCAGAGCTAATCCTTAACACTGCATATCTGTGTGTATCTAGCAAAATGACACCATGAGGTATTAGTTCATATTTTGATCAAAATATTTAAGCCTGCATCCGAGTGATGTAAACCCCTATACCTGGGAGGTGAGTGCATTTGATTTTAACTGCATTTTAATGGTGTTTAAAGCATATAGGTCACGGTAGGACCTGCATATATTGAGGTGTACTTGACGCTGGGATGCAGGCTTAAATATTTTGAACAAAGTATGAACTAATACCTCATGTTTTCATATTGCTAGATACACACAGATATGCAGTTTTAAGGATGAGCGCTGACAACTGTCTTTTTGTTTTGTATACATATAGGGGTATTTATACTGCCATGCAGCTGGTAACATATACAATATGGGATATACCGAGCGCAGGCTTATTTTTTCTCTGGTTTATTACAAATTTCAACCAAGGAAAAACATGAATTGGGGTACTACTGCTTTCAACGGACAACATTAAACAACCTAAACTCAGTGTGGAAGTAATATGTTGAATTTCCTGTTTTGTTTTCATTGTGTCCTTGTTCATTTGTGGCTTTTGTTACTTGTAAAAATGTCATCACAGGAACATAGCTGGAGAGTAAAGGCTAAACAACAGACACCCTGTGTTTCAGCCCCTGGAAAAGACCATTGAAAAGTTTTATGGCTCTTTTGTTTTACATTCTGCAATTAACCATTATTCTTTAATACTACAGTGTAAAAGCTAATTAATCACTCATCCCTGTTGGCTGCTACAACAAAGCAGGTGTTGTTCCAGTTGTTCCAACAAGAGGGGGGTGGGGGGGGTAATGTGAAAACCCCTTTAATAACAATGTACTTGCAGAGCACTACACAGGTTTCACACATACACCTTTGTCTATTGTACTGGTTGTAAGGCAAGACTGGGACCTTCTGGTACTATTTGTTTATTTAGTTTATTGACACTAAGCACTTTTTTATCTTTTCTTTTTTTTTTTTTTACATTTTCAGGGGTGCTGGGATGGCCCCTTATGGGTCATCTTCTCCAAAATTCCTCAGCAAGTCCAGTCCCTGAAGGGAGCTTTGGCTGCCTTTGGATTAGAGGGGCCCACCCAAGCCTTGCAGAAAAGGTGGGCCTAAAGCCTTATATACCCCTGTCCTTTTAAGGGGCCCTATGGCTCTGGGAGTCAGGGAGAAAAGGAGCTTGTCTAGTTTAGGAAAAGGGCCGGGAAGCAAAGGGGCTTTTCTCCTTTTGGAGAGCATAGTATCTCAGGCTTCAAAGCACCACCGGCACCCCGAGAAAAAATCTACAATTCATGATTCATTAATTTAAATGTGGCTAAAGCAAGTTGTATTTTAGGAGAAATGCTGAAAAGTTTAATTTAGTAAAAGGAAGTTCTAAAGTGGCAGGAGGTTGTACTCTGATGTGACCTTACTCTTTTGCATACTGCTGCCCTTTAGATGTTTCCACACCTAGGTGTCCACCTAGATTTCGGAGGCATCTCCTGGAAGCAGAGACTAAGCGTGTACCTTGTATGCTGAGTGTACCATGTGGGTGCACCTGTGCAGAATGAAAATATTTTGCACTGCAAATTTAATGCATGTCATAAATGACTTCTAATTTGTTTACAGATTACTTCTGTATTAAAGTAGCACATTGTACTTTAGAATACTATGCTGGTTTTATAGTAAGTACTACAGATTCAATTACACAAAAATAACATTTCAGGACAATATGCTAACCCATAACAACCAACCAGACATCTACTATCATTTTCTAAAGGAGAATGACAGCTATGATTTGATTGGTTGCTTTGGGGTACAGGCTGTAGAGTAAACCACATTTGTGCACATAGCACCAAATGTATGGCAAGGGAATGCTTTGCTCCGATTGTTTAAGCAGTGGGAGGCCACCGTAACCTAGATGATTAGCTTTCTTCTATTCACCATGTGAGCGGTGCACCTATTATCTACCTATATTTCACCTTTGTTAGAAGGCTATTTTTATTTCAATCCTATTCTCTAAAATCTTTACAAGGAACAATTAAATGCATTATGTTATGCCTTTCATGTCAACGGATTACAAAACACAAAACAATAGTCTGCAACAACAAAGTACATGTGATGTTTATGCAGTCTGTGCTTTGTGGTGGTAAATCCACTTAGTCTGGCTGAATTGACAGATCATTTGACAGGGACAAAAAATTAATACCCAGGTCTTCCACACTCACTCATCCAGGGAATAGAAAACACATACAGTACAAGAGAAGCATGACCAACCAACACAAATATATCATCTGCGCTGATGAGGTGTGGAGCATCCAACTAACCTACAGCTAATTTTGTACTTCCAACCTGATGTTTAATGCATTTACTACAAATAAAGTATATATGTGTCTGCATACATTTTGGTATGGGGTCTATCTATTACGACCTGGCAATAGGACTGATTTTTTAAAGCCGCAATAAAAATGAACTATTTTTACTAAACTCTCACAGAGGCGAATAAGCAACAGCTTCCTCATCTTCTGTGATACTGGCCCGGAGCGGGCTTTTCACCCTATAGTAAATAGACCTGTTTGACTTGAAGAGGCTGTCTATGGTTATATAATTCTCCTTCATTGCTGGTACAAGACCTCCTGCAACGTTTACTAATTACATTTCTTTATCTTGTTATGGCTACTTCTGTGATTTGCGGCCATGTAATTATGCATCAGGCAGAGTTGTCTTCCTCTGGGTAAAGACACATTATGCTATGTCTATTGAGCTCCATGCATTGGATACAACTATATCCAGAAAACAGCTTTGTGTCCTATCCCAGAGCAAAAAAGCACAGAAGGAAGCGATCAATGGAAAAAAAAATATCTATGAAGGTAGTAAAAGTTGCATGAGGGCATGCACAAGCCAATAAAATAAAGTTGGGCAGCACAGTGACTAAGTGGTTAGCACTTCTGCCTCACAGTGCTGGGGTCATGAGTTCAATTCCCGACCATGGTCTTATCTGTGAGGAGTTTGTATGTTCTCCCTGTGTTTGCGTGGGTTTCCTCCGGGTGCTCCGGTTTCCTCCCACACTCCAAAAACATACTACTAATAGGTTAATTGGTTGCTATCAAAATTGACCCTAGTCTCTCTCTCTGTCTGTCTGTGTGTGTATGTTAGGGAATTTAGACTGTAAGCTCCAATGGGGCAGGGACTGATGTGAGTGAGTTCTCTGTACAGCGCTGCGGAATCAGTGACACTATATAAATAAATGGTGATGATGATGAAGTTGGCTCAAGGTGAAAGTACACACACACATTTTTCCTTCTTGTATACAATTGTGAATTCTATGCTAACTATTCAAGGCTACTCTACACATTTACAGGAAGATCAGGCTTAGGGCTATAATTTAGAGCCCTTGCACAAAGACAGGGCATACTAGCCAACATTTCTCAACTCCCCTCTGTAAGGTCCCGGAAGGGAGATCCTGCTGACGAGTCTGAGGGGCAGGGCCAAGCAAATTGCTCAAAGCCGCGATTTGCGGCCTCATACTGCGGGGGTCTGGGCCAGGATGACACAATTTGCTGTGAATCGCGTTGTTAAGCCCTGACCCCACCCACTTCACTAGGAATGTGGGCAAGACGGGGGAGGTTGCACTGTTCTCCCGGGAGTTCGGGAGAACTGCCAAGAAATTCAGGAGACTCCCGGACAATCCGGGAGAATAGGCAACTATGGGTGTTGGCTGTTTAAATTCCATTTCAATTTCTAAAGCTACGAAACAAATAAGTAATTTTGTTAAACCCCATTAACCCCATAATCATTCACGTATGGACAGGTAACTAATAGTCAAAATGCCCACGTCGTTTATCCACAAGAGAACAGAACTGGTGAATGTTGAGGAATTTTCATACCAGCTAAATTATGAAATTGGGTCAAAATTTATGTCTAGCTAAGGAAATCCTATAAAATGTTTCAGGGCAATTTGAGCACTGTACTACAGGGTGGGCTTATTGTAACTGAGATCTTTACTCAAGAGAGCCGACACTAGGCGAGCAGCAGTAGAGTAAACAAGAGCAACTCCAAAAGTTATGAATTAACTTTAAAGCCATTTAAATGTTCAGCAAGTGGGATTTCAAAGAGAATAATCAATATTTAAGCAAATATTTTTAACCAATCATTTCATGAGCCAGTTTAAATATTTATCCAACTTAACACTCACATGTTCACCTGTAACCAAAAACTACCATTCGTCACAGAACTATAGGAGAAAAAAGAAAATATATTGATTGAAATACACTGGTGCAACATGAAAAATATATAAAAATCTGATATGAAAGCACACAATTTTAAATGTACTCATTTACTACTGGACAGTAAGTCATTTCTTAAGAGTAAACCTTCTAAACTAACCGTCCTGCCTGCCAGGAAACTGAAGCGCTGAATCGAGCTTGTTCTCCTTGCACTGAAAAAGACGAGCATTCTATAGATCGTAGGTTGCGAGCAGACTGAGAGCTGCCCTGCAAGCCGGCTCTTGAATTCCTGTAAAGGAAGACGGTTCCCAGGGGGACATACCCATAGAATGCTGTAGTAAACATTAGTCCCCTTGTCCACTGGCGCTAAAATAAACACTTTTACTATGTCTTATTTTGTTCCAGTGACCCCAAAACCACAACATTTGTGCTGGCAGCCAGGAAGGTTTCCGTTGCATCTCTATTTCTGGAATGCTGCCAATTTGATTTATTTCCATTCATTGCAAGTGAATGCAGTAAAAAGTCCCCTAACCACAACTGCATTTGATATGCGGTGTCACTGGCATTAAATGCATCACCAAAAGGTAACTAGTCTAAACCACAACAAATTACAGAAAAGTTTACCGCTTGTTACAGCCGTCCCTCAGGACGCCTATATTACATACTTGCCAACTCTCCCGCATTGTCCGGGAGACTCCCGCATTTTGCGAGAGTCTCCCGGACGAGTGTGGCAATCTCCCTGATAGGAAGGGGGAAAAATTTAGTTTAAACGCCGCGATTCACCCGGAATCGCGGCGTTTAGCCCCGCCCCCACTGTAAAATGACGCGATTTGCGTCATTCCGTCACGGGGGCGGGGCCAAAATGACGCGATTTCGCAGCCCCGCCCCCTGCACGCCCACGTCCCAGCCGGCATCTCCCGGAAGAAAAAAAAAAAAAGTTGGCAAGTATGCTATATTAATGATAATTAGTTATATCTACACATAGTGGGCCTGATTCATTAAGACACACAAAATGCACAGAATTTGGGCACACACACATTCATATTCAAATACTAGCAGATCTGAAGAGACCTCTCTTATTGAATACGGGTCTAGGTGAGCTCTGCTCTGACAGACACAATACACTGCAGGATACTTCAATACATATGTGGAATATAAAGTCCCAGCAAAACACACAGAAAGAAAAAAATTCAATTATCATCACCTGTTAATAAAATACATTTATCAGGATGCTATTAATATCTACTGTACATAAAGTGCATTTATTACAGCTGTTCTTGTTTGCAAGAACATGCATAGTATACATACACATCCGTCATCACTAGTATCCGGCACTTACACCAGCCCTGTAGCTGGTGCTTACTGTACAATGACTACGAGTATACACCCATTCACCTCCCCGTTCTGCCTCTGAAATAGAAGCCTCTCATAAGTGTCCTTTGTGCTGGAAGATGAATTGGATGTTGTTGCGTTCACTGGTGTATAGTCCATTTCTGGGCATGCTCAGTGCCATTTTACGCAAAGCACGCCACGTATCGGCCTATACGTCCCTTAATGACTTACATCCAGTATGAGCTGCATTTAGCACTGGTGAAAGAAGGTCACAGTGAGCATGTCACAGATGGAGAGTAATTGTTTATGTACTGATTGTTACTGCACTATCATTTTAAAAAACAATGCCATTCTGTTAAGCAGTAAACCAGGACTCTAGTAGAAAATTAGGTTATCTTAGTTTACAAAAGTCACCTAACGCTACCTTTTGAGCTCTGACATTTTTTTTTAAAGATGTCTATCACAATAATATCAACACTCTGGAGGGGAAAATATACAAGACTGTCCTGGGAATACTGGGAGCCACAATTTGGTTGGAACTGTGAAATCTCTACCTTCTGCCGTCTAAAATCTCTATCTTGCATCTTAAAAATATAGTTATAATGTGTCACGTATGAAGTACGGAGGTAGCCACTGACTGGTATTGACGCAACTAGACTGAGAGGCGCAGAGTCTAATGCACACCCATTTTTCACCAGGGACCTCCGCAAAGAGGTATGGGCTTGGCTGCGTGAGGTGAGCAGGTCGCGGTTCTCTCAGGTAGTCACCAGTACAATGGAGTGTACACAGGATGGCCGAGGCAAAGTACAAAGGGAAATCCAGAAGAATGGTCAGAAAGCCGAGGTCAGGAACTAGCAGACAAAAGGTACCAAATCACAAAGACAAAACGGTAGTCAAGGAACAAGCCGAAGGTCAGGATCAATAGCAATAAACAGGAAGAGGGAGAAGAACACTGGAACGTTGGAGACTGGTGAACCAATACTCTGGCAATGTGCCAGTGGAAGTGGGATCCTTAAATACCAGGAAATGGGCCCTGATTGGAGGAGAGGAATGTCGGTGGTCAGAGCACATCTGACTGCCGACGGAGCCCGGAGAGAGCGTCCCGCTGCCTAGCAACGGGACGTGGCTGAAGTGCGCATGCATGCGCTGAAGGGAAGCCCATAGCCAGAAGGAACTTCCCATTGCTAGGTAACGGGACACGCGAGAGAGAGCAGACAGGCGACCGTTCCCCGGAACCCAGGAGTAGTGGGGACATAATGCAACAATGCATCTAAAAAACAATGGTGTGATCCAATGTACAAATAATAACAGATAAATGGTTCTAATCCCACACTGCCAATGATCTCAATCTCATCTGAACCAAAATCTCTTCAAAATCTAAAGAAGGAAAGAACAGCTGAATTTCTAAATGTACAAAATTCCAGTTCAATTAATAACAAATATTCCACCATATCAGTGATGCCCATTTATGTGAAGAGCACATCTATTTTATCACTACAAAGTTGTAGTATGTAATACAGCATGATCCATATTTCAAGTCCAGCACCGCTCCCACCAACAACCCCCACCGACCCCCCGGAAGTGAATATTGGAACAGCACCCCAAAAACGCAGCTGTCAGAAACAATGCAGGGATATTAAAAATCAGAAATGATAGAAGAAACTGTATGTTTGACATTGATCTATTTAGTCCTATGAGATAATGAGGCAAATTAGTTGATAGGTTGACAGGTTTAAGCTGCTCATCATTTTCTACCTAATGATTTTCTATCTAGCAAAAGAAGAGTTACAATATACCTGCCACAACATGACCTACAGTATAAAAAGTAGATGACCTGAAAACAAAATAACCATGTCCTGTGTATGAAAAGACATTCATTTTACCAGTTCTCCAGTCACTAGACTTCATTCCTGACATTTCAGTCACCCATCTGACAACATGGAGATAAAATAAGCTTATCTATCATTATCATCCTGTAAAACATGGACAGGGTTATCTAGCTCCTGTCTCAACTTTGCCCTGATAGATTTAGGTTAACATGTCTAGGCAAAAATTATTTTGTATACTGAGAGACATACTTTGAAGTTCTAAAGTCAAACAAGCAAAAAGTACCTTCATTCTTCGCTGACAATCTACAGGAACCTATATGTGGTTTTCAGGGGAAGACAAAAGACTGCTTCTATGGCAAGGGAACAGCTCTGATTGGTTATACAGTAAGTGTGATTTGTCTACAAGAGAAGAATGCATTTTTCATGGAAACATATGCAGGGTGTTGTGTCCAGAAGCAAAGTCTCTTCAACAGAATGGAGGTCAGGTGACAAACATGACTTCAAAGGAAGCTGGATCTAGTCCCAACTTTTGGCATCAAAACAGGCGATAATGACGCTTGTAAAGAAATAAGTTTTGTAAAAACAACAACAACAACAACGTTGCATTATGGCTTGTACAAAGCTGCTGAATCCTACAACAAAAGTATACTTGTAAGCATGAAATAAGTCCTGTCTGCTTATACCATCATAAGCTATTTATATAGTGCCATTAAATCCGCAGCGCTGTACAGAGAACTCACTCACATCTGTCCCTGCCCCATTGGGGCTTACAGTCTAAATCCCCTAACATACACACACACAGACAGAGAGATAAAGTCAATTTAATAGCAGCCAATTAACCTACCAATATGTTTTTGGAGTGTGTGAGGAAAACCGGAGCACCAGGAGGAAACCCACTAAAACACGGAGAAAACATACAAACTCCTCACAGATAAGGCCATGGTCGGGAATCAAACTCATGACCCCAGTGCTGTGAGGTAGATGTGCTAACCACTACGCCACTGTGCCATGTTATAGATTTTCTTCAATTTCTAATAATATATGATATTTATCACATATTTTGCAGGACATGTTCCCTTTATTCCATTTCCCTTTTCTAAAAACATGTTCCTTTACTCCATTTCTAATAATACATAATTCCATTTTAAAGGGTCCAAACACTCCTCCTTCTATTAGGGCAACTTCTGGTTGTGACAATTAACTTAAACCATTTTCATCAGGACATTTCCCTTTCTGTTATTTTTAATCATGTATTAGCAGTTTATACCATTCCTTATATGATATACCTGCTTTATTTAATTTCCTGCATTTTCCAGTTAATGGAAACTCTGTTTATATCCCATAGATTGTAAGCTTGCAGAGCAGGGTTCTCTTACCTCTCTGTCTGTATGTATTACCCAGTATTGTTTTATTAATGTTTGTTCCAAATTGTAAAGCGCTACGGAATTTGCTGGCGCTATATAAATAAATGTTGATGATGATGAAAGATCTCCATTATTCCATTCCCTGCAGGATATATCTCCTTTACTACATTTCTAACATCAACATATAACATCTATTATGTTTATTCCATGTCCTGCCTTTCATTCCATATATAATAACGTTTTCTAAAAACATAACATGTTAATTCAATTTCCCCTACCATAGTAACGTATTTACTTACAGTATTTCCTAATTTCCTATACCTCTTGTTTATTCTTTGTGGCTATTTTGTGCATTTAAAAACTTTTTTATGTGCAATTATTCTATAATGAAGGAATGCAAATGCTTTACAATAATAAAATTATAACAAAACCCACTTTTTCTCCCATTATTATCTGAATATTACTTCCCAGGAAAAATTGCCTGAAAGACTCCCCCATTCCTACTTGTTGTTCCAGGAGAACCCAAAGGATAATTAGCACATCCACATTCCAGGCAAACCAAATACTAGAGTTTCTTTCAATCAATTCCGAATTCTGACTTACCACTAACTTTGGCATGCAAATCAGAAAGATAAAAGAAATTAAAAATAATTATTTACACCACTCTCTACCTCTATTTTAATATGCCAATTAAGATTCACACTTAGTTGAGATTCTCAGCCATATTTCATGTTTATTGATTAGATTAATGAATGGTATAATTTTAGTTTTAATATGTGACTACTGGCCACTTTGTAAGTTTCCACATCCCAGTATTAGATCAGTATTGGGCATTTCAAAGGCAGGGAAATGTGAACCCATGGACATCAATGGTACAAATTCAATAACGTTAGGCTGCAGCAGTGATTTTTGTAAGTGCACTGGCTCCCTGCGTATATCTAGCCCTATAATAGAATAATGTTTATGTCACTTTTTTCCTCTGAAATCGGTAAATTATAAAATCAAACTACATGATACACCACAATTTATAGCACAAGTGAACAAAAAGGTAAAACAAATCATAGCAGTAGACAGTGTAACAAACAACCTACACATCTGTGATAAGTGGGGATACATACAGTTCTGTACATACATATTTCACACCACATTTATTTTACAGATCTGTTTGTGGACAACATATTGATAAGTCTAGAGGTTGATCTTTCCTTGAACTGCCACAAATATGTCAGTATTATTTGCAGTTTTTTATAAGAAGTCCAATTAGTGTACGGAGAATATGATGAAGAAAACTGAGCAAAGAAAAGGCAAATTACACAAGATTGTCATTGTTGCTTATTACAGCTGGACAACCTATTTACAATCTATAAGTGTTTTCCAGCAGGAAAATTATTGCCACAGCAATTGTACTGAGAGGTTCTGGAGAAACCGGAATAACCATTTGCAACAAATGTAGATTTACATCTTGAATGCAGTTCCTTTTTAAGGTCTATTAATGCAACATGTACGATAGTCACAATAAGGTGACTGTATAGTGTAAATATCTGATATTTAGCTGCTGTCAACAAAGAACCCTGTCCAGGTGTCTGCTTAACCGACCTAATAATAAGCATAGAACAGACCTCCATTTTCATATCTAGCACATGCTATGCCACGGTTTCCCAAACCCAGTCCTCAGGGCTCCCTAACAGTGCAGGTTTTCCAGATCACATGTGACATAATTAGGACCACCTGTGGATCTGTTACAATATGTGAGTCAGTAATGAATACACCTGTGCTCCAGCAAGGAGATATGGAAAACCTGCACTGTTAGGGAGCCCTGAGGACTAGGTTTGGGAAACCCTGTGCTATGCAGTAACTTGCATAAAAATAGGTAAGTATAACCCAAATTCTCAGATTCTAGATAAATTATCCTAGCAATGGCTGCAAAGTGAATCAGAACTGCCCCTTGTTATTTTAAGTTTATGAAGCCTCTGATGTAACACATTTATTTAATTTATAATTAAAATGAATACATACCACCAATATTCAGGCAAACCTATAGAAAACCACGGTATATCTGCCATGTCTCCAAATCTCATATATGGTAAACAAAGAGCTAGAAGAGGGCTACAATGGGTGACTTTTATCGCAGCGATAATGCTGCAATAAGTTGAACAAGCATAGTTATGTTACCTATCAAAATGCAACTTTGCTCTTTCCCCAAGAAGCATTTATTTCACAGCACTTTTGGCTTGCAAAGAAGTGCCTATCAACAGCTCCTATTACAGTTACAGATTTTTCACATCAGGTTTGTGGCATTGGAATCTGCCTTAATCATAGTACACAAAGAAACCAAATACAGGAGATTTGTCAATATGAAAAAGTCAAACGTGTACCCTGATCCTGTACACTAAATATGTCACTTGTCACAGGTGCTAGCTCTGTGGGTGCTTGTCACTAACATGTGCATGACATATTGGACGAGCGGCTCCTATGCCACACGTTTTTAATTTATTGTGACTACAAATCAGTGAAGGTACCGGCGAATGTAAGCCCAGGCTACCAAAGTGTGCCAAGCAAGAAATTTGTATTACCAGGGTGATTGCATATATAATATTAGTGTAAATAGAAAGGGACAATGTCATAATGTCTTCTGGACTAGAGACAAAAGATATACAGGGACAGGTGGGGAAAATACTTGGTAAAAGAGCATTACCAAATCTGTCTCCAACTAATGGTGTGTAGGCCAAATATGATTAATAGGGAAGATAACAGCACATGGGTAGTTAACAAATAAATGAATAGGTGCTAGCACCAACTTGTCCGGCTATTCTGTTGAAAGCATCATTTAGGCATCTGTTGAGGTTTCTTTATTAGGCTGACAGGGAGTTGTGATTTGCAATAAAAAAAGGATCTAAATGACGCAATATACACATTCCATCGCCATAATACAATGATCACAGATAATTAGACCGTCAAGATAGCAGAAACAAAACATAAACTGGAGATAATCCCAGTGTTGACTATTTAGAACCAAGCCCAAATTCAGTACACCTCCAGCAAGTAAAGAAATAAGCAATATACAAATTAATAATCATCACCTTGATTCATTTGCAAGTTTATTATATCTTCTCACACAGGGCCGGACTGGCCATCTGGCACTTCTGGCAAATGCCAGAAGGGCCGATGGCTATATGGGCCGGCCCGACTCACCCTGTCTTCCACCTCTGCTGCGCGCTCCCCAGCTCCCTCCCCCGTTATGCTGTGCAGCCAGTTACACTGGTGAGTTTCCTGTTTTTTTTATTTGCTTTTTTTTTTTACTGAAGAGGGGGGGGGGTGGCGCGATTTTCGGGGGGATCGCGGGGGTGCTGCGATTTTCGGGGGGGTCGCGGGGGTGCCGCGATTTTCGGGGGGGTCGCGGGGGTGCCGCGATTTCCGGGGGGGGGTCACGGGGGTGCTGCGATTTCCGGGGGGTGCCCGCGATTTTCTAGGGGTCACGGGGGTGCCGCGATTTTCGGGGGGGGGTGTCGCAATTTTCGGGGAGGGGTCGCGGGGGTGAGAGCCAGGGGGTGCTGGGAAAGGGGGTGAGAGCCAGGGGGTGCTGGGAGAGGGGGTGAGAGAGCCGAAGGGGGTGCTGGGAAAGGGGATGAGAGCCAGGGGGTGCTGGGAGAGGGGGTGAGAGAGCCGAAGGGGGTGCTGGGAAAGGGGATGAGAGCCAGGGGGTGCTGGGAGAGGGGGTGAGAGCCGAAGGGGGTGCTGGGAGAGGGGGTGAGAGAGCCAAAGGGGATGAGAGCCAGGGGGTGCTGGGAGAGGGGGTGAGAGAGCCAAAGGGGGTGCTGGGAGAGGGGGTGAGAGAGCCAAAGGGGATGAGAGCCAGGGGGTGCTGGGAGAGGGGGTGAGAGAGCCGAAGGGGGTGCTGGGAGAGGGGGTGAGAGAGCCAAAGGGGATGAGAGCCAGGGGGTGCTGGGAGAGGGGGTGAGAGAGCGGAAGGGGGTGCTGGGAAAGGGGGTGAGAGAGCGGAAGGGGGTGCTGGGAAAGGGGGTGAGAGCCAGGGGGTGCTGGAAGAGGGGGTGAGAGAGCCGAAGGGGGTGCTGGGAAAGGAGGTGAGAGAGCCGAAGGGGGTGCTGGGAAAGGGGGTGAGAGCTGAAGGGGGTGCTGGGAGAGGGGTGAGAGAGCCGAAGGGGGTGAGAGAGCTGAAGGGGGTGCTGGGAGAGGGGGTGAGAGAGCGGAAAGGGGTGCTGGGAAAGGGGGTGAGAGCCAGGGGGTGCTGGGAAAGGGGGTGAGAGAGCCGAAGGGGGTGCTGGGAGAGGGGGTGAGAGAGCCAAAGGGGATGAGAGCCAGGGGGTGCTGGGAGAGGGGGTGAGAGAGCGGAAGGGGGTGCTGGGAAAGGGGGTGAGAGAGCGGAAGGGGGTGCTGGGAAAGGGGGTGAGAGAGCGGAAGGGGGTGCTGGGAAAGGGGGTGAGAGAGCGGAAGGGGGTGCTGGGAAAGGGGGTGAGAGAGCGGAAGGGGGTGCTGGGAAAGGAGGTGAGAGCCGAAGGGGGTGCTGGGAAAGGGGATGAGAGAGCCGAAGGGGGTGCTGGGAAAGGGGATGAGAGAGCCGAAGGGGGCGCTGGGAGAGGGGGTGAGAGAGCGGAAGGGGGCGCTGGGAAAGGAGGTGAGAGCCAGAGGGTGCTGGGAAAGGGGGTGAGAGAGCCGAAGGGGGTGCTGGGAGAGGAGGTGAGTGAGCCAAAGGGGAAGGGGGTTCTGGGAGAGGGGTGAGAGAACCAGGGGGTGCTAGGAGAAGGGGTGAGAGAGCCAGGGGGTGCTGGGAGAGGGGGTGAGAGAGCCAGGGAGAAGGGGGCACTGGGAGAGGGGGTGAGAGAGCCAGGGTGGTAGGGGGTGCAGGAAGAGGAGTGAGAGAGCCGGGGGGGTAGAGGGTGCAGGAAGACGTGTGAGAGAGCCAGGGGAGTAGGTGGTACAGGAAGATGTGTGAGAGCCAGCGGAGAAGGTGGTGCAGGGGGTTAAGTGAGAGGGACAAAGGAGAAGATGGTGCAGGGGCATAGGTAAAAGAAAGTGTAAAGGGAGAGACATCTTAAGAATGGGAATGTCAGGGATGCAGCCATCATAAATAACAAGTAGTAATGAAGAATGGAAATGCACAGAGGGGACAAGTGTTAAAAAAAAAAAAAAATCAAGCCTTCATACTCCATTCACCTATATTTTCTATACCCCCACTCCTAAATTTCTGCTTCGACCACTGCTCTCTATTCCTGCTCCCGACTGCCTGTGTGAGCTGACAGCTGCTGATCCCTCCTCGCCCAGCGCGCCCACTAGGAGAACAAAACACAGGATGCCATAATCAGGTAAGTTCATATATTTTCTCGTGTGCAATATGTTTTTAACCATCCTTTCTTGAACTGGGGACACTACAGCGTATCCAATAATGTTTAACACTATGTATTGCTCATTATTGCGCTGTAATGTTTTTTGCATATTTAACTGTACAGAGATTTTTAATTAAGAGGAAAAAACATTGCTTGTCATAAATTTTATCTGTAATTGTGTCAATATATCTATTTTTGTTTGCATTGTAAATGATGTATTAAGCTGCTCTTGGGACTCACACTCAGTATCTGATATGCTGTACCAATTTTTATTTGTGAATGAGTTTTTATCTGAGCTTTACTAATGATTTGGGGGCACTACTATGCCATAATATGATTTGTGGGCACTTCTGCATGACCAAATATGAATTGAGGGTAATACTATGTGGCATAATATGACCTTGGGGCACTATGATGTGGCAGAATATGAACTGGGCACACTACGGTGTGGCATCATATGAACTTCTGCCAAAGGCAAGTCTTTCATTGTTGAATATGACGGGAGCCCAAAGAAGTTGCTGTATCGGGGCCCAAAATTCCTCTTGTCAGCCCTGCCTGTGAGTCAAGGGGGTAGACGCCTCCAGGTTAATAATCTAAATGTTTCCTATCTAATCAAACTGATGGATCACATCCAATTATTTCTCACCCACCTCCTCTATCCCCCTTAATTTATATACTGTGTTATTTAAAATGAATAGAAAAAACGCATATCCAATTGCTGTAATAAAACAAAAATATTTTTCTCTGACATTTTGCTGTAGATGGAAATACTTTTAATGCGGCCGTGTGGGTTCAACTGATCATTCAATAGTTATATTTTTTTTAGATATATGTTAGTTTTATTTCATGTGGAATGATTCATGAAAATTCTTCCATTACTATTTAATTGAGGGAAAAGGGTACCTGTTACCTATATGTGTGTGTAAGTATTCTGTTCGTTGTTGCTATTTTGTGGGAGATTTGAAAAAAGCAAAACATTGTTTCCTACAGTGGCGTCTGTATAATTGGTGGTATTGCTGTAGTATGGGGTGGCGTGCTGGTGGCAAGGTTGTAGTGTGTTTGGGGCTTAGTATTGCTAATAAGTAGGAGAGGGTATTGCTATAATGTGGGGGGTGACGCTGGATGCTGTAATGTGGGGGGTGATGCCGGTTGTTGTAATGTGGGGGGTGATGCCGGATGCTGTAATGTGGGGGGTGATGCCGGATGCTGTAATGTGGGGGGTGATGCCGGTTGTTGTAATGTGGGGGGTGATGCTGGATGCTGTAATGTGGGGGGTGATGCCGGTTGTTGTAATGTGGGGGGTGATGCCGGTTGTTGTAATGTGGGGGGTGATGCTGGATGCTGTAATGTGGGGGGTGATGCCGGTTGTTGTAATGTGGGGGGTGATGCCGGTTGCTGTAATGTGGGGGTGATTGATGTAGTATGAGTGTGTGTGGGGGGTTATTTATTGCTGTAATTTGGGTACTAATAATGTATTGTCATGGTGTTTATTGATGTAATTGGAGTGCTAATAATGTAATGTTGAGGGTCATTAGGAGAAACAAATACCCCCCCCCCACACACACACACACACACACACACACACATACTACATCATGTTGTACTGCGCCAGCATCAGTGTGCAACAATATAGTGCATGGAGCCCACAACACGTGGGCCTGTGTGCTTTAAATGCCAGGGCTGATTTTTAGTCCCAGTCCGGCCCTGAGAATCTCACAACTGTAGAAGTTACAGCACAGGTCTGCAAGATGGAGAAACTTCAAGGTTTTGTTACAGAACGTAATTTCTTTATTGCTGAATCTCAAAACATTAAGTATTATGATCTTAATCACTATACCTTCATTACAATACAGTATTATATTTGGAAGCTTTTTTATGCATTGTGATAATAACATTGCTTTTAAATAGTAATTCAAAACACTCACGCAAGCAATGTTAATGCATAAACTAACTTAGTAAATTATAAAATACAGCTAACCCCAGGGAACAATAAACTCACCTGTCTCTGAAATGTTGGTGAAACTAGTTCAGAGAACAAAATATACATGTTATGTATTGCAAGTGCTATCATATTTCAAGTACTATGCTTTGAAATGACAGGTAGATTTAACAGATTTTTATAGCTCTTATCTGGTAAAACTGATGTATACAGATGGATTGCTCACACTAAAGATCGCTGAACTAAGGAATCAAAGAACGGTCAATAAATTCAGAAGGGCAGATATATCACGTAGCATTTAGAGGCTTATATAGAAATCATCTTCCAGGCTTACACAATGGGACCCCCAGGGCTGAGGAAACACAACCTGATCTCTAATCTCATGAAACACAATCCAGAATACAGGGGTCTAGCCAAGTGATTTGTACCTTACAAAAGGTGTACAGAGATTTATAGTGACAGTGCACACATAGTATAGCCATATCAGCAATGTAATGAAATATAATAGTCACATCAATACTGGCCATTAAAACATAAGCATATAAGCAATACAATGAACATCATTACACCTAAAGCACTGTATGTAAGAAAAGTGTTGTGTATACAATAATATTAAATAAACTAAAATTAATAACCAAAACAACTATACAAGGAGAATGTTATCAGCTTGGATCAAATAATAACAAAAAACAGAACATGTGAGTACAAGTTTGTAGTAGATATAAATGTAATAATGAGAATGACATAGTTATGCTTTCAGGTACCAATATAAAGAATAATGCACAGGATGGTTCTCTTTTGGCCACATGTTAATAGAAGGTATCTAGTTTTTTAGAAGGTATCTGTGATGGGCCAATTCCCCAAACTGCTTTTCATCATCATCATCATCATCATCATTTGTTTGTAAGCCGCAACTAAATTCTGCAATGTCAGACAATCAGAACGACTAATCTTACAAACTACAATTTATACATAAAAACAGAACAAGTACATATGAGGTTGATGAAGGAGGTGCAGACTTCAAATAAGGGTAGAGATGGCTCTGAGTCTAGAGGAACTGACTGTGTCCTTACTTACGGATACTTACAGCTGAGTTTCTCAACCTTTTATATCATGTACCTCCCTATGTCGGTGAATATATACCACATACCCCCTACTGAGAATCAGTTTTTACTGAGAACCCCATAAAGTGTTTACATCAGTGGATTGCAAACTTTTTCAGTTCAAGGCACCCTTAGGATCTCCACAATTTTTTCCAGGCACCCCTAAGCCAAAATTATTACCAAGTAGTCCCCCGTCTTGCTTACCACTGGTCCTGGCCGAGGCACCCCTGTGAGATCGTCGAGGCACCAAAGGGAGTCTAGGCACACAGTTTGGGAACCACTGGTTTACATGGATTCCAAAGACTCCCGTGTGGATAAATGTTTTCAATGTATCCTTCTATGTATATGTTTAAAAGAGTTTCTAAATTGATTTGAATAGGTTCTTTCCATATTTATATATTAAACTTTTATTTTGAGTTTAACTTATTTGGTGGAAATACCCCTTGAGTCTGTCTGATATAACCCTGGGAGTATATGTACCACAGTTTCAGAAACTCTGATTTACACTATGTGACTACTGAGCATCCTGAGATGATGCACCGAAGATGCTACTTCTATATATCACTAATAAAACCACCAGCAACAGTAAATTCCAGAGACCATGTCTACCCTTGTGAGGACTTCTGGGTGTGACTATGATATGACAACCATCTCTAACCACAGTGGATGTGGAGGACAACTCGTATAAGGTCAGTATGCTTTTATTTTCTATATGAAGTCTTTCAGCTCCACTCAAAAGCAAAATGCGTAGAGTTTTCGAAGTGTAATCCTTCAGGTGAGGGGTGTGTTGTGTGTTCTAAGGAAAATTTAACCCAGAAATGTTCAATGGAAAATATTTTATAGCTATCATTTTATTACAGTGAGTAACCATGTACATAAAGAGGCTCATTAGAGTTAGACTTTTTTTGTGCAAGATACATATTTTCGTACTACTCTGCCACACACGAAAATACAGATTTGTTGACTTGCGTTCCCCAACACCCGACGACACACAACAGGGAAGATGTAGGCTGACCACAGTAAGGGCATGTTCATATAATAATAACACAATTATCTGTGATCATATCCCCCAGAAATACCTTTTAGAAGGCGATCTCTTGAGAGCACTGGAGGGCTGTTGCAATGATGGTAATGACTATAAGCAGCACTGTCTAGCGTTCCTGATTGGCTGCCTGCATATTGACCCCTCCAGTTAACGGTACTTAAACAATTAGTGTTATAGTTATATTATATCAAGTTGTGACCATGTATTCTCGTTACTTGACATTCCCATTTGGACTACTGCAGGAAAGAAAATTTTAAAGGGGAAACATCAGATGTGTACATGTTCATATTTAATTACATTTCTATGAAAAATGCAAACTTCGTATTTATTAATAACTGTCAAGACAATATTCTCTCTTGTATATTTGACAATTCATTACATTATTATACTGCTTACAACTAGGGAATTGCAACTTTATCATTTATAATTGACAATGTCAAACCGTATCTCGACAATATTGTGGGACATAATTATGCACATTTGTTCATCTGGCACAAATACTAGGGGTTATATTTACTAAACTGCAGGATTAAAAAAGTGTAGTTGTTATCTATAGCAACCAATCAGATTCTAGCTGTC
Source organism: Mixophyes fleayi (assembly GCF_038048845.1). Taxonomy (NCBI): domain Eukaryota; kingdom Metazoa; phylum Chordata; class Amphibia; order Anura; family Limnodynastidae; genus Mixophyes; species Mixophyes fleayi. The sequence continues at coordinate 76,502,521 of NC_134402.1, forward strand.
ATTTTGTAGAATGTACTAAATAAATGATAACTAGAATTTGATTGGTTGCTACAGGCAACATCTCCACTTTTTCAAACCCGTAGTTTAGTAAATATACCCTAATTGTTTTTGCAGGTGCTCCTCCTTGCATCTTTTCCTACATGCATTTAGATGACATTACATCTCTACATATAGTAGGAGCCTATGAGCTGAGCATTGCCTAGGGGCCATGGTAATTGCAATATGCAACAGATAGTCTCCCTAATTATATGTGTCACCATTTTAAGAACACAGGTCTTGCAAGAGTGACACTATGTACTAGACCAGTGGATCCCAAACTTTTTCAGTTCAAGGCACTCTTAGGGTCTCCATAATTTTTTCAAGGCACCCCTAAGCCAAAATAATTACCAAGTAGTCCCCTGCCTTGCTTACCACCAGCCCTGGCCGCGGCACCCCTGTAAGATCACCACGGCACCCCTGGGAGCCGCGGCACGCAGTTTGGGAACCACTGTACTAGACTAATTTAGAATGTACAGTGCAACTTTTTCATAAACGCCCATTCTTAAATAAAAATCGGCAAGGAGTATCATTGTAGTTTTAGGTGAAATGCACATTCCTGCAGCATGACCCTATTTTGGCTTCACTCCAGAACCCAGAAGAGAAAGGCTCTAAGGTCCATTAATATCACAATGCATTGAAACCAATCCCCAGCCTAATTCACCATGAAAAAAAACTAAGGGCATGTCATGAGATCCTAAACTGTTAAAACAAAATACTTATTTATTATGTTTTAAAGTGTATGCAACAGAATATCACTGACACTGTACTCCATCACCAAACAACAGCATATCTGCACTAGACTGCAAAACTGGACATACACGTTCCTTGTACAGCAGAATGTAAACTTGAGACTAAAACAACATGCACTGCATTATAAATGAATAGCGCTGGGAATGTTGTGTGACAATGCCATGTAGCAACCAGAACACATACAATGGATATACAGTTTGCACCTTACCTAGATACTTGATATCGAATCCTGGAGGGGGTTTGAGGGATCTCCTGACCCAGCCCTCTCGCAGAACCCCTAGGTGCTCCTCCTTGCCCTGGATTAGTAGGACGTGCTCATCTATCCAGCCAAGGAAGAATGTTTCCGAGATGGCAGCGGTCACTTTCTTGTTCCAGAAATGCTGCATGTTTTCCGCTTTGAAGTCGGCAAAAATCTCATAGCCCACATGGTGCCGCTGGAGCTTCTCATCGGACAGCAGCAGTCTCTCTGAAGTCCCTCTGTTACTCAGGACTACAGCCAGGGAATGGGGGGCAATCTGCAGGATCTGATCCATGTTATGAGGCATGTCTGCGGGGACCGGGTAAGTAGGGGGGTCAGGGTGGGGGCGCCACGTAAAATTTATAGGGGGAGAGAATTGCTCTCTGCAGCAGATGTGCACAAGTTCATGCTATCTGCATAAGTGAGCACAAGAAAGAAGACATACTCCTTACCAACAAGACCCTGCTCGCCTGAGTCCTAACCATTCCCACACAGCTTGTCCAATGGTGAGAGCAGCGCCCTGTGTCATCCCTTGAGAGTTGCTGAGATGTCCCTTGTGGAATTCACAGGTGGGTATAAATGTCTGATCTACAGGGAGCTTAGACCCTCCCTCCAGCTCTGACAGTTTATACTAGAAACCCGATCACTGGTGCCCCCTACTGTCCGACGTTCTACAACACTCAAAACTTTATTCTAATCTCACTTTGATGTTGGTTGAGATTGAAAGGTTCCACTAACCTGTGTCTTCTGTAGGTTAATCCTGTACAAATTGGAAGCAGGACTTAATTTCAACTGTTAAAACCAGGTTGCTGAGAGCTTAATCTAAAATTCAGATCAGGAGATAAACAGTGCAGAACCTTATATGTATGTACTAAATCATTGTTATAATTAAGAAAAAGCTAAATAAGCAACATAAATTAACTGTTATTACAGGTTGAAAATGAAATATTGGTATGGCAATCTAGTAGCCACACAAATTTGCTTCAACACCAAAATGGATAGCATTTGAGCTACATGTTTTGCTGAAAAACAAAGTACATGTATCTATACACAGCTAACACAAGACGAAAAACCTCTGACTAACATTGTTGTGTGATTGATCATACAGCCCACTGTATCTATATATCTATATGCACATGTACATCCAATAGAGAGACTATTTGGAATGATATATGGGCTTCTGAATGTCGGCCCATTAGATGGCCTGTTTCTACAGTAGAAAAGGTAACTGCAATTGTTAGGTATGGTATTTACTCACGCATTTAAAAAGCAAAATATAGAACAGTAAAAGCTTATTACTAGGCCATTATATAACAGCTATAATATCATTGCTCAATAAATAGGCCACAGTTCTCTAACAAGCGGCCACTAATCATCATCATCACCATTTATTTATATAGCGCCACTGATTCCGCAGCGCTGTACAGAGAACTCATTCACATCAGTCCCTGCCCCATTGGAGCTTACAGTCTAAATTCCCTAACATACACACCGACAGAGAGAGACTAGGGTCAATTTTTGATAGCAGCCAATTAACCTACTAGTATGTTTTTGGAGTGTGGGAGGAAACCGGAGCACCCGGAGGAAACCCACACAAACACGGGGAGAACATACATACTCCACACAGATAATGCCGTACCCAGTCCTGGCAACCAGTTATACATGTCATTCAATCTTTCTGCATCACACATAATTCCTGACCCTCATGGCGAACCCTGGTCATAAACTTTTTGCAGCTAAGAAATATAAATTATATGTGATGGTAGGAAAAGTCTTTCCACAAAACACAGAGGCAGGGGGGTTGCTCAATGAGCATTTCAAAAATATAAATCCACACATTCTGAAAATAGAAAAGACACAACAAAACAAAAAAAACATTGCAATGCACATCATAGAAACATAGAACGTCTACAAAATGCCATGGGGGGAACCAGTAATCCTCCTGGGGGGAATCAGGTAAAGCCAGGAGCGAGTGGGTGGGAAAGGAGGAAGATGTAAGTCTATTTGCACCCGCTTCTCTGTAAATGTATACATGCCACTTGAACCACTTCATGATAGGGGCCGAAGCAGAAGTGAAGTATGGCATGTCTATCGTCTCCATTTCAAAGCTGTACTGTACAAGACTTTTTTCGTGCTGCACCCACTTTGTGGATTCCCTCCCTCGCTCAATAAGACTTTCCTCTAGTCTTCAAATCTTCAAGCGTTTTCTGAAAACCCACCTCTTCAGACAAGCTTATAATATTCCTCAGCTACCCTCTTAATCTCCCTAGGTTACCATATTACCACTCTCTACACAGCTAACACAAGAGGGAAAACCTCTGACCTACATTGTTGTGTGATTGATCATACAGCCAACTAAATGATCTTTACCTCTGCATTCTAGCTGGACCAATATGCAAAATGATGGAGCACTTACCCATGTGTATCAAACTCCCATTGTTCTATAGATTGTAAACTTGTGAGCAGGGCCCTCTTACCTCTCTGTCTGTATATATTAACCAGTATTGTCTTATTATTGTTTGTTCCTAATTTTAAAGCACTACAGAATCTGCTGGCGCTGTATAATGTTGATGATGATATATATATGATTGGAATGATTGTTGGTGCCATATGGGTTGTTTCAGTACCTCAGAAACTGCTAATCTCTTGGGATTTTTACACAAAACAGTCTCTAAATTTTACAGAGATCGATGCTCAAAACCAAAACCATTACTATCCAGTGAGTGGCAGTTCTGTGGGTGGAAACACCTTGTTAATCAGAGAATGGCCAGCCTGGTTCCAGCTGATAGGAAGGCGACAGTAACTCAATTAACTATGGGTGGTATGCAGAAGTGGATATGCTACAGCAGCAGAAGACCACACAGCACCCTTGTGATCGCCATGCAACACATAGCATCCTTGTCACGGCCACACAATACAGAGGGCAATCTTGTGACCGCCAAACAATACATATGGCAGCCATGAGACCGCCACTCAATACAGAGAGCAAAATATGATTTTTATTGAAACAAACTGTGCAGTTAATGTGTGAGAATGTGATTATTAGTTGTTGGTCATTTTCATACCCCCGAAGACCTCAAATGGCCAAAAGGAAATATATAAGATTTGTTATATATAACTATTCTTTCTTCAAGTGTACATACATCTGAGCAGACTTCAAAATACAACTAGTCAAACACAGTTAACTGTCAGTGGCACCAGGGCATAATCTCCATTGAAAAAGTTGGTAATTTTGTTGTAAGAAAAGGAACTTATCCCTATGTACACATGGGCCATTGACACATGCATATTATATTTTCACATATCCCCTGTTGGGCCTGTTGTCACATATCCCCTGTTGTCACATATCCCCTGTTGGGCCTGTTGTCACATATTCCCTGTTGTCACATATTCCCTGTTGTCACATATCCCCTGTTGGGCCTGTTGTCACATATTCCCTGTTGTCACATATTCCCTGTTGGACCTGTTGTCACATATTCCCTGTTGTCACATATCCCCTGTTGGGCCTCTTGTCACATATCCCCTGTTGGACCTGTTGTCACATATTCCCTATTGGGCCTCTTGTCACATATCCCCTGTTGGACCTGTTGTCACATATTCCCTGTTGTCACATATCCCCTGTTGGGCCTGTTGTCACATATCCCCTGTTGGGCCTGTTGTCACATATCCCCTGTTGGACCTGTTGTCATATATTCCCTGTTGTCACATATCCCCTGTTGGGCCTCTTGTCACATATCCCCTGTTGGACCTGTTGTCACATATTCCTTGTTGTCACATATCCCCTGTTGGGCCTCCTGTCACATATCCCCTGTATAGCCTGTTGTCACATATTCCCTGTTGTCACATATCCCCTGTTGGGCCTGTTGTCACATATCCCCTGTTGGGCCTCTTGTCACATATCCCCTGTTGGACCTGTTGTCACATATTCCCTGTTGTCACATATCCCCTGTTGGGCCTGTTGTCACATATCCCCTGTTGGGCCTGTTGTCACATATCCCCTGTTGGACCTGTTGTCATATATTCCCTGTTGTCACATATCCCCTGTTGGGCCTGTTGTCACATATCCCCTGTTGGGCCTGTTGTCAGATATTCCCTGTTGTCACATATCCCCTGTTGGACCTGTTGTCACATATTCCCTGTTGTCACATATCCCCTGTTGGGCCTCTTGTCACATATCCCCTGTTGGACCTTTTGTCACATATTCCCTGTTGTCACATATCCCCTGTTGGGCCTCTTGTCACATATTCCCTGTTGGGCCTGTTGTCACATATTCTCTGTTGGGCCTGTTGTCACATATTCCCTGTTGTCACATATCCCCTGTTGGGCCTGTTGTCACATATCCCCTGTTAAGCCTGTTGTCACATATCCCCTGTTGGGCCTGTTGTCACATATCCCCTGTTGGGCCTGTTGTCACATATCCTCTGTTGGGCCTGTTGTCACATATTCCCTGTTGTCACATATTCCCTGTTGTCACATATCCCCTGTTGGGCCTGTTGTCACATATCCCCTGTTGGGCCTGTTGTCACATATTCCCTGTTGTCACATATCCCCTGTTGGACCTGTTGTCACATATTCCCTGTTGTCACATATCCCCTGTTGGGCCTCTTGTCACATATCCCCTGTTGGACCTTCTGTCACAATATTCCCTGTTGTCACATATCCCCTGTTGGGTCTCTTGTCACATATTCCCTGTTGGGCCTGTTGTCACATATCCTCTGTTGGGCCTGTTGTCACATATTCCCTGTTGTCACATATCCACTGTTGGGCCTCTTGTCACATATCCCCTGTTGGGCCTGTTGTCACATATCCCCTGTTAAGCCTGTTGTCACATATCCCCTGTTGGGCCTGTTGTCACATATCCCCTGTTGGGCCTGTTGTCACATATCCTCTGTTGGGCCTGTTGTCACATATTCCCTGTTGTCACATATTCCCTGTTGTCACATATCCCCTGTTGGGCCTGTTGTCACATATCCCCTGTTGGGCCTGTTGTCACATATTCCCTGTTGTCACATATCCCCTGTTGGACCTGTTGTCATATATTCCCTGTTGTCACATATCCCCTGTTGGGCCTCTTGTCACATATCCCCTGTTGGACCTTTTGTCACATATTCCCTGTTGTCACATATCCCCTGTTGGGCCTCTTGTCACATATTCCCTGTTGGGCCTGTTGTCACATATCCTCTGTTGGGCCTGTTGTCACATATTCCCTGTTGTCACATATCCCCTGTTGGGCCTCTTGTCACATATCCCCTGTTAAGCCTGTTGTCACATATCCCCTGTTGGGCCTGTTGTCACATATCCCCTGTTGGGCCTGTTGTCACATATTCCCTGTTGTCACATATCCTCTGTTGGACCTGTTGTCACATATTCCCTGTTGTCACATATCCCCTGTACATATCCCCTGTTGGGCCTCTTGTCACATATCCCCTGTTGGACCTTTTGTCACATATTCCCTGTTGTCACATATCCCCTGTTGGGCCTCTTGTCACATATCCCCTGTTGGGCCTCCTGTCACATATCCCCTGTTGGGCCTGTTGTCACATATCCCCTGTTGGGCCTGTTGTCACATATCCCCTGTTGGGCCTGTTGTCACATATTCCCTGTTGTCACATATCCCCTGTTGGGCCTCTTGTCACATATCCCCTGTTGGGCCTATTGTCACATATCCTCTGTTGGGCCTGTTGTCACATATTCCCTGTTGTCACATATCCCCTGTTGGGCCTCTTGTCACATATCCCCTGTTGGACCTTTTGTCACATACTCCCTGTTGTCACATATCCCCTGTTGGGCCTCTTGTCACATATCCCCTGTTGGGCCTATTGTCACATATCCTCTGTTGGGCCTGTTGTCACATATTCCCTGTTGTCACATATCCCCTGTTGGGCCTCTTGTCACATATTCCCTGTTGGACCTGTTGTCACATATTCCTTGTTGTCACATATCCCCTGTTGGGCCTCCTGTCACATATCCCCTGTTGGGCCTGTTGTCACATATCCCCTGTTGGGCCTGTTGTCACATATCCCCTGTTGGGCCTGTTGTCACATATTCCCTGTGTTCACATATCCCCTGTTGGACCTTTTGTCACATATTCCCTGTTGTCACATATCCCCTGTTGGGCCTCTTGTCACATATCCCCTGTTGGACCTTTTGTCACATATTCCCTGTTGTCACATATCCCCTGTTGGGCCTCTTGTCACATATCCCCTGTTGGGCCTGTTGTCACATATCCTCTGTTGGGCCTGTTGTCACATATTCCCTGTTGTCACATATCCCCTGTTGGGCCTCTTGTCACGTATCCCCTGTTGGGCCTGTTGTCACATATCCCCTGTTAAGCCTGTTGTCACATATCCTCTGTTAAGCCTGTTGTCACATATCCCCTGTTGGGCTTGTTGTCACATATCCCCTGTTGTCACATATCCCCTGTTGGGCCTCTTGTCACGTATCCCCTGTTGGGCCTGTTGTCACATATCCCCTGTTAAGCCTGTTGTCACATATCCTCTGTTAAGCCTGTTGTCACATATCCCCTGTTGGGCCTGTTGTCACATATCCCCTGTTGTCACATATCCCCTGTTGGGCCTGTTGTCACATATTCTCTTGGGTCTGTTGTCACATATTCCTTGTTGTCACCTATCCCCTGTTAAAAATAAATTGTTCCTACCTGTTGTGTTGAGTGCCGCTGACCTCTGTCTGGGACTGGGTGGAAGTTCGTACAGCACGAGTAACACACAGCCTCTGTAGATGCAGCCCCCACCCCACTCAGCAACAGGCAGCCTTGCGATTGGCTGCCCATTGCTCTCTAACTACAGCACTGCCCCCTGGCAAACAGGGAAGCCTCACCACCCACCCCACACCAGGTGCCCTCACAAAAAAAAATAATATTATTTTCTTTAACTCCTGGCTGGCCTGGGCCTATTTCTGTGGAGGGGCCTGGGACTGCAGCCCCATCAGGCTCATTATTAATCCAGACCTGTGTAACCTTCATTATTTGTCCATTTACTAATATATATTCACTCATTTATTCCTACTTGTCCACTTTTGTGACCTATTGGTCATGGAGGAAATAGTCTTATTTTAATGTTGATACACATACAATATCTGTCAATGCAACATCTATGCCCTTAGGGAAAATAAAAGCCATACATGAAAAGCTTGTAAATTACAGTGGTTCCTTTCAGGTATGAATGTATAGGCATGCAGAGATGAAAGCTGCTTGATGTGTACAAAGGAATCAGATGGAGGAAGCTCACTATAGGCCTTCACCAGGTCAAAACAATCAATCACTGTGTTTTATTCTTTGCAGAGTAACCCCAGGTAATGCTGGGGTCAGTTTAGAGAAGGTGAGGGCAGTCAACAATGGATAGGTAAGACCTGAAGTAGAAGCACAATAAACACCACAGATATTTAGCTCTCAGCATATTTAAAGGAACCCATTGCGTAGTCTGAAATAACAAACATATTGCATTTTCTATCTAATACTGCACTTATGGTTCATAGAGGTAACTGTCAGTACATTCATTTTTATTTTGCTGTTACTCTTTAAAAAAACTAATGCTAAAGTTTGTAATAATCACAATAACATGCTCTAAGCATCTGTCTTGTGAACACAACTGCACATATATATATATATATATATATATATATATATATATGTATATATGTATGCACATGTATACATATAGCCGTATATACACATACGCACATATATATATATATATATATATATATATCTAATATATAAATGTCTAGTGACGTGTGTTAGTCTGTCTGTCTGTCTGTCTGTGTGTGTGTGTGTGTGGAAAAAATAAAACCAAGCTGCAGCGCCACCTGCTGGGTAGAGTTATATACTGGCCTAATAAATTCTTAGTGTGTGTGGAAAAAAAAATTCAGAAAGGGCTGAAATTTGGTATACTAAGATGTTTTTAATTTGTTAATTTAATTTGTTAATTGTTAAAAGTGTTTATAAAGATTTTAAAAAATATATATATATTTCTTGAAGGAGAAGTGACAGTGGGGAGTGGTTGGTGGTTGAGGCCTGGGCTATGGCCCAAATGCATGACAAGAACCTTTTTAACACCTTAAGTAGCTTGATTTGACTAGAATGCATGAGTATCATGCACGGGTTAACTTGTGTATATATATATTATTACAAATTAAATTAATATATGTACATACGGTATGCATACATTCCTTGATTTAAAAAAAAAAAGTTTCCTGCTGCTAAATGTATTGTTTGTTTTTTTTAAAACATCTTTAGTGTCCCTGTTTGATCATTTGAGTGTTTTGTGTTTTCTTTTATGCAACTATACACTTCGTAAAATCAAATACCGGTAATATAACAATGCAATGTAGGCAAAGTACAGAGATAATACATGTGATATTGTAGACCAGCTGTGGTTTGCTTGAATGTGGCACTCAGGGGACTATTAATTATTTTTTATCACAGGTACCGCGGTGATGCTTGATAAATAAGTTCCGCCATGCAAAAGAGACTGTAACGTTGGCACTAAGAACCTTAATATATAGAGCTAAGGGGAAAAGTCCTGCTTTCTCCAGCAATAGGGATTTTTGCTCTTTGATAAATCAGTTCTTCATAGGAGCCATAGAGTACATTTGTAGAAAAAATGTTTGAATGTAATGCCCTAAGGTATCACTATCTCACCTAAACCTAGGTCTTACACTAAAAAAAAAGAAGAGTGTTGGAGTTGGCCCTGGACTAATAAGGGAATTAGAAGGAAAAATAACTAGTTCCTTTTATTTTTCCTTTATTTCTCCTACTAGTTCTCTAACTAGTCCAGGGCATTAGTGCCAACACTGTTATCTTGTTGTTGCTATGTATGTTCTTGGAGCTTTGTAGGAGTGGCTCTGGCCTTGTGCTGCCATTTGACTTCTGGAGCGCTGTTTATTTGGCTTTTTTAGATTACTAAGTCTTACACTATCTACAACAGATTCTTATAGTCCATCATATCAGAAAATTCTTTGAATGACTGGATATTGGGACAAGAAATGTGACCGAATAAGAATACTGTGAAATAGGGCTATAATAGACCTGGCTACAAAGATGGTTGGGAGTATAGGAGTACTGTATACTGTATATCAGAGCCGCAGGCACCTAGGAAGGGCAACGAGAGGCCCAGTGTTATCTGTTCCCCACCTTTGGACAGCACAACTAAAGAAGGCTGGTGCTGGGCAGCTCTCCACTAAGTTAATCTGCAAATAAGCAAGTATAGGGAAGGTAGCAGTTATCCTGCTGGGAAAGATTTGCTGTGTGGTCCATGGTAAATTATATAGTCTGTAATTTAATATTACTCTATAAGCAGTGGGAGGTTTAAAAAAAGCAAAACATTGGTTTCCTACAGTGGCACCTGTATAATTGGTGGTATTGCTGTAGTATGGGGGGGCATGGTGGTGGCAATGTTCTAGTGTGTTTGGGTGCTTAGTATTGTTAATAAGTAGGAGAGGGTATTGCTGTAATGTGGGGTTGATGCTGGTTGCTGTAATGTGGGGGGTGATGCTGGTTGCTGTAATGTGGGGTGTGATGCCGGTTGCTGTAATGTGGGGGTGATTGATGTAATATGAGTGTGTGTGCGGGGTTATTTATTGCTGTAATTTGGGCACTAATAATGTATTGTCATGGTATTTATTGATGTAATTGGGGTGCTAACTATGTAATGCTGAGGGTCATTAGGAGAAATAAATACCCCCACGGGCCCACACACACTCACTCATACTACATCATATTGTACAGCACCAGCAACGTGCACTGCACAACAATATAGTGCATGGAGCTCACAACACGTGGGCCTGTGTGCTATAAATGCCAGGGCTGATTTTTAGTCCCAGTCCGGCCCTGTCTATAAGCATAAGGTTTTGTTTTTTTTGTTTGTTTTAGTTAAAGGTCCCAGACCCTCCAACTGTTCTGATTTGAGCAGTCTGTTCCACCATCCTGACTGTGAGCATCTTTGTTCCGTGAATTTGAAACAAATCTGGACAGTATTCTGAATGAGTGTTTTGAGGGGTGGGAGGTAAGTGGCAGGCTCACACGCCAGTAGCAACATGCGTACCTCCCAGGAATGTGACCATGCCCCCATCATGATATGGCCTCGCCCCTCTGTGACATACTCCTTTTCACAGTCTCTCTCGATTTGAAGGACTCTAAAATTGGGAGGTCTGGGGCCTGATTTAGAGTCGGAAGCAAGAGCTTCTGTTCAGCGCAGAAAGCACTGCAGAAATGCTGAAAGGGGCCTTCTTTATGGGTACACTATCAGAATGGTCAGGATTACACATAGCACTCGTGGATAGACTCTCCTCAGGGATTTGTGTGATTTCTGAATCTGGACATAAATTTTCCTCTAATGCCTTACTGTTTTCTTCCAGCTCGGCTTTTACACGTAAAAGTATTTGGACACCACTTTTGGAGTCTGAATGACAAGGTCTTGCTTGGTCACGACTGACCTTACAAGAATATGCCTCAGTGACAGTTGCAGAACTAGCACTCATAGAGAAAGGCGAAGGCCTCATTCTTTCCTAGCCACTGCATGTGTAGAATGGCATTTTGGCAATTTTTTTTTTCTGCAGATAACTTTGCCTGGATTACAGGTTTTTCTTTCTTGACCAAGGTGAAAGATGTTTTTTTTATATTTTGGTTTCCCTGACTTACAAACACTCTGCACTTTAACATAGGCTTTAACAGATGACGTAGAGGGATTACTATCATCATGACTGGTGCCAGCAGCTGCTTGGTGCTACTGCTCTCTGTGTATTGCTGTGAATCCATTTTGATAACACTGTACACTTTGACTGCAAATTCAGAAGACCAAGTCTGCCAGCCCTAGTATTTGTATTTCAGCAATGATAATTAGCAATGGAACAATGGAGCTCTCATCTTTGTGTGTTACCTATATAACACAGTAAAATGTAAGTGCAGATTTACACCAAGCATGCCAGCCCTAGTATTTGTATTTCAGCAATGACAATTAGCAATGGAGCAGTGGTTCTCTCCTCTTTGTGTGTAACCTATATAACACCGTACAATTTGACTGCAAATTCTGAAGACCAAGCCTGCCAGCCCTAGTATTTGTATTTCAGCAATGATAATTAGCAATGGAACAATGGAGCTCTCATCTTTGTGTGTTACCTATATAACACAGTAAAATGTAAGTGCAGATTTACACCAAGCATGCCAGCCCTAGTATTTGTATTTCAGCAATGACAATTAGCAATGGAGCAGTGGTTCTCTCCTCTTTGTGTGTTACCTATATAACACTGTACATTATGAGACTGCAGATTTAGAAGTTCAAGCCTGCCAGACCTATTATTAATTCTTTATCAGCAATGACAATTAGCAATGGAGCAATGTAGCTCTCCTGAATGTCACTGTAGACTTTGAAGAACACTGCTACCCCCTCCTCTTTCTTTTCTGTCTATGACGCTGCCCAACTGCTCTACAGACTGTGCTACCCCTTCTGTGTCCCACTGTGAAATGGCGCTAGATCGTCACGGAGGGCGGTACTTATGGAATCCAAAAATCACAAGATCCGAGATCTGACAATATAACAATGACGTTTTGCCTCGTTTTCAATTCTGAAAGCATGCGAAAGTTCCAAGTGTGTTCGGGTCTCTGGGAATCGAGCCTGAGCATCTCTACTTTACATTCTATTTTGAGTTGAAAGCAAACGCAGATAGGTCTCTAGGAGACCTACCTGCACCCCCTCCCAAAACAGCATAACCAATCCTTGTGCTGTTTGGGTGGGAAAAGAACAATTTATTTAATCGTTTAATTTTTTTTTTTAAATTATCTGCTTTACAGGGCGCTGTGCATGATACACTTGCACGCTGGCCCATAAGGCAGATAAAGGGGTGTGTTTGTGCAATTTGCACAGTATTCTAAGTCGCATGGATCTAAAGATCCATGCCACTCAAAATACTGTGCAAATTACGGGAAGCAATTTACACTTATGATTTCAGTGTAAATTGCATCCGACTCTACATGAGGTCCTTGTTGCTCAGTGTAGAACTTTTGGCAGTGAGCCCCTGTCCCAGAGGGACCCTCCTTTCTCCCTTTCATTCACTGTTACTACAGTGTCAGCAAGAGGTGAGGTGTAGAGCAGAACAGAAGTGGCTGCTCTGTACCTTCTCTGTACTAAGTTTACTCCTGTGTCGGTAAACGATCATAAGCACTAGACGCGCCTAGACTCCTTGGTGGATAGTGCGGTCATTCACCAATCAGAGTGCTGGAAGCCCCCACATAAACATATAGATTATCTGGTTGGGGTGTTTTTGTAAAACTCTTATTGCAAGTCTTAATGTAGTTTATGATCTGAACATCTTGATATATTTGATTATCTTCCTTCTATTTCATGGTTGAATAAATAAGCTATTTTATGGGACATATAAAGTGTAATTTATTCAACAGCATAAATAAATTTAATGGTAATTAGTTTCTAAACTTTGATTTGCATATTTACACTTTTAATAGGTGATGCAGTTTCTGTAAGTGGCTGTAAGTAAGGGAGTTTATGAGTTGAATATCTTGGTATAATTGGTTACCTTGCTTCCATTTTGAAACGTACAGGATTGAGTGAAGAATCTATTATATGTAGAGATGGTCACTGACCCCCGTGTTTTGGTTTTGGATTCGGTTTTGGATCTGGATTACCGTCGTGTTTTGGTTTTGGTTTTGGTTTTGCAAAACCGCCATTGCGTGTTTTGGTTTTGGTTTTGGTTTTGTTTGGTTTTGTTTTGCTATTTTTTGGGAAAATCCATGTTTTTGGGCCTAAATTAACCCAATTTAGTGCTCCAACTGTTTTAGAGACAAGTAATCTAATTGTTGAGGTAATAAATCATCCAAAAAAACAGTTTAATTCTTCGTTGGTAGGCCTATTCTACACACAAAACAGATTGTCTTCCTCTCCATCTATGCATATTGGCAATGCAGCCATCGTCTTTGAATGTATATTACACCCTACACTTATAGTTAAATATGTAAAGAAATGGAAAAAGCCAGTTTGGTTTCTGTCTCTCAAGGCCCCCCTCCACTTGTATAAAATAGCAAAAAATTCAGCCATTATAGACTGTACAATATTAATTGACATGGAGAAAGCCAGTTTGGTTTCTGTCTCTCTAGGCCCCCCTCCACTTGTATAAAATACTAAAAAATTCAGCCATTATAGACTGTACAATATTAATTGACATGGAGAAAGACAGTTTGGGGTCACTCTGTCTCTCTAGGCCCCCCTCCACTTGTATAAAATACCAAAAAATTCAGCCATTATAGACTGTACAATATTAATTGACATGGAGAAAGCCAGTTTGGTTTCTGTCTCTCTAGGCCCCCCTCCACTTGTATAAAATACTAAAAAATTCAGCCATTATAGACTGTACAATATTAATTGACATGGAGAAAGACAGTTTGGGGTCACTCTGTCTCTCTAGGCCCCCCTCCACTTGTATAAAATACCAAAAAATTCAGCCATTATAGACTGTACAATATTAATTGACATGGAGAAAGCCAGTTTGGTTTCTGTCTCTCTAGGCCCCCCTCCACTTGTATAAAATACTAAAAAATTCAGCCATTATAGACTGTACAATATTAATTGACATGGAGAAAGACAGTTTGGGGTCACTCTGTCTCTCTAGGCCCCCCTCCACTTGTATAAAATACCAAAAAATTCAGCCATTATAGACTGTACAATATTAATTGACATGGAGAAAGCCAGTTTGGTTTCTGTCTCTCTAGGCCCCCCTCCACTTGTATAAAATACTAAAAAATTCAGCCATTATAGACTGTACAATATTAATTGACATGGAGAAAGACAGTTTGGGGTCACTCTGTCTCTCTAGGCCCCCCTCCACTTGTATAAAATACCAAAAAATTCAGCCATTATAGACTGTACAATATTAATTGACATGGAGAAAGCCAGTTTGGTTTCTGTCTCTCTAGGCCCCCCTCCACTTGTATAAAATACTAAAAAATTCAGCCATTATAGACTGTACAATATTATGAAAAATGGACAAAGCCAGTTTAGGGTCACTCTGTCTATGACACCCTACCCTTAAGGATAAATTGCCCTAACAGCAGCCTTTCAAGATGGTATGTGATATGGAAATGCCACAAGTCCCTTTCCTCTTTGGGGGTAGATTGCACCCTACACTTACATAGAAAGTTTTAAAAAGATGTTATCGGCATCATCTTCAGCTTCATCCTCACCCTCATCAGTGTGTACGTCATCATCACAGACTATCAATTCATCGCCGCTTGAATCCGCCATTAGAGAACAGTCAGTGCTTGGATGTCTTGGATGGTGAAGGCCTTCCTCGTGGAAGATGTAGTTCATTTTTATAAACATCATTTTCTCCACATTTTTGGGAAGTAACCTTCTACGGCGATCACTGACTAAGTTCCCTGCTGTGCTGAACACTCGTTCAGAGTACACACTGGAGGGTGGGCAGCTTAGGTATTGCAAAGCAAGTTTGTACATGGGTTTCCAAATGGCCTGCTTTTCTTCCCAGTAAGGAAAGGGACTGTCTGACATTTCCATATCAACTACCTCTTGAAAGTAATCCTCCACCATCCTTTGCATGTTTATACTCATATTGGATGGACTTATGGGCAAAGTGACACATTTTTTTGAAAAATCCTTCAAACCAGCCCAGATGTTAAATTGTTCTCGTCTGCCCCCTGTGTCTTCCCTGCTTCTTTTTTGGAAATTTAATTTTTTACGAGCAACAGCTTGAGAAAGTGAAGGAGGACACGTCGTCAAGCCGAGGCCCAGTTCAGCGGCCAACTTGCTGAGCAATAGCTCCTTGCAAAAGTTCACATCTCGCTCATTTACAAGTAAAGACTCAATGTAGGTTTTAAACCTTGGATCAAGCACAGTGGCCAAAACGTACTGATCCGAGTTCAAGATCTTAATAACTCGAGGATCATTGTGAAGCGAATTAAGTACTTGATCGACAAGGCCAACATACTTTGCTGAATTGCTTGCTTTCAGCTCCTCCTTCATTTTCTCAAGCTGCTTTTCCAATAGTCTAATTAAAGGAATGACTTGGCTCAAACTAGCAGAGTCTGCACTGACCTCACATGTCACAACTTCAAATGGTTTCAGCACCTTGCACAGCACTGAAAGGATTCCCCACTGTGCAAGAGTGAAATACATCCCCCCTCCTTTCCCAATGTCATGACTTGTGCAATATGCTTGGATGGCTTTGCGCTGTTCCTCCATCCTCTGAAGCATGTACAGGGTGGAATTCCACCGAGTTACCACCTCTTGCTTAAGTTGGTGGCAGGGCAAGTTAAACTGCTCTTGGAGCTGCTGTAATCTCCTACATGCTGTGGCTGAATGCCTGAAATGGCCTGAAATTTTACGGGCCACCGAAAGCATCTCCTGCACCTCACGGTTATTTCGTAGGAAGCTCTGCACCACCAAGTTGATGGTGTGAGCAAAACAGGGAATATGTTGGAAATCACCCAGCTGTAATGCTCGCACTATATTGTTGGCGTTATCTGAAATGACATACCCTGGGGAGAGTCCGAGTGGTATAAGCCATGCATCAATCACATCTCTCAGTTTGCGTAACAAATTGTCAGCCGTATGCCTGTTAGTGAAGCCGGTGATACAAAGAGTGGCCTGCCTGTGACAAATGTTACGTAGTGGTGTACATGCTGCTGCTGTTCCTGCTGGTGAAGGTGAATGACCAACCCAGTGGGCTGTCACAGTCATATAGTCTTTGGTTTGGCCACTTCCACTTGTCCACATATCTGTGGTTAAGTGAACAGTGGGCAGAATGGCATTTTTCAGCGCAATCTCTACATTTTTACACACTTTTTGGTATAGTTGTGGAATAGCTTTACGGGAGAAATGGTGTCGCGATGGAATTCTGTAACGCGGACACAAAACCTCAATTAACTGTGAAAAACCAGCTGCGTTTATTGTGGAGATTGGACGCAGATCTAACACTAACATTGCAGCCATGGCGTCTGTGATTCGCTTGGCGACTGGGTGACTGCTGTCATATTTGCTTCCCCTCGCAAATGATTGTTTCACAGTTAATTGCTGAAATGTAGGACTGCTCATTTTATTCACCTGCCTCTGGGATGACGATTCACCCCCAGCAGCAGCAACAGCAGCAGCAGGACTAACGCTTTCTTCAGAGGAATCAATAATAGTGCCGGAGTCATCCAGCCTTAAGTGGGATGCCGGGCTAACTCCGAGCGCTACTGAGGATATTGATGAGGATGGTGTGGTGGGTGTATTTTGTAGCCGTCGGTATGTCGGTGAGCGGAGGGTCTTAGCTGATGAGGGAGTGCTTGTATTCTTTTGGGAAGAACTTTCAGCTTTTCCCAACACTTTGCCATGAACTCTCGTTAAATGGCGTAACATAGACGAGGTTCCAAGATGGTTAAGGTCCCTCCCTCGACTGACTGTGGCTTCACATACACTACAAATGGCTATACAATTGTTGTCTGGATTTGGGTAGAAATAATTCCACACATAAGAAGTGGATTTTTTTGTTTTATGCCCAGGCATGACAATGGCCTTTTTCTTGTCACGTGCCAGAACTGCTGCCACTGGTGCAGGACTTACACAAACAACCTCATCCTCATCAACATCCTCATTAGCGCCCTCGTCGCCTACACAAATCTCCCCCTCATCCTCTTCTAATTCCAAAGTGGCATCCTCAATTTGGGTATCACCGGCTACACTCGGGCTATTAAGGCACACATCAGCAGAATGCTCACGATTAGACATCCCACTGTTGGATGGACTCTCCACAGGGATTGTTGTCATTTGTGAATCAGAGCAAATATTCTCCTGTAATGCCTCACTGGTATCTTGCAGCTCAGCTTTGACGCGTAACAGTAGTTGTGCACCAATTGTAGCCTGGGTAACTTTTTGGGATCTGCCACTAATAGCCAAAGGTGAAGGCCTCATTCTCTCTTTGCCACTGCGTGTGTAGAATGGCATGCTTGCAATTTTTTTTTTATCGTCACTTAACTTTTGCTCAGTTACACTTCTTTTTCGCTTCAATACAGTAAATTTTTTTTTGGTTTTTGTTTTTTGCACTAATTTGAAAACACTCTGTTGTTTGACATCGCCTTGGCCAGATGACGTACTGGGAACACTAACATCAGGACTGGTGACAGAACCTGGTTGCTCATTTAGATCATATGTGGACTGCTTTGAATCCATTCTGAGCGCAAACCACTGAGGAGTGCTAAAAATTATTGAGTAGATACTGCTGACAGATATGACTTTTGACAGCCAGAAATATTAATGCACAATTAGGGAGGACACCCCAAAAACACTGAGGAGTGCTAAAAATTATTGAGTAGATACTGCTGACAGATATGACTTTTGACAGCCAGAAATATTAATGCACAATTAGGGAGGACACCCCAAAAACACTGAGGAGTGCTAAAAATTATTGAGTAGATACTGCTGACAGATATGACTTTTGACAGCCAGAAATATTAATGCACAATTAGGGAGGACACCCCAAAAACACTGAGGTGTGCTACAAATTATTTAGTAGATACTGCTGACAGATATGACTTTTGACAGCCAGAAATATTAATGCACAATTAGGGAGGACACCCCAAAAACACTGAGGAGTGCTAAAAATTATTGAGTAGATACTGCTGACAGATATGACTTTTGACAGCCAGAAATATTAATGCACAATTAGGGAGGACACCCCAAAAACACTGAGGAGTGCTAAAAATTATTGAGTAGATACTGCTGACAGATATGACTTTTGACAGCCAGAAATATTAATGCACAATTAGGGAGGACACCCCAAAAACACTGAGGAGTGCTAAAAATTATTGAGTAGATACTGCTGACAGATATGACTTTTGACAGCCAGAAATATTAATGCACAATTAGGGAGGACACCCCAAAAACACTGAGGAGTGCTAAAAATTATTGAGTAGATACTGCTGACAGATATGACTTTTGACAGCCAGAAATATTAATGCACAATTAGGGAGGACACCCCAAAAACACTGAGGTGTGCTACAAATTATTTAGTAGATACTGCTGACAGATATGACTTTTGACAGCCAGAAATATTAATGCACAATTAGGGAGGACACCCCAAAAACACTGAGGAGTGCTAAAAATTATTGAGTAGATACTGCTGACAGATATGACTTTTGACAGCCAGAAATATTAATGCACAATTAGGGAGGACACCCCAAAAACACTGAGGAGTGCTAAAAATTATTGAGTAGATACTGCTGACAGATATGACTTTTGACAGCCAGAAATATTAATGCACAATTAGGGAGGACACCCCAAAAACACTGAGGAGTGCTAAAAATTATTGAGTAGATACTGCTGACAGATATGACTTTTGACAGCCAGAAATATTAATGCACAATTAGGGAGGACACCCCAAAAACACTGAGGAGTGCTAAAAATTATTGAGTAGATACTGCTGACAGATATGACTTTTGACAGCCAGAAATATTAATGCACAATTAGGGAGGACACCCCAAAAACACTGAGGAGTGCTAAAAATTATTGAGTAGATACTGCTGACAGATATGACTTTTGACAGCCAGAAATATTAATGCACAATTAGGGAGGACACCCCAAAAACACTGAGGAGTGCTAAAAATTATTGAGTAGATACTGCTGACAGATATGACTTTTGACAGCCAGAAATATTAATGCACAATTAGGGAGGACACCCCAAAAACACTGAGGAGTGCTACAAATTATTGAGTAGATACTGCTGACAGATATGACTTTTGACAGCCAGAAATATTAATGCACAATTAGGGAGGACACCCCAAAAACACTGAGGAGTGCTACAAATTATTGAGTAGATACTGCTGACAGATATGACTTTTGACAGCCAGAAATATTAATGCACAATTAGGGAGGACACCCCAAAAACACTGAGGAGTGCTAAAAATTATTGAGTAGATACTGCTGACAGATATGACTTTTGACAGCCAGAAATATTAATGCACAATTAGGGAGGACACCCCAAAAACACTGAGGTGTGCTACAAATTATTTAGTAGATACTGCTGACAGATATGACTTTTGACAGCCAGAAATATTAATGCACAATTATGGGGGACACCCCAAAAGCGCTGGGGAGTGCCAAATATGAAGAAAAAATAATAAACCTCTATCCTCCTCTCTGCACTAGCGATTTTGGTTAGAGCAATTGCAAGAACAATATGGTATTCTCTGTCCCTGCTCTAATTAGCCTATGACTACACCCTGCTCTCTCCCTCTGTCAAATGGCGATGGATTGCTGTGGAGGCGTGTATTTATAAAGTTGAAGTATCGCGAGAACCGAGTCCCGAGATCCGACGACGTCACAATGACGTTCGGCCTCGATTTGGATTCGGAATGGGCGGGAGAGTACCGAGCTGCTCAGCTCGGTACTCGGATACCCAAAGTTCGGGTGGGTTCGGTTCTCGGAGAACCGGACCCGCCCATCTCTAATTATATGTGATATATTCCATGTAATTCATTTAACAACATAAAGAAATTTGACGTCGTAAGCTTTCATTATGGAATGACTACTTCCATGTTCTTACTTATTGATGAAATCCTTATGGCTCTGGATCGGTTAATGCCTTATCATAATATTAGTTAGTTAGAAATAAATTATAATGTGAAAAATTCAGGTTGCATATGTGAAATTATTTATTTCATGTCTTCTCCATGATTAAATTGTATTTAATTTCATGTTTCAACTCCTGCTAAATCCTCCCTATTTGTTGTAAGTGGAATTTTATTCTGTATGTTTCCAGTTCAATTTATCCCTAATCTCCCTGGTGGGATCCTAGCTGCTTATTAGACAGTGAGGAGTAATCCGCTCAGTGGCCAGTAGCCTCATTTCTGACACTGGGTTGTACAGATTGACTTACTGAGTTAAAGGTACTGTGATTTAGCCTGTCTATTCTCTGGTGTTTCCTCCCGTCCCCAGTGACCTTTACCTTAGCCAACAGCTTGTAATTAAATGTAACTGAACTGTCTACTAAGGCTACATTCCTTTTTCCTCTCCAAAAGAATTGTCTCCTTCACATTCTCTACTGCAAAGAACACATAGTTGTACACATCTGTTTCTAGTCTAGTTTCACTTAAATGCTGATCCGCATTGGTAGAGCTGGCTAGGGCAATTGTTCCCTGGCTACTTCTGTTTTTACAGATAAGGGCTGACGCTGAGAGACGAGTGTCCTTTAATGCTGCATGTAATGTATTCAACAGTTCACAGGTACTGTATACACTTCAGGAGAGGAAATAGGTACAGCCATGATTATCCTACAAGAGGATAATGATGCTGGCTAATTGTTACCACCACATTCCTCCCATAGTAGCCTGTTATTTATTAACATGTGAGAGGTGTTGTTGTACATTTGGCTGATTCTTTCTTCTTTTTTTTTTTTGTGTTTTCAAAGACTTTTTTTTATTGACTTCTAAAGGTAATGGGACAGTACATAAATAATTGTGAACAGACAAATACAACTTTTATAGAAGTATAAATAACAATATAAAATGAGAACACATACACAACCATTACCGGTATATAGGAAAACGAATGAGGGCAGAAGATGGTAGGGAAGGAGAAGGTAAGGGCCATCACCAGCTGCCTTTAAATGAAAAATAGGTAAGGCAAAATATGTAGGTGGAGGACCCTACTATATAAAAAGAACTAAAACCTATAGAAAGTTCTCCCTTTTATTGAAAACCCCTGGGGGGACAGCATGAAAGTAAAACAGGACATTCAAGTGGTGGGGGTGGTGGTGGTGGGGGCATGAGAGATGCTAAGGGACGGTTATGGCGAGTTCGTTAGGATTCTACATGTGTCATACGATGTTAAAGGCAGTTCGGTTTCATCAAAGCCTGTCCATTGGGTCCATGTAAGGTGGGCATCATGCTTTTTATACAGTCAGTTGACCAGATGCTTTGTATAGTGGCGGTCAGTGAAGGAGGAGGAACACACAGTTACCTACTTCTTCAAGACTGTTAATTAGTTTGTTCTCCTATTTTCCTATGATGAGCACATTATTTTCATGTGACAACTTTATATGCGCTACTGTGGTGGTGACCTTGGCCTTTACAAACCCACAAAGAAGGTAGGATGGTGTTCCAGCAGTATAGTGCTCCCACAGATTTGCACACCTCTCAAGGTTTGTATCTCCTATACCGATGCTAATAGTCTTCTCACTTTTGGTGGGCTCTCTATGGCTACCTGGTTCCGATAGGATAGACATGGCAACAACTAGATGTCACTTGCTGTGCAGTTGCCCACAATGCTTCTCACACAAATCAGCCACATGGGAAACTCAATCTACAATCGACACCTCCTGAACCCTTTCTGGACATGGCCTTCTATCACTACAGAAATTACCACACACCTGCGTTGAGACTTGGGGGCCATGGGTGTTGGTCTTCACTTAGAAAAGGCACTTGTAGATGGCTTGATAGGGAAAGAATATGGTGAAGGGTTATCTTCCCAAACACCAAGCTGGAATGGTTCCAATGTAGTTGGGAAGGAGTCCTGGGGACAATAAGACAGCTAGTGTAGGGATAACAGGGAAGGATAAGATAGCTGGGGCTATATGCATGCACAACTTTGATTAACCCATGGGTTAATTTTCTGCTTTGATCCTGCGGTTTGTCAAAAGCCTATGGAGGGGAACATAAAAACTACAAATAAGGAGGGTGAACAGTTCGGTCCACATTTATAAACCATAGTAAGACACTTTGAACTAATTGGACTAAAAACAGCATGGCAAATCAATTTCTGGCTTTATGTCTTGTGTGAACAGTACCAGGTGGACACCCACTTGTTTGTTTGTTGCAACTCATTGTATGTAAAATTAGTTCAAGAATGGTAAATATACTAGTTTATTTATGTTTCCTGTTTTGTAAAAATTTGATAATCTAATAAACAAGCTAAATTTATTTTAAAAGGAAAGCAGAATTAGAATATAAACTTAACTTCATGGAGATTTGTTAAAGGGTGCTGTGTCTTTTTCAGTTTGGAGTAAGTAATGATGCAATATTGTTTGTGCAGACAGAAGTAGAATTTGTTTTATATGTGTTTTTCAGGAGACATACGGCTATTGAATGTCCTATAAAATCTCTACCTGTCCATGCCTGCTTCATTCTTCAGTGAACTTTTCACATAAAGATCATTTGATTTGTTTCCTTATCTCTAATATATCAGTCATATAGTTTAGGGGTCTCAATATCAGTGTCCCTGTAAGATAAGTTTATATATTTCTTTAACATTAAATAGTTTTGTTTTTTAATATGACAGAATTATGGGTCCTCAATTCACAATATTTTTATTGTTTAAGTATCTGACAACCTATTCATATATATGCATCCAGTTCATTTCACTTATTGTATATCTACAGTCAATAACTATATTTATCCATCTTAGCACATCTGCACTCTCAGATTTTCAAAGAGACTGATGTACACAAACATATATCCAATATTGTCATCAATGCATATATTAGTAAGCAACACAAGTATAAAATAAACAACTACGGGGAAAAGCATGTACTTGTTAGAATCTAGTAAGTTATTGCATTGGATTTAGCTTTGAAGTTACACTTTGAGGCAGATGACTTCTCCATTGTGACCTTTAATTTTCTCTTGCCCTTGGGTATCCATCGTCACTTTGACATCAATTAGTCTTCTAGTGGCTGAAAAATGGATACATGTACAGAGAGGTGTTAGAAAATAACTCAGGTGTGTGTAATCTTTGCCTTATCTGGACCTGTACAGCTATTTTCATTAAAGGGCCATTAAAGCTAAAATGCAAGTTCATATATGAAAACAATCTGAAAAATAATATGAAAAACATATTTTAACATTCTCCATTATACATGTACAGTATAAGTTCCCTTTGAAAGAACTTGAGATCTTTGCCATTGTATTTAAATTTTCTATGCATCTGAGTGCTGCATTTTTTGCTTCTGAACTAGTCACATCAGATTAAAAAAGGGCCCACTGGACGGTTATGTACCCTTCAGTGTACTTAAAAACAGGAAATCTGCTGTGCATAGGGAGAATTATTACCCCACTCTCACTGCTTTAGATAAGTTATCTTCACATGTGATAAACTCCTGAAACTTTTACATATATATCATACCTCCCATCAGGGGCAAACACAGGATTTGTAGAGAGTGGTTTCCATGCCACGCCACCAGTAGGCGTGGCCAGCATGCATGGGGACGTGGCAATAATTTTAGACAGTGCTTGACTGCTCTCCAACTCTTCCTATCCCCATCATATACACGGGCAATTCTGTGTGCACTACTGTTAAGTGCACGCAGTTCTTCCTTTTCGAGCAGAGCCATGTGAAGCTGGACATACCACATACCACCCAACTGTCCCTACAGTCGGGACAAAGTCCTGACTGAGTGCGTGAGAACAGTTGGCAGACTGTCCTGCTCTTTCCTACCTGTTCTTGCTGCATTCACTAGTTGTTGCTGGTGCTCGTGTCCTAAGCTCGGTTGCTGCTTGTCTGGATCCTGGAATGTTGGGTCCCTGTTTAGAGAAAGGACAAGTACCTAATATAATAATCCCAGCAATGAGTGAACACAGTAGGCATCCCTCCCCCAAATCAGCCCGATATTAAATCAAAAGCACCCACGTTTAATAATTAGGCCTCCCAGCAACCAACCCGAACACTAAATCAATGTCATTCACCTTTAATAAAAAGACCAATTTCCCCCCCAAACAACCTCAATATTAAATTAATAGTATTTACATTGAATAAATAAACCTATTTCCTCCGAAACATTAAATAATTAGCATTCACTTTTAAAAAAATAGCTCTCCTTTTCCCCAAACTCAGCCACACATTCAATTAACAGCACCCAAACCACCCCAGCATTAAATTAATAGTCCCATCATCCCACCCTTAATAGGTCCACCATAACCCCACTATTAAATTAAATATCCCCAACCTTCACTCCACCAATAAAATAAAAGCTCCCACTCTCAACCTACTATGAAGTTAATATTTCATACCCCACCCACATCACATAAAATACCCCCCCCTACACTTACATTAAAATGCCTTTTCCCCCTTCCCCCACACTTATATTAAAGGCCCCTCCAAGCATTTGTTTACAAAGGAACTATTGTACATATACATTATATCCTCCCACTTACATTAAAAGCACATGTGAGAACCCCATATTCACACACTCACACACTTACCCTCCTCATCTAATGCTGTGTCTTGTGTCCTCCTGCTACACAAGGCGTGCTTGCCAACCTTTTAAAACTCCTTTCCGGGAGATCCCGGGCAGGGGGGGTGGTTGGCGTGGTTGGAGGGAGGGGCGGGGCATGGTGAATCGCAGCATTTTGCCAGCCACCCCCCACCCCCCCGCACGACAAAATGAGTATGTTTGCTCCTGGACAAACCATGTTACAATGCAAGGGGGTGCAAATTAATTCATTAGTATGTGTATTCATGTTAAATTTAACAATATGTATATTAAAGAGCTGTAGCCATCCTTGGTAAGATCACTCGCAGACTAGCAAAGGAGGGGCCAACCCTGGAACAGTACCCATGATAATTAAATCGCCCTTGATTAGCCTTCTGTATAACTATCTACAAGTGCCAGCAAGCCCTGGCATTCAGAGCCTGCTGGGACCTATAGTGCACCAGTAAAAGAAATTGCTCACACCATTATAAAATCTTTAATGAAAATAAATACTGCCCACAGACTCTCTTTACTAATTCACTAGACACCTAAAAAAACATATTCACAACATAGACTTGATCCTTGTGGCGCTGCAACCCGAATCACAAACTGTAGCAATGTAGCGGGTTGAAGTTATACCCCACGTGGGGTGTAACCACTACTAACAGTTTGACATTATGATAGGGGGACCCCATGCTGCGAGTTTCCCTGTTATAGTATCACCAACCAAGTCTGTCATAACCTAGTGCTGGTAGTGGCTTTTACAGGACCCCATGCTCCACGATCAGCCTAGACTATGAGCGCTAGTGCTGGAAGAACTTTTGAGGATGGGGCACGCTGGTTTTTTTTTTGTTTTTTTTTTAAATGTACTTAGTTCTTTAACTTTTAAAACTAAAAATGCCATTCATCGTTAGCTAGTGGATGATGATGAATGCTGTCTCCAGCAGGCTGCTGCATAAAGATACGCATTTATTTGCATGCACTTTAAACGAATCTTCATGTGGACGAATATGGGTGTTTATTTTGAATTGCACGTAACATATTTGTGCTTTTTTATGGCACAAATTTTATTTCTGCCATTTTGATGCGCCAACTCTAAATGAGCTCCTTTAGCTGGTTTTCCTTCTAGTTTTAAATGAGTTGGGAGTGATTCTATTTTCTACAAATCAATTTGCACTTTTGTGGCATCTCAAATTTCCCCCCAAAATTGTTAATTTACTTTTTTTTCTTATCATAAAGCAGGAATCCTCAAGATCTCTCTGAGATAATTTTTGCTGTGTGATGACTCAGGTAGAAGTTGCTTTACGGATATGTAAATACAGCTGTTTCCTGACATGATGTGAATGCCTGAAGGTGTTATGTGATTTGGGAGCTTGTAAAAACACCCAGGCTAGGTGGGGCTTTTGCAATTATGTGCTGTAGCCCACACCTTCCATTCTGCAGGATATTTCTTTAACCAGACCTGCCAACTTCATATTTTTTTTCTGGTGAGATTGACGGGAAGGAGATAATACAGAAAGAGTTAAAGGTAAAATTATTGCACCATTCTTTGTTGATTCACCACTCTAAATGTATGGGCAGCATAGTGGCTTAGTGGTTAGCACTTCTGCCTCACAGCGCTGGGGTCATGAGTTTGATTCCCAAACATGGCCTTATCTGTGTGGAGTTTGTATGTTCTCGCTGTGTTTGCATGGGTTTCCTCCAGGTGCTCCGGTTTCCTCCCACACTCCAAACACATACTGATAGGTTAATTGGCTGCTATTAAATTGCCCTTAGTCCCTCTTGGTCTGTGTGTGTGTATGTTAGGGGATTTAGATTGTAAGCTCCAATGAGACAGGGACTGATGTGAGTGAGTTTTCTGTACAGCGCTGTGGAATTAGTGGCACTATATAAATAAATAGATGATGATGATGAAATGTATTAAATTAGAGCACAACTATTAAATGAATATGATATTAGGGCACAAGTACTGCATATGGCAAGTGAAATTGTGTAAAGCAGTGTGGGGCACAAAATGTGCTATTACAGCATAAATAAATATAATACATAGGTAATGAAATATAAACCACACATGCATGGTAGAATTTCGATGAAAAATAAATGGCAAAAATGAGCCCTTAGTGGTATGGAGCTCTTAGCGGTTATATAAAAAAATTTAAGTAGTGAATACTATCACCGCTCCAGTGCCAAAAGAGAGCCAATAAACTTGCTATACTCATCTAGTATTATAGAATTTTTGGAAGAATTCAGATTTAGGAGGCTTATCAGTGCTAATGGTACCTAAAGAATCAAGAAAAATACAAAAATACTTAAATTTAGTGTAGTGTAGCAGCGGCGCACGGAGGATTGCCGGGGGGGGGGGGGGGGTTTCCTCCCGACGACCCCCCCAAAAAAAAAAACAACCCAGAGAGAGCTGCTCCGTTTCGCCAGCGCTGTCCTATACAGCAGCCGCGGCGCTGTCTAAGAAGCGTCTGCGTACAGCACCGCCGCGGACGCTTCTTTGACAGCGCCGCGGCTGCTGTATAGGACAGTGGCCACTTAGTTAGCGCAGGGGGGGGGTTTCTACAGACTCAGAAACCCCCCTTGCGTGCGCCACTGTGTAGTTTCTGATGCCATACAATTCTGGATCCCATTATTCTTCATTCATTGATCCATAATACCATAAAAGATATAAAACAGACAAAAAAACCACAACATAGTGCAACCTACATAGACTATGAAAACTTGGATGGATATAATGGTAAAGTAGGTGATAGTCAACACTCTTCAAAGATCCTTATAGAGTGAAGGCTTCACTAGAAGTTCTTTTCTTGTTGGCTTTATAAGTTTGTGCAGGTGATGATATATAACACGTGTGAATATTATATATCATCACCTGCACAGATTTATAAAGCCAACAAGAAAAGACCTTCTAGTAATCTGAATATTATATATCATCACCTGCACATGAAGCTACCAGTTTCTCTTTTGAAGACCTAATAGTTAGGTCAGTGAAGCGAGTTATGGGGTAAAGATATAGGTTTGTGTGAAAAGTTGAGTTTTAAGGAAACATATAAAGGCTTGAAGAGTTTGGGGCTGATGCTGAGTTGGATGCATATGGATTCAAAAAACACATTTGCTATTAGGTTTTTACCTCTATAATAAAGCAGATATAATATTCATTCTTGCATTTGAATGAAAGTAGCAAAAAAAATGTATGCACGATCAATGAAGAAAGCACCTATAAGCTTCAGAGGTGAAATTGCAATCAGCCAATCAAATGCACTTAGCTAGTTCTGGCAATCGTCATCATCATCAGCGTATATTTGCACCAGTCATCAGGCACCCTCAATCAATATGGCTAGTGACAGACATATGTGTGTCCAGATAACAGAAGTAGCACATGCATCCTGGAGACATGAATGAGAAGATCATCAGAGAGGATGAGAAAGGAGGTTATATGTATGGCAGAGTCTACATTTGAGGGAATAATTAGATGCAATGGAGCAAATTTAAGTAGGGGCAATGTTTAGGAGAGCATTGTAGGTTAGGTCTATGAGTCAAGCTGCAGAATTCCGTAACACATTGTAGTGGGAACAATCTAGTCCGTCCACAGAGGAGGATGTTGCAATAGCCTACGCAGGTTATGAATCCACCATTCACCAGAATTTTACTTTTATCATAAGTAAAAAAGGGACGGATTCAAGAGATGTCTTAATCTGAAGGTGGCAGGTAGTTTCAAGAACATAAATATGAGGAGTGAATGAGAGGGAAGAGTACAAACTGACACTAAGCAGCTTCTTAGAGAAGTGGAAAAACTGGAATATTGTCAATTGTTATGTCAAGCAGGGAAAAGATGTAAACGGAGGATACACATGTTCAGTTTTATCCATGAGTTTCAAGCAGCGAGAGCATTAAAAAGGAAATAGCTGCAGGGCAGTCAGTAACACAGGTAAGTCGATGAGAGAGAAATTTGAGTGTCATAAGTTTATAGATGGTAATGAAACCCAAAGCAGTGAATAAGCTGCCTGAGACCACATGTATACATGGAGAAGAAGAGAGGTCCCAAGACATACCCTTGTTGTAGCGGCAATAGTGAGAAAAGTAGGTGAGAAAGAGTTGACATGGAAGAGAATAAAGATCATATTTGTACTCGATCTCGACGGTAAGTCTGATTTTTTATTCTCACTACATATCACTAATTGTCACATTTTAACAAAAAATATTGCCATGGCTGCGGAGTGGTATATCCGACATGGTGATAACAGAACAAGTTTTGTGGTGGTACAAGTACTGCTGCAATGTTTGTTACATAGACTTTCTCATGCAAAAGCATTAGGAAGCCTTTGCCGGTGAAAGCCAGCAGGGCTGTCACCGATATGGGGCAAAGCAAAAAAAAAAAGTCCTATCACAGGTGAAAACTCCTATCTCTTCAGTAACAAAGATAGGAGGAAATCCACAATGAATTCTCAAAAAAAGTGACCAATCATGTCAACAGCCTGCAGATAGTTCATGTAGAATAATATGGTGAAGTGACAATTGAATTTCGCAGTGCATAAGTCATTGGCTACTTTAGTAAGGGATGTTTCAGGAATTGATGAGAGCATAAACCGGATTGTATTGTGTATTGTGCAGAACATGTGTTGAAGAACTGTAGCTTAGATGAGAAGTAGAGAAGTTGGATTCGGTAATGGCTGGAAGGGGAGGAAGATATTAGAGACTTTTTTCATGATGGTTTTGATAATAGTATTTATCAGTTTTTTGAATACCAGGGTTACTGATTAGTGTGATGTGGATGAACTTCAGTAATTATATTCAGTGGAAAGGTGGTTATGTCTATGTAGAAATATATGTATATAACAGCAAGATTGAGAGAAGAGATGGAGAAAAGTGACTATGCAGGTCTATATTGTGAAGAGTCCTTCATAAGTGTGTAGGCTGCTGTATAGGGGGAAGTGTTAGTGTTAATATATCTTGACCAGACAGTAAGAATGGGAATTTAAAAAGTTGGCAACAGAGAGAAGGCGAGTAAAGACTAGATCAAGTCCTTGACCACCTTGATGGCTTTAGTAGTGAACCATTGTGTGGTGAGGGGAGAGAACTTGGTGACAGTAGTGTCTAGTGTCAATTGAGATATTAAAATCACCATGGTAGGCATTTAATTGGAAAACAATGTAAGGAACCGTGTAGAGGAATGTTCCAAGTATTGGGAGGCATGTCCAAGAAGTTCATAGATTACTGTACTTTGTAGAGGAGAATAAATCTGAACAGAATGAATTTAGAATGATGTGAACAAGAGGAAAGGATTAATGGGTTGGAAGGAGCAGTAAGATATCTACCCCACTACCTTGTTTGCTCTCAGGTCTAGGGGTATGGCTAAGCCAAGGAACTCCATAGGAGAGTGCAGCGGGGTAGACTGTATCGGAGGAAGTTAGTTATGTGTCTATGAGACACAGTCAAGCGAAAGAGTAAGAAATAAACAGATACTAATATGTAAATAGAGGTGTTAAGTGTCCTTATCTTTGTTTGGCATGCTGTTAATGCACCAGCACTAAAAAAAAAACACTACTAAAATAGTATAAACTATTAACACTGACTTTGAAAAATACTTGGTGATGTAAAGATGGCAGGGGCATGGCTAGGTTTGAAAAGAAAAGGGCCAAACAAACAAGCTCACTAAATTTGTATTTGCTCTCGCTATCCACATAGGTATTTTTTTATATACTGTCTTTACCGGTGTTAGTGTCATATGTATATTGAAAAGACAACTTAAAAGACCCATAGCATCGACCTTAAGTTTCAGTGTTTGGGCGTATTGTGATATATATTTTGTGTTGTTATATTGTTGAAGTCAAATAATTGTAAGAAGTCATTTTAAATTAATAAATATTGGTTGTTATAGTTTCCTGAGTGATTGTGATTAGTGCACAATGGCATACAAAGGTTAAATACGCAATCACATAAGAAAACACAGTAAATACATCTACATTTGCACCTACATTTGTAAATAGTTCACTTTTAATAAAGTTTCTAACTCACATTCTTTTATTTTTTTAGGATTAGAGATTTTATTACAGAAAGGTAAACCTACATTAAATATATTTATGGTTCAGGTCATAAAAATGTATTGTGTTTGGTCTTATATTAATCAACATTTCACCAGCAGGAATCCGGTATCATTGGATAAACGATCGCACATTGCAGTCACTAGTTATGATTAGTATAAGATTAATACTTGAAAATACTCTTTTAATCAGTTAGTTTAAATAAGATTTTTTGTGGGTCCCAGAGGCAAGACACTTACACATCTGTTGGAATGAGTTGCCCTCACCTTTGGAGAAGCATCGTTTGAAGTGACCTATGACCTGGATTGTACTGGACCATCTTAAATCCTGAACCAGTGAAGAGCGATCTAAG
Source organism: Mixophyes fleayi (assembly GCF_038048845.1). Lineage (NCBI taxonomy): Eukaryota > Metazoa > Chordata > Amphibia > Anura > Limnodynastidae > Mixophyes > Mixophyes fleayi. The sequence goes on from NC_134402.1 coordinate 76,534,145, forward strand.
GGGCATATTCAATTGTTTCCGCCACAGAAAAACTATTACCGGTATTATGGTAATAGTAAGCCGGATTTCAGCTCGCAGCTCCCTGAGCCGTGTGCTGAAATCCAGCGAGAAAAGTACCGTAATACCGGTATTTACGCGCACTATTACCGTAATGACAGTAATAGTGCGCAGGCGCATTACTTTTGGCTGTAATGCCAACAATTGAATATGCCCCTAAGTGTTAACTTTATGTACATTGTGACATCATCACTGTTTTCTTCCACCCCAAACTGTTTTAAACCAGGCCACTGGCACAGTAGCAGCTTCTCTCACCACACAGACTTCAGGATTGGTGAGTTGTTACTGGATCCAGTGTACATGCATATGTATAGGTTATACTTTGTTAGATTTTGCTATTAAATCTCTTTGTGTTTTGGAACCACACTAATCACATTGGACAATCCTTATTGGTGACAATAGTTACAGATGTTACAATATGAATACATTTTTACATACATATATATAGTATAAAATGTATATTTTGCTCCAATTATTTCAGTGAAAATTATGTATTATCAAACTAAATGTTTTAAATATAAAGTTAATTCTGTAAATTGAATAACTGTTATATTACTGATATCACATCTCCACTTTTTTTTTAACAATGTTGTTATGTTGTTGACATATTTGTCACCTATAATGCTTATGTTAAGTCAGTTGTAAAAAATGAATGTATTCTAATGGCATTTTTACAGTAAAATTTAAAAAAAGATACATTACAGTTTGGAATATGACAAGAGAAGAACAAATTCCACAACATTTTCAGATTTTTTTTTTTACAAATTCCACTTATTAACATCCATAAATAATCAAACCAGTGAAGTAAAGAGAGAAAAATATTGAGTTGACATATTATTTCTAGAACAGTTTACAGAGTACATAGCCCTATGTTTAAATAGAAACTTTCATGATAGTGTCCCTTTATATCTCTTTGCTGTAATAATATTGTTTGCATTTCTAAATGGCAACCTATGTATTTTTTTCTTAATTAAAAAAAAAAGTATGCACCTCAAGAAAAGCTTATACCTATAGATTTTGAATACCACTAGTTCATGAGCTGTTAATAAGAGTTACTGTGCCCTGCAGGTAACATACAATACTAGCTCCTTATTTTATAGAAGAAAGACAGTTAAAATATATAATCTTGATATGATTTAATAACAAGAACCCCAATGGAAATACAAAGACAACTGTGCATCACTTATGCCTGCCTGTAGGACACAAGAACTTTGGAGCCAAGTGGCCTACCCTATCAATAGGCTACACTCCTCCACCCACATTCCTTTAGTCATTTCTCTTGTTTATTTTTTTTACAGACTTCCCATTTATACCATTTTTTCTGTCAATCATAAAACTGGCAGAAATAAGTAAACAGCACAGGCTAGGGAATGGGACACTCTGTTGCCATGAGGTGGTGTATAGTGATCATTGGGTTGTATAAATAGGACATGAGGTTCTAATGCTGGGGTGGGACTTCATATGGAAGGCTTGTGATGCATTTGGTAGTGGTATAATGGGTATAGAGCTGATCATGTTGGGGATTATCTGATTGGTATGGTATGGGTGGCTATTTATGAAGCTCACTGGTGAGCAGAGCAAACCACCTTGGCTTTGCACCCGTGCACCTACATGGCCTGCCCAGAACACATCAAGGTGCACACCCATTATCTGTATTCCAGAGATACCGCCACATAAAATAAGCATGCATACGTGTGTGCAAAAATGTAAATGTCACATCAAAATCTAATTTACTACCACTTGTGAACCACTCCTTTCATTGATTACTGCTTTTCAGTTTTTCAATATAATACTGCTCAGTTTAGCCTCATTTATGGCTTACAATATCCTTGAGAGTGAGAAGACCTTGGGACTGCCTTGTTTTCATGTGGCACATTTGTCTTTCTACTAAACACCCTGTTAGACCTATATTTTATTATTTTCCGAAAATTCACAAATTACTTCACCGTCCACCTGGGAGACGGAGCATATCAAGAATTGTCTTTTTCTGTAGATCACTTTCTTCAAGGACACGTTGCCTCCCTGAGATCCCACATTGGAGACACTAGACACCTTCTGAATTTGGTTGAAAGGGTGTGCTTTAATCTGGAGTTTAGATTTTTGACTTTGGATGTCTAGGCTCTATATGTCCATATTCCTCACCAGGCTGGAGTTAAGTGGGGAGATCTAAGTGAGATAGCTTGAGGTATATTTACTAGTGGAGATGTTGCCCATAGCAACCAATCAGACTCTAGCTGTCATTTTGTAGAATGTATTAAGTAGCGATAACTAAAATATGATTGGTTGCTATAGGCAACATCTCCACTTTTCAAACCTGCAGTTTAGTAAATATACCTTGCCATTCTCTTATATTTAATTTTAATGCACAATTTTTTTGCTTTAATTCTACCTTTAATCTAGGAATGGCCATTGGCACCAGGTATATACCCAGCTTTCCGAACTTCTTGGATATCACCCTCTCGGCAAGTATAATGAAACTAATTTCTAAGAACTATAATAAATCACTACTCTCAAATACATATTTACACTTTAAAAGTAGCCCCTTTAGACCCTGGATAGAAAACATTTCAAATGGACAAATGAGCATATTAAGATGTAATGGCACAATGAAAGACGAGTCTATTGAACTGGCAGAAAAAATTAGGAGTAATTCTGTCCAAAGAGGATATCCAGAGGTACTGAAACAATCAGTAAAAGGACATGTGCTAAAACAGGATTGACAAAAAAATTGCTTAAAATGGATAAAGGAGAGATAGGGGTAAAATTGGGGTAAGATAGGGGTAAAGATAGAAATAGGGGTAAAATAGGGGTAAAGATAAAAATATGAATATAAGTAATAATGTTAAGACTATTTTGTTTAAATATACATATCATATATACCAATAAATCTCTTCAGATTAAATATATTGGGCCTCATTTATTAAGGAAAGGAAAGCAAAAAAAATAGGAACTTTGCACCTTGGCAAAATCATGTTGCATTAGGGAGCTACATTAAATACAGGGTTAGAGTGAGAGCATTATTAGGGCGATCGCCCCCCCCCCCCCCTAGCAGGGCCTTGCTGCCGGCGGCTGCACACTATCAGAGCAGCCGGGCAGGACTCTCTCGCTAACTCTCTCTGCCGAACGGACCTGCACATAGTGTGCAGTCGTCGGCAGCCTTAGGTGTCAAAAGGGGGGGGCTAAATCGCCCCCCCTAAATCGCCCCCGGTACAATTAAGTTCTGGATCCGCCCCTGCCTTCATCTCATTTCAATAATCTCGCTCAGAAAATGGAAATCATTCTTTTGCACTGATTTGCAAATGAGGCCCTTCTTTTACAAAGAAAATAGGTGAGGAAGTATGGCGTATATATAAAAGTTTAAAGCCAAAAAGATATAAAGCACTCAGTAAATAGAAAATCAATGTCTTCACAACATAAAATTTTACAATGACAATAATTATATAGATCATCATCATCATCATCATCATTTATTTATTTATATAGCGCCACTGATTCCACATTGCTGTACAGAGAACTCACTCACATCAGTCCCTGCCCCATTGGAGCTTAAAGTCTAAATCCCCCCCCCCCCCACACACACACACACAGAGATTAGGGTCAATTTTGATTAAACTACCAGTGGCTTAGTGGTTAGCACTTCTGTCTCACAGCACTGTGGTCATTAGTTCGATTCCCAACCATGGTCTTATATGTGTGGAGTTTGTATGTTCCCCCCATGTTTGCGTGGGTTTCATCCAGGTGCTCTGGTTTCCTCCCACACTCCAAAAACATACTAGTAGGTTAATTGGCTGCTATCAAATTGACCTTAATATCTCTCTGTCTGTGTGTGTTTGTATGTTAGGAAAGCTCCAATGGGACAGGGACCGATGTGAATGAGTTCTCTGTACAGCGCTGCCAAATTAGTGGCGCTATATAAATAACTGATGATGATGATAATGTATTTCATTAGAAATCAATGTGAAGAAATAAGGAAGGAAGAAAAGAAAGAGAAAAAGAGGAGAAAAAGTGATAAGGCATGAGGTGTGATAAAAGAAGGATAAATTATTGTAAGAAGTTTGAGAAAAAGAAAAAAGAAAGGGAAGGAAAGTACAGTGAGTACACCACTTGCACAACTCCCACAAAATAACTTAAGGAATGTGGGACAATGTAATATTGTGATGAAGAGGCTCAGATTCCTTCTATTTAAGCCATTCATTCTATATTTGCATTGATCTCTCTAATCTCAGATAATGAGGTTTCCCATTTCCTAGGCATATATCTTGTAGCCAAGAGTAATTGGTCATTAGGTGATTGCTGATTAATGAAAGGGTAAAGGAATCCCATAGTTGGGTTTAGTATAGACAGACAAGACGGGTAGGTTGGGAATTTATCTGTGGAGATTTTATCACTAATGGACAAAGTTAAACAAATGAACATGATAATAGTCAACCAAGCAAGGGTCTAGGATCTGAACTGATAGCAGTATTACTTAAATTCAAATCAAATGGTAATCAGGTAAGCCACTGTTAATGCTAGAAGTCTGCCTACAGCAGCCACTTTTCCTCTCAGGTCAGCCCTTAGGTGCTTAGATGCCCTCAGCTTGTGGTATCGCAAAAGGAACTCTGGAACTGCAGCAGGGCAAACTGTAGTCAACAGGACCAGGGCAGGGAACAAGGAAGGCAACAGCAACAACAGCTCAGGACAGACACAGGATCAGGGAAAACAGAATACAGAAGATAAAGATGGAGACAAACTGAGACAGGGCCAGGACGTAGACCAGAATACAGCAAAATCAGCAAAATAGGTAGAAAGGAGGGTTGGACACAGGGATAAGTCATAAAATCAACCAACAATCTCCAGTGCTTGAGCAAGCCTCATATAGGCCTGCAAATTCCTGTGAATTAATTGCAGATGGTCTCATTAGAAAGGAGAAGATAGATGAGAGAAAAGAGACAGTGAACACAGTAGAACTTGAGAAACATACCCCAGCACATGTTCCAATAGCCCATTGGCTAAGGAAAAATCAAGGTTTTTTTTTTTTCAATTACCGCTCATCTGCATTTTGTGGGGTTAAGGTGCCTTAGTGTCATCCAATCAGCCAGGGAACAGACAGACCCTCATGTAGTCTTCTTTTGATCATTGTTTAGGTTAATTCTATGAGATTTCTACTCATAAGAAGTTTATGATGTTTTTCGGGGGCAAGGCTGATTTGAAGAGAAAAAGTAAGAATAATATTAATGTTAACAGTGTTGATTCTTCCCAGCAGGGATATCTGTTCCAAAAACTAATATTTTTTGGAGTGCAGTATATGAAGGTCTGCAGTTAATATCATGTAAGGTCAATTTTACGGATGTTATCTGTGGAGCTTCTGTAGATATTGAATCCTGTTTTACCAGAGAGAATAAGAAAACCAGTGGGAATCAGATCAGCTTGTTAAGTTTATTTCTCCAATGTCTGCCTAATATTTTGATGTCGGTATTTATCAATGAGCTGAGGCGATGTCAGGTCTGTCTGATCACGTGACCTGAGAGGCGGGGAATTCAAACTTCTCCACTATTTGTTAGGTCTGTCTGATCATGTGAGCTGAGAGGCTGGAAATTCAAACTTCCCCACTATTTAGTCTTCATTCTGACACTCTCCTGTGTCAGAGCAACAAGTGTACTTAGTGTCTGGCTGCTCCTGATCCCTGTGCTTTCCCTGTGCACTTCTCCCTGTGAATACTGACTGACCTTCTGTGTACCGACCCGGCTTATCTGATTAACCCTGCATCTGCTGAATTCCTGGCAACACGCACTGGCTGACTTTCTGTGTACCGACCCGGCTTGTCTGATTAACCCTGCATCTGCTGAATCCCTGGCAACACGCACTGGCTGACTTTCTGTGTACCGACTAGGCTTGTCTGATTAACCCTGCATCTGCAGAAACCCTGGCAACACGCATTGGCTAACCTTCTGTGTACCGAACCAGCTACAGTTCCTGACTCCTCTCATGTTTGTCTCCTCGTGCCTCTCTACTAGACAGCAAGGTACGTCTGGCTTCCTACTTCTTACAGTTAAGCTGTTTAATATCCAGCTAGACGAGGCCTTTTCCTGTGTTCCCAGAACTGTTCACCCTACTACTATCTCTACCACGCCAGTGGGCTAACCTAGGGGCCGCGACCTGCGGGCCTCCGGCAGCTAAAACCATCCCGCCTTGCTGCGGTTCTTGGAGAAGACCGGGGGTTCATTAGACTCAGCGCCCTGGGAAGGCCAGTGCCAATACCGGTTGGCAGTTGTCTCCAGTGAGACGTAACAGGCGATAGCCAGTGCATTAAATGAGTCTTTGCCCGGTTTTGGAATCACCACTATACTTGCCCTGAGAAGGTCCGGATTAAGTGTAGTGTGAATCTGTGGCATAATATGGTATATTATTTAAATCCCTTTTGAGAAAATATTACAGCCATTATTAGTAATATATATTTGATAGAAGAATGCAGATAATATAGGGGATTGAATAATATTTAATAATAGATACAAATAAACAATAAAAAGGATCTTAATGTGATTGAAACGATTTATATAATATATCTTTATTGTTCATATATCTTTATAACAGTAATTCACTATAATCAACAACATACCAAGGCTTGGTTTCTGCTGCCAATGTTAATCCAATTTACTTATCACTGGGCATCACTTTTTGTTTTTATTATTTCGCTACAAATGACATTCAGGACAATATGGGAACTTCTTTTACATATAATTAATAAAGAATTTTATTTTATATTCAAAATAATCAGTAATCATAGAGTGCCCCTGATTTCTATAATTTGCCATGTGACTGTGGTTGCCATGGACCACTGTACAGAATTAAAAATAATTAACAGCAGCCTGAAGAAACAAAAGTTATGTTAAAAAGTGCACCTTATTTCCATGGTAGTGCTGCTTTGAGCTTTCTAGGACACTGCATTAATGGTAAAGAAATATTAGCAGACATAGCTTGTGTGAGGAAGTTATGGAAATCTGGATAAAGTACAGGGAGTAAAGAAATGGGAGAAAAAATGGGTGGGAGGGTTGTTGGGCAGGAGGGCACGGAGGGAGGTAGAATATTGGGGGTGTGGGAATTATGGGATGAAAACAAGTAAATGTTAAATCTCAGCTAGGGGTTCGCCAGCACCCACAGAGAGAAAACCCACTGGGGCACATGTGGGCACAGGGAGAACATTCAAATGCACATTTTAATGTCAACCAGAGAAAGCAACAAACAGCTTAAATATCTAGATGACATTTGTGTTGGGCGTTCCATTTTAAGCTGATATTTTACTCTCATGCTATGATTTAATAAAAAATTTTTTTAAGAGATTGCAGTTGCAACTGGACTTATATAGCTTTTGTGAAAACATAATAGGGGTCATTTACAGTTGGACACATTTTGTTCAAATTGCACATGTAAAGTGGGAGCCGCAACAATGCCACAAGTACATATTTATTTTGAGCTGCACACACCATTGCTTGTTATTGTGTCACCAGATCAGCCTGTCATGGCCTAGTGCTGGTTCAGCTTTTGTGGGGGCTCCCAAGCTGTACATCCCCCCCTGCAATTGTCACGACGAGCCCAGGCTATGAGCATTTGGTCTGGCATAAAAAATGTTGTAGGGGGGAAGTCATTTAAAAAAAAAAGTATGTATCTTTAGCAGCAGCAGGTAGGCAGCGTCTTATTAGATGTCGCATTGCTTATTGTTACTGTCAGTTGCATTTCCAGACACAGTGGAGGAAATGGGGAATATATTTCTTAATTTTTTTGCCCCCCAAATAGTCTGGTGCCCCTTAAGCATGCAAAATAAAGATAAATTATGAATTATTTTTTTTATTCTAAATATGTTTTTAAATTACTTTATCCTATGTAAAATATGAATAAAATATTTGAAAATCGAAACATCCTGTAAAATTTATTATCGCTGGTATTATACCCCCACACGACTTCATACAATGTTCCCCTCCTCGTCGCCTGACTGTTAGCGGGGTTGTGGCCACAGGGGATCAATGCTGCACATCTGGTGGACTTGTCCAGTTATCGCTCCCTTCTGGGACGCGATCCATGACTTTATCAACACTCTATTTGAGGCTCCTGTGGCGAAGGACCCTTGAATTTTTCTCCTTTGTTACCCTCACCCAGACCTTGATAAATTTTCTAGAAAACTGACTGCACACATCCTCACAGCCGCCAAATCCCTTATAGCCCTTCAATGAAAACGCAGCTCTTCTCCATCTCTCTCCACTCTTAAAAAGCAAATTTGCATGTGGCAGCCATGGAAGAGATTACTTACTACTTACACGATAGAGGTTACACTTTCAACCAAGTATGGGCTCCTTGGCAGTTCGCAGAGCGCTCGTTCCCCTCTGACCCTTAATGACCTCGTAATGACCCATGTGCGGCGATCAGGACTCTGCTCTTGCTCCTCACACCCTTTGACCCTGTAACATTTATATATTACCTTCTTTCCGATCACATTCTTGCATCAATCTTTGTGGTCTTCCCCTCCCTTTCCCTTCTAATTTTCCTTCACCCCTCCACCCCATTCTATTTTTGTATTATTGTCTGTTATACCTAAAGAAAAGCAAAAATAATAAAAATATGGTCAATTTATGTTCCAAGTTTTCTAAGGACGCCTTCTCTGGATTTCACTACAATGTTAATGTCCTTTCAGGTACACATTGTAATCTTCATACTTCATATTTTATATGCCTTTTATTGTTTGACCATTCAAAATAAAGAATTTACTAGCTCTACTAGCTCAAAATTGCAAATCATTAAGCAAACGAACCTTCTATTGTGTGTGTCTATAGCTTCTGGATGTCATGGAATCCCCAGTCTCAATTATCAGTGGGCAGCTTTAGCGTAAAATAATTAAGTGTCATTACTTCTGATAACCTGCAGGAATGGTCCCTGTAGCTGTTATAATGTAGATGAGAGGGCTGAATGCTGTGTTTTTATACATTTATCAAAGCAGTTTCCCTGTTTTTTGTTCAAACAATCAGCAACTCTGATATGTCATGTTCTGGTAACTGTGATGGATATTGACAGGAATAAAATCATTTTGTATTGCACAATATTTGTCTTTTTCTCATAACCTTTTGTAATCCAGGCAGAACAGTACGCCAGCTCCTAGTGCTTTCATTTGAAGGTTGCCTGAGGCAGTGCTGATCTAAACCTTGTGGTCACCTATAAAGAATACAGGCTTGTTTTTCATGTCTTATTTACTTTTAAAGCAAATCTTATCTAACTTCAGCTTAGAATGCTATGGGAACAACATTCCAAATTCTTTAGATACACGATAACCTTATCTGACCTGACCACTTCATGACATCAGTCATTGCTAGCACCTTATATTTCTCAGTGACAGCTTCCATACTGTCATATGCTTTAGTTGCAACGCAATTTGTACGGAAAAAGAGGATCACCAAATTATTATTATTACAATATTACAATTTAGAACCTTTATACATACATATACTCAATAATTTAGTTTTATGTGGTTTAAGTAGGTAATACACATATGTATAAACATTTTATAGAGAATCTTATTAATAAAGACCTGAATGACATCTTTCTAAAAAATAAATGGTAACTAAATACCCCATTTGGGGGACATTAACTAACAATGATTAAACTTGCTGCCACAATTTTGAATAATTAATGGTGGCCTGGGAGCGAATATTCATGTATTGTGTTCTATCAAGACTTCCTGTCTTCCCTCTAGCTCTTAAGTTCTTGCACATGCCCACAGGGGTCTGGTGAATGAAGCGTCAGCTGGCTGACACAAGCACTTGAAAACAGCAGCCTTTGCCCAAGCTAGTAGAGTTAATAAACATAACACTTCTAGCTAGGGACGAGAAAATAAGAGCTACAATAGAGGGAACATGCTATCCCCTCTTGATAAAGGTAATTTATGAATGTATGTGTTGTCAATATATATGTTGGTATACAAGGCATTTCATTTTTTTTCAAGTGCACTTAATTGTCCGCATGTAACAAGCAGTACACACACATTCTTGTTTTTTTGGGATTTACCCTGTAAATTTATTTATTCTTCTTACATTTACCACCTTCTGGAAATGCGCATTGTGGAAACAAGTAAATACATTGCTACAAAGTGCGACTGATTCCCTGTTTAGGATCACCTCCTTTATTAATTTCAACTTTTTAGTAAAATACTGCTTGGATTTGTTAGGAGCAGTGGCGGCCACGGGCACCGCCGCGACTCTCTGCTCCTCCATGGCGTCCTGGCCGACTCCGTGACGACACTTCCGGTTACTCGGGGCTGACCGTTGCCAGGGCAACGGCTGGACACTGAGTGTTCTAATAGCACACCCTGGCAACACAGGGCAGCCGGACGCATGCGCAAAAGAGTACACAGCCTGTGGGCTGATTAAGGAGTCAGTTATTTAATTAATCTGCTCCTGGGAATTGTTACAGGGCAAAGCCCTAATTGGCCAGTATTGGTATTTAAGGCAGGGAGTGCTTAGCCTCCCTGCCGGTGATAGAGTTGACTGTTTACCCAGTTCCTGCGGATTCTCTGTCCGTTTCTCTATTTTGACCTGCCGTTGTGACTCATTGCCTGTACATTGGACCTTGCCTGCTAGCCTGTGACCCTGACCCATTGGCCTGTATCTTGGACTCCGCTGTTTTGCCTGTGACCCTGACCCTCGGTGTGTATCTGACCATTCTACCTTGCTTGTGACCCCTGACCTCGACTTACGTCTGACCATCCGCTACCATCTACTCAGCCTCCTGTGGCCTGCCGCTGGGATATTGTATAACGAGCTTGCACTACGCTAAGAGTTAAGTCCTGGGGGCATCCGAGTACCTGTGAGCACATAAAGCTCTACGGGAAAGGCAGCTGCTAAAGGTGAAGACCTCTGTCATCTGTTCTGCAAGTTAGTTATCAAACCGGCAGCCTAACAGGTTTAACCTAGTTTTGTTAAATTAAAGATGAGAGTAAGGAGGCACTGAGATAGCATCTTTCACTATCATACATTTCAGTCGATTCAATTACATTGGTAGATATTCCCTAGAAATGCATATTTCTAGTGTAGGTGACTGCATTTTTATACTTGCAAAATCTTATTGTGGGGAGCAAAAATGCTGTCAGCACTTGCTCTACAGCCTGTTAATGACCACAACAGCTCTTGAGTATAAGGATCCAACAGGAAACAGTAAGTCGTGTCATCATATATTCTGTGGACCTCAGACCCAAGTGATGGCAAAGGCAGCTGTGGATTGGTCCAAGACAGAGCAGCAAGTAAGGTAAGAAGAGGTGGTTGGGAAGACTTCTGTCAAACTCTCAGTGTATGCCTGTTTGTCATTGCATTCTGTGTGCCAGAGGCAACTAACATACCTCCCAACCTGTTCAGTGAAATAGGGACAGTAGGGAGATATGGTCACTGTCATTGTCATTCTGTGTGTCAGTCATTGTCAGTGTGAATCTGTGTAAATATGAGTGTGTGTGAGAATGTGTGTCAGTTTATGTTAGCATAGATACGTGTGTTAAAGAACTGATATGCAAGTATAAAAGTGACGCATTTTGATCAGAAATCATTTTCGTGTCACTCAGCCTGATGGGTCAATGTCAAGATTAGATTTGGCATTTATGTCTAAAGCTGGATACAAACTACACAAAATTATTCCAGATGCATTATCTGTAACGATTTTACCAACGACTGAAAGTCCCGATGGTCATGCAGATTTATGTGTACACACCTACATGATTTACCTTTAGATCTCTGCTCTTCATAATTACCGTCTGCTGAAAAGATTGTGACTCTGCACACTCTACGGAGATCTGTCTACACTGCTGGTCGTGAGTGCATATATACTTCCACATTTACCCAACATCGTTCCAGTGTTGATCGTGATTTTTAGGAAGTTATTAAAATCAAATCAAAAGATATGATGGGCTTTGGTACAAAAAAAATTGTGGGAGTGTGCACACTAATGCAATATCTGACCAAACGGTCGTTTATCATGTGATTGGCACGATAATTGGTTCACAAATCTGTAGTGTGTACCCTGCTTTACAGTATATCCTTCTCAACCAAGGATTCATTTAACATTGTCCCAATTAGGTTGTATCTTGCATGCAATATTTTAGGTCCTAGAGGTATAACCTTACATTTATACACTTTGTAACTCATCTGCCATTAAACTGCCCAATCCCACAATTTGTCCATCTTTAGGGATCAGACATCTTCTATGGACTGTATTACTCTTCTTTATTTTGTGTCAATCCTAGAGATGTTGCATTTACTAGCAACTAAGTAAATAGAATAATGATGGCCCCAATACATACCTCAGTGGAAGTATTATCTGAACATGGGTGTTAAAATAGTTTTCTATAGTATGTGGTATATTCTAGACTGTTATTTTTTTAGCATTGTCAGGATTTTGTGACTTTTTTTGTCATATTAAACTCCATTTAATATTGCTGTATCTGTGTTCTTAAATAGTTAACTTGTCAGTGAGGCTTGGTTATTATAACATGTGAAGATACCAGGTTTATCTGTCCAAATCTACCCACTTTACACTGGCTGGCCTCCCAGGGGTTCCTTATTATGCCAGGGAAGCCTACCCAGTAAGGTTCCTATAGTCACTCAGGCAAATGCAATTAGAAAGTAAAACAATACATTTATTGTAATAAAACACTATCACTAGAATATTATATGCAAACAGTAAATAAATGCCAGGCAGGTTTACCACATCATTTGTCCCTTACCCCACTTGCTTAAGGAGTTACAGTGACCTGGCTGTCCTAACTTGAAAACCCATGGATCTGCAGATGTAGTCCACTAGTAGAGAGCGGCAACTCAAAACTAGCCACCCAGCAGCTTTCAGCCATGAATCCTCAGACTGAACCACCATTCCCCCCCTGGAGCGCCTCCATATCCAGGGTGCTTTTCTCTCCCTGGGAAAACGCCTGGCTCTCTCCCTCTTAAACACTGGCGGGTGCTGGATCAGGGGTTTGAGGAGGGGAGTGGAGATGAGAACAGAAGCTCCCCTGGTGGGTTGCAGACAAAATGTCTGGACTAGTCCAGGATTGGTACGAGCTGAACAGAGGTGCAGAGTCTAACGAGCTCCCCGATATTTAGCAAGAACCACCACAAGGTGAGATGGACTTTGCTACTGGGAACTCGCAGGTTGTGGTGCACCAGTCAGCCTCTGATGTAGCTCAGCGAACTGGAGTAAAAGCAGATCAAGATGGATGGCGGGCCCAAGGAGGGGTAACAGGTGGGAGGTCAGATATAGCTGGTTCGGTACACTTTGAGACAAAGAAGTACAAACCAGGAGACATAAGCAATATCAAAAGGATGGCAGAGGTTTGGTACACGTGCTGACAAAAAAGGTACAATGGAGGAGGCTGAGGCAAGGTCAGGACAGGCCGATTCGGTGCACTGGATGACTGAAAGGTATGTTGCAGATAACAGTAGCAATGTCAGTGGAAGGCAGTTGTCCGTTACACATGAGAACAGTTGAGGGCAGGAGCACAGGGAATGAAGTCTGAGGCTAGAGAACCAAACACACAGGGAAGGCAGACATGTAAGATACACATTGCTCTGACACCACAGGAGTGTCATAGTTGAGTTTATATAGAGAATCCTGTTTGAATGAGCCACCCTGAATTGCTGTCACATGGCTGCCAATTCTCGGAAGTGCTGCGGCTGCAATGAGGAGAAGCGACGCTGGAGCCGTGACGGATAAGTAATCATGACCGTTCCCCTTTTATTCTATACAAGCAAATGCTATAGTATTTATTTTTTATTTGGAATAAATATAATTTTATTTAATTGGTTTTATATAGGGACATATGGGTAAACTTAGGCAAAAATGTACTTCTCTAAGACTCTCCCCATAATGTCAGTTAATTAGCTCAATGAGAATTTTCCATCAAACTTTAACTGGTTAGTTTTCTCCAGTATAGAGGTACGAATTACAGTATAGGTGGTAGATGAAAGAGTAATCGTAGAGGATGCTAATGGTTGAGACAGGTAGCAGACAGGGAAAGGCAAGGCCAGGCAACAGGTAATCAGCCGATAACACAGCAACTGAGCAGGATCACAAATGTAGGAACAAACACTATCAGCAGCAGAGAGGTTAAGCCCTCCCAGCCATTTAAAGCACTGTAGACCAATCAAAGGCTCCTGTATTGACAGGCCTCTCCCTGCAGGGATAGGAGGAGCAGGTCTCATATGCCAGAGCATCCAACCTGCTTGGCAACAAGCCAGGACATGGCAGAGCGACAACCAGTAAGAAGTGCCTTGGCTGCCTAGCAACAGCCGGGATAGAAGAATTACAGCGAGCCATTGCGAGTAATGCAGCAGCTAGTAACAATGCTTACATGAAAGCATCGGACAGCAGAGCCGGATTTAGACCTCATGTGGCCCTAGGTAAGAGATTGGTTTGGGCCCTCCCCTGAAACAATCAATAGCACTATATTTTTTTAGCATAGCATATACTCCTATAGTTAAGTAGAAGGGTAAGCTATGTGCCGCCGCACATCACACTGCTCCTCCTGCATCACCATGCGGCCCCTCATTATTGTCCCTCTCATCACACTGTGCCCTCTCTATCCAGCACCTTTGCCCCCTTTTTGGCCAGCACCTTCACACAAGCCCCCTCTCTGCCCAGCAACATCACACATGGCCCCTCTCTTCCCAGCACCTTCATACACGCCCCCTCTCTGCCCAGCACCTTCACACATGCCCCCTCTCTGCCCAGCACCTTCATACACGCCCCCTCTCTGCCCAGCACCTTCACACATGGCCCCTCTCTGACCAGCACCTTCACCTATTCTCAGCCCAGCACCTTCACACATGCCCCCTCTCTGCCCAGCAACATCACACATGCCCCCTCTCTGCCCAGCACCTTCACACACGCCACCTCTCTGCCCAGCACCTTCACACATGGCCCCTCTCTGGCCAGCACCTTCACCTCTTCTCTGCCCAGCACCTTCACACATGCCCCTTCTCTGCCCAGCAACATCACACATGTCCCCTCTCTGCCCAGCAACATCACACATGCCCCCTCTCTGCCCAGCAAAATCACACATGCCCCCTCTCTGCACAGCACCTTCACACATGGCCCCTCTCTGCCCAGCAAGTTCACACATGCCCCCTCTGCCCAGCAACATCACACATGCCCCCTCTGCCCAGCACCTTCACACGTGCCCCCCTCTTACACTGCAGCTTCAATCTCACACACACTAGCTCTCCGTCACAGTACCCCTTCCTCTTACCTTTTTCTACCTTTTATGACTCCAGGAACAGTCCTGCACCCTGACTACCATAGAGTTCCAGCAGCCCGCCTAACACTCTTTCAGTGTTTCAGTATAGCCGCATAATCACAGGTCGAGTGTTAAACAGGCATTGGAGTTTCTGTAGTTGCTTTTGTCTAGAAGTTAATTTCATCCCCCTAATCTTACCAATTCAAAACATCCTTGTCACATGTAAGCATTGGAAGAGTAATACAGAAGTAGTGTTATGTGTGCTAAAGGACTTAACCACGGACAAAATAAAATATCCTCTTCCCAAACTGTGTTCAATGCCCCTGGCCCCTCCAGGTAAAAATGAAAAATTAAATGGTTTAATTTCCACAAATAAACCCCTTCAGAGACATTAAGTGCAATTGCGGATTAAAACTATCATCGTTCTTAAAATAATTTAGTCTGTGTACAGGATGAAACTAAATTCCATTTATATTTTACATCCTACTTCTCTGGCCAGGCAGATCAAGCAGCTATGATTAGCCCTTCACTAATCTCAATTCAGTATAGGCCACATACAAAGTTTCTAGCGATATGCATGGATTTTAATTATTATAACGTACGTGCCCCTGCTGATATGCTCTTGCATGAGTCAGCTTTCAGTTTCAATACCAAGTAGCTGCGATCACATGATCCTACTGCCACAACGCCAGCCCCTCCCCCAACTCGTGGCACCCTCCCCCCCCCACGAGTCAACAGGGAGGGGGGGGGGCGGGTGCCGTGAGTCGGGGGAGGGTCCGCAATTTTTTTTTTTTTACTTATTGTTCCCCCCCCCAATCTGGGCCCCCTGAGAACCGCTAGGCCTTAGGCAGGTGCCTAGGTTGCCTAGTGGTAAATCCGGCCCTGTCGGGCAGTTGCTCAGATTTGTAGGCTACTCATTCATGCTCCGATTCTTCCATTTCATCATGTCTCAAAGGTACTCTATTGGATTAAGATTGGATTGGAGGCCATGCCCTGCCAACCATGAGAAAATGTAAATAATACACAAACTTTGAAAAATAATTTAAAAGAAATAAAAGCTCCCCTACATATCCCTCATCAACCTTCTTTATTACCTCACCTAGATCCAGACTGGCACCACTGGAATCTTGAAGTACAGATCCGCTGTAGGTTGTGCACAACCTCTGCAAAAGCCACTGCTGCACACACAGCATAGCATTTGTGATTGCATTGTCACCCCCCTCAGGCTGCGTGCTTTGGGCATGACTCCTGAGCTCTGTAAACAACAGTAATTCTGCACAATAAACGATTTCCAGTGTAAAGGACAGTGTCCACTTACCAATCCGTCTAATGGAATAAGCAGCTGTCTACCAGCAACTGTAGGGTTAAGCAATTTGCAATTCTGTCATCAGCATCCATTTTAGGCAGTTTCAGTCAGCTTGCAGATAACTTTAAATACAGCAGACTTCCTTTAGCCATAGCTGTAACACCTCTCAATAGCAATATTGCAGTCCCGACAGAGGTCTTATTAACACAGTTTGATGTCTCATTTAAATAACTTGAACATATCAAAGCAAAACAAACTTATCTGTCTTCATATGAGTCCTGCAGACATCTCATGGGCAGTGGTGAGTTAGGTCTTTTCCTATACTGCAAAGGAGTTTTTTTTCTGGGCTGACTGCAAACATCCCTCAGGACAACAATTCAGCCATAGCATTCAGTGGCTCTTTATGGGAAGATCCCCCATTAACTCAGCCAGCAGTCACACACATCACTTCTCTCACTAGCCAGTCCATTTTTGGTTCCTCCCCTTTTCCCCAAGAATCTCCTGAAGCCTTCTGTTTGCTGTCTGTCCACCCAAAAAAAGGCAGACACAACTTGCATTTAACTTCCCAGAGGCACTTTGGGGAACTATAGTTTTCTGAATAAGTGCATACAGTAATATACCTGTGATTTGCAGGTATTACAGGGGGGTTTCCAAATGGTTGGTTTCAGAAAAAATAATATAGAGTTAGAAAAGTTCAATGTATGTAAATGTAATAGCGTATGTTATATTAAAAATAAGAATGAATGATGTATAAAAATAGACTATACATTAAAAACCTACAATTATATGCTAGCACTAGTGAGGCCAAGATGCAAAGGTGAGTCCTTTGTCTTCTTGGCATGCTATGAGGATAGTGACATTAGTTTGTTATCATTGGGCTGCAGGGGTGATCTTGAAGGGGGGGGGGGTATTCCAGCTGCCCAGAAACCCCCTACATGAAGGAAATGGCTTCTAGGAACCTCCTCCTACTTTCTGCATTTATAACTGTCTGCAGTTTAAGACCCATTTTTGTGGGGATCTGTCTATGTTTTAATGAACATTGGCTTCAACAAAATGGCCCATGTGATTGTTCACACTTTTGGTTCTAGTGTTTCTGTGACTTTAGAAAACAGTAAAATGCAGTTATATAAAGTTACTTGTGATATTTTGTGGTTTCTTTGCTGCTGAGGGTGATTTGAAGAACTAGGGGCCTGATTCATTAAGGATCTTAACTAAAGAAACTTCTTATTTCAGTCTCCTGGACAAAACCATGTTACAATGCAAGGGGTGCAAATTAGTATTCTGTTTTGCACATCAGTTAAATACTGACTGTTTTTTCATGTAGTACACAAATATCAACTTTAAATTTCAGTGTACAAATAAGCTATCAAGTATTTGTGTGCTACATGAAAAAGCAGTCAGTATCTAACTTATGTGCAAAACAGAATACTAATTTGCACCCCTTGCATTGTAACATGGTTTTGTCCAGGACACTGAAATAAGAAGTTTCTTAAGTTAAGATCCTTAATGAATCAGGCCCCAGGTGAGTAACTGTAACACTATTTTTTTTTATTTTTATATTTTATCGGATGTGAGAAAAGATTAGTATTAATTTTGTTGTATTACTTTACAAGGTATTACATTATATTATTTTGGTAAGATAGTCAAGAATAATTTATTTAAAGCAGAATACTCCCAACGTGCAGCAGTGACCCTTGGGCGCCCATGACCTTGACGCCGGTTCACCAGTTGTCATTTGTTGGACTACTTTTGGTAGGTACTAACCACTGCACATCGGGAACACCCTACAAGACCTGCCGTATTGGTAAAGCACTGACCCAGTCATTTACCTATCACAATTTAACCCTTGTCAAAGTCATCACTCAGATCTTGACACTTGCTCATTTTTCCTGCTTTCAACACACCAACTTCAAGAACAGACTGTTCACTTGCTGCCTAATATATTCCACCCGTTGACAGGTGCCATTGTTACAAGATAATCAATGATATTTACTTCACTTGTCAGTGATTTTAATGTTGTGGCTGATCAGCCTATGCTGGAACTGTGGTTCTGTGAGGTTAGCATGGGGCTGTATATGCAGATACTGACTGCAAGTGAACTGGAAATTGTGGACTGAATTAGATATTCTAAAAAAAATTCTCCTAGTTTAACTCTAGAATTGTATTTCAGGACATTGCTGTGGACAAATGGTGGGCAAAACTTTAAGAAAAATAATCTAATACAAGTAAATAGAAAAAATAACAGACAGGATATATATTTCTATTTTATAAAGCCTCCTATATCTGCTTATTTGTTTCAAATATGTTATATTGCTCTTCAGTAGTTTAATTAAACCAACATATTGGTAAGATTGTACATTTTACATTTCGGAAAGAAGAGTCCTGTATTAAATTAAATATTCAAAATAAACGCTAATTGTTAGTTCCTCTACATATAGACAGTGGGTGAAGCGGTAGTGCCTTACCGACATTTTTCTTACTCGTTTCATTGTAAAACTATAAAATTCATACATTCACATTCCATTTTTCATAGCGCCACTTCTAATTTTCCATTATGACCACTTCATATAGCTGTATCTATTTTCAAACAAGGCATAAAGCTGTCGTATCTCCAAAATAAATCACCATTTCTAGGAAAGGCTGTAATATTATCCATCATCCAGAGGCATTTCTGGGATGGGCAACATGAGCAGGTGTCCTCGTGCACTAACTGCTAAGGGTCCTGTTCCTAAGGCACTGCACACACATATTGTTATTAAAAAAAGATATCAATTTGGTGCTAAACTGCAGGAAAGAGAAGAAAGAGATGGAAGAAGAGCACTGGGAAAACATTTGTATAGAGCGCTTGAGTCAGTCTGTATCCTAAAGCACTGCTTCCCTTTCAAAACAAGTGCTCAAGGACTCAGCTATACTTAGGAGGTGTTATCCTTCTGGACTGCACAGTTATGCTAATTCTCTTAGCACTAAATCTGCCCACATGCTGCAATACCACAGCCAGGGCAGCTGAGAGGGAGGGGGGTACTAATTACCCGGGTCCGGGCATGCCAGAATTTTTTCTTTTGTCTTTTATTTTTTGGCGACGGGGGTGGGAGGGTGGGGGGTTGCTCTGCCCTATTCGTTGGTAGGGGGATCAGGGTAGTTAAAAAACAAACAAACATATACTAACGTGATCGCGGCACCGGCGTCACTCTTCCCTCCTTCCTGCTCCGTTCACACTGAATATCGGGCGTGATGTCATCAAGTCACACCCGACATTCAGTGAGGAGCTGCGCAGAGAGGACCCACCAAGAAGCCAGAAGACAGAAGAAAAGAAAAGAAAAGAGATGAAAGAAGCTAATACAAAGGCAAGTAAAGGAACGGAGGCAAGTGGAGGAAAACAGAAAAGCACAGTGTGATGAAAAAGGGGGGGAGGAGGCACAGTGCAATGAAAAAGGGGGGGGAGAAAAACACAGTGTCATGACAAAGGGGGGGAGGGACAGTGTGATGAAAAAGGGGGGGAAGGCACAGTGTGATGAAAAGGGGGGGAGAAAGGCACAGGGTGATGAAAAAGGGGGGGAGAACGGCACAGTGTGATGAAAAAGGGGGGGCACAGTGTGATGAAAAAAGGGGAGGTGAAAGGCAGAGTGTGATGAAAAAGGGGGGGCACAGTGCGATGAAAAAGTGGGGGGGGGGAGAAAGGCACAGTGTGATGAAGAATGGGGGCAAAGCAGCATGGCACAGTGATGAAGGAGAGGGGGGAAGCAGCATGGCACAGTGATGAAGGAGAGGGTGGGAAGCAACATGGCACAGTGATGAAGGGGGGAGCAGCATGGCACAGTGTGATGAAGTAGGGGGCAGCATGGCACAGTGTGATGAAGGGGGACCAGGTGAAGAGGAGAAAATCAGCATGGAGGGTGCAGTGTGATTATAAGGGGGCACAGCGTGGTTGTGATGAAGGGGCACAGTAATGTGTGTGTGATGGCACAGGGGCCTTGTGGCAATGTAGTATGTGTGAGGTAGGTGGTGGCTAATTAATGGGTGCTATTTTGTTTGTGGAGCGATGGTGGGGCAATTTAATAGTGGGACTATTAATTTAAGATGGGGTGGTTTGGGGGCTATTGTAAGTGAGGGTGAGTTTGGGGAGAATGAGGTCTCTTTATTAAATGTAGCTATGAATTATTTAATGGCAATGATGGTTGCGGGAAATAGGTATATTTATGAAACGTAAATACTGTTAATTTATTGCTGGGGCTGTTTGCAGGAAGGGAAATAGGTCTATTTATTAAATGGGAATACTATTATTTTAATGTTGGGGCTGGAGGAATGCCTAATTATTACTCGTGGGTGTTATTGATTTAACGCCTGGGCTGGCTGGAATTTTCTAAATATACCGATTTTTTTTTTCCAAATAGGGCCTCCAAAATTCCAGGACCCAGACAAGCCGCAACTAGAGAAGCCAGCAGCCACAGATGGTGAAAGTGACAAGAACAGGTAGTAGAGAGAAGGACAGTCTGTGAAATCTTGATTCTGTGATTCTAGTGGGACAATCCCAATTTTTGGTGACTATTCTGCCCAATGTAAGGGGCAGCCAAGATTGTTTACTCTTTATATACGCAATACATTCTTTATATACTACACTATGGTGCTAGATGTCCTGGAAGTCAGGAATGCACAACAATGCAGATTTTCTTTCTGTAGGAGGGTGGCCTAGCACTTTTCACCTGCTAACCATGCCCCAATGATGCATAGCCACGCTCCCAATCGTATGAACACACCCAGTTTCCCAAAATCTTTTGCATGCTTAACTATAAGGGGGCCCCATGAAATTGTTGTACCGGGGCCCTGAATTCCTCTTGGCAGCCCTGACCACAGCTGATATCAAGCAAATTACCCAATATTGCAGTCTGTGTGGCCCAAAAAAGACCATTAAACTGAAATCACATCAGCATGTTGGTAAATCACAGCTATTGGCCTTTGTGTGTGGTCAACAAGTCTCAGTCATGCAGGAAGTCATCCAAGCATACAGCCGTATCTCCTCCGATTTTGCCACTTCTGTGTGCTGTGAAATTGGAAGCTGTTGCTCTGTAATCTGCCTGTGGAGCCTATTTATCAACTTCATAAGAGGTTAAAGTCCCCTGAACCCCAGTTTTAAAGATTCAGAGCTTGACCCTGACAGCTAACAGTATCAGAAGATGGTGTAAGCCATAGTAGTCTATGGGAAGAGCATCGCAGAAGAGGAATCTTCAGATAGAACATTGCAGGAGAGGAATCTTCAGATAGAGCATCGCAGAAGAGGAATCTTCAGATAGAGCATCGCAGGAGAGGAATCTTCAGATAGAGCATCGTAGGAGAGGAATCTTCAGATAGAGCATCGCAGGAGAGGAATCTTCAGATAGAGCATCGCAGGAGAGGAATCTTCAGATAGAGCATCCTAGGAGAGGAATCTTCAGATAGAGCATCGTAGGAGAGGAATCTTCAGATAGAGCATCGCAGGAGAGGAATCTTCAGATAGAGCATCGCAGGAGAGGAATCTTCAGATAGAGCATCGTAGGAGAGGGCTCTTCAGATCCCTCCCCAGCAGGCTTTGTGCTCTCCTCATTGCCTGGCCATAGGAATGCAATGGAATAGCGCTTCTCCGGGACAGGCTCCTATCGGAGCTGCTGTTCAAACTGTACGAATGAACTAATTAATAGTCATGTTAAATAATTTCTTACCAATGCAAGAAGAAATGATGACTAACATGAAAAAAATACTTTTTGTCATAAAGACACCCCTGGGTGTGGCCAGCTTCACTCTGTTCAGTCTCACATATTATTATTTGTGCTCTCTGCAAGGTAACATAGAATGAAGCATAACTATAGGTGTGGTGATTAAAACGCAGAGTCTTCATATACGAGTGCCTGTTGATTGTGTTCCCTGCCTAGAAAGGCCACATTTTACAGTTCTGGCATATAGTGTTCTCATATATCTCATTATCACCAGGATTAGTGGGACAAGGATCCTATAAAAATGCATTCAAGAATTTACCATGAAAATTAAAGCAAGGGGGAAGGCAATTAAAGAATAAACATACTTAATATTATGAGTGTCCCGAGTTACGGTCTCTCATTATGGGAACTGTACACATTCTTAGCCTTAGGGGACTTACATAACTTGTATGATAATTATAGCCGTGGTGATTTACTACAAGCGTCAAAATAAATGGGTCATCCCCATATCAGCTCTGTAGATCATGAGTAGACAATATTTGACATACCAGGTGTTACTTTACTTTATCTTCCATGAACTTTACCTACTATAACATGCATGGTAAGACTTTCAATAATGTCTAGTTAATATCATCCAATAGCTGTTGTTCTTCAGATGACTGTAATCTAGGAAGTACCCTATCAGTGATAACTTGACAACCTATGGTACATTGTATAATGTAACGTTTATTCTAATGTAAGTCTGGTTTTCCTGTTTTTGTGTCCATTAGACATGCTCCCATGGTTTTCTGTTTATTTCCAATCATGCCAACAGAAATTTATAATGTATCATGTTGAGTAAAACTTGTGAATGTTTTGTACACAATGAAAAATGTAATAGTGTAATAGCCATATTGGAAGAAATAATAGCTTTGTTAAAAGAAGTATAGATTTTTAATTTTACACAGCCTATTAAATTATGCAGACGATACCCTTCCTTTAAAATACAGTTTGTCTTAATAAGCCATTACGGTTTTGAAAAACAATAGCACAGCTTAATTATATAATAAGACTAAGGTCTGAGCACCTTTTAGAAGACCCTGGAACAAGTGAAGATTTGTAGAAGGGGGAATATGACTGAGCTGGGAATAGGTGGATGTAAAGTATAAAGGAAAGATAGATGTGAAGGTAAAGTGTTAGGATTGGTTGATGGACAATAGGGGGTGGGCTTAGCGCATAGTGGGTTATGTATAGGGAGGTGTCTTCCCAGACTAGTTTGCAGTTACAAGCATCTAAGCGTGCTATTGGTGATAATGGAGAGTAAAAATCATTTCAGAATGCCCGAGGACAATAATTGAAGGAGATTGGTTATAGACAGCACTTCAGGGTCTGAATATTGAGATGGGGATAGTAGCCCCTCAAGAGAGGCCAAGTCCCTTGGAATGCACAGCAGTAGATGTGTGAGCTGGTCATGTGGTAGGAAGTGACCGCACACTTGTGTAATTATTATGTGAGGAAGTGAATAGAGGCAATCAAGGAGCCACAATTCCAAAGAGTATTAGATAGTGGAAGGAGTAGGATTCTTGAACAGCACAGCTAGTAACGTGAAGATCCTGTCAAACTAGTGCTAAACAAATTATTTACTTCTAAAATGTAAGGAAATAATGTGCAGTATGTATCAAGCAAAAACATCAACTAATTATTTCAAGGAAGCAAAAGATATTTACCAATAGGGAAATATATAAGGTTATGAAATATCGGAAACACAAAAGTTACAACTTAAAAGAAAAATGTTTGAGCAAAGGAATGTCTCAAAGCACCATTAGGAATTGATAATCCTCTCGGTTAGGGTTGTCTCACCTTCTCCTGACTACTCACCATAGTGCCTCCCTCCAGGTTATTGTTACTCTTCTGGTTGCAGATCCTTGCAGGATCCATAAGGAGTTCACTTGGGAATCCCATACTTAATTATCTAAAATAACGTTTAAAAACACACACATGCTCACAGGTAACAGGGATGAGCCACTTGAAACATTTATTGATAGGCCTTGTAACCTTATGCCCTAAAACTGAATATGTAGTGGGTGGCTTATAACAAATAATTAGATAATAACAGTAAGATACAAAATAATTGAAAAATAATATTAACTGAACAATGATGTGCAGTATCAATATTAGAAGAGAATAGGTAATAACAATAAGGTAATATCTAAATACTAACAATAGCACCTCAATACAATAGAAGGCAAATAACATTGACAAGATGAATACACCTTAAATGCAATAGATAGAAAATATGTTCAAACATTGTTATTAAGATACTGCATTTAACTCTTAAAGAAGGTAAGGTACTCGGCTCAATAAAAAAAAGAATGAGTCCATGTATCAGTATCATGTTACTCTATGACTTTGTGTAGGGATCACAGGCTAGCCAGGTAATAAAGAAGAGTTGCAATCTGTAATTACCTACAGATACACACCCAAAAGCCAAGAAATTGAATACTGGAGACATGGACAAAATGAAGACACAAATGGCAAGTGCACATTCTATACCATGACTTTAACTAGAATAAATGGGCCTGATTCAATAAGGAAAGTGCTCATTTTTTTACTTAAGTTTTCGCCTGGACAAAACCATGTTACAATGCAAGGGGGTGCATATTAGTTTATTATTTTGCACATAAGGCTTTTTTTTCCTAGATCAACTTTAAATTTCAATGTACATATAAGCTATCAAGTATTTGTGTGCTACAAAAACAGTCAATATTTTCCAATGTGCAAAATAATAAACTAATTCGCACTCCTTGCATAGCAAAATGGTTTTGTCCAGAAAACTTAAGCAAGAAAACTTATCTTGCTTAACTTTGCTTAATGTATGAGGCCCAATATGAGGCAGTAGTATTCTACCAAAGTAGATCAGTATTATAACCTGCACAATGTTAAAATAAAGAGCAGCGTTACAGAATGTCACTGCAAAGGTAGAATACTTCAGGATTAAGAGTACAATGATAATGTGAGTATTAGTATAAGGAAGGTATGGTGGCAAGTGGTATCCTCAGTTATGGAACATCTGGGGACTCATTGTACTCCGAAAATTACTGTCCCTTGAACAGGTGCAAATAAGGGCACTGGAAAGGATGGAAAGGCCTCCAGTGACTCTCCTCACCGTAAGACAATGTAGATGGAGTAGCAGCAATAGCAGAACAGGACCCTGGAACAATGGTAAAGAGATAGGACAAGCAGCAGACAACTGGAACATTCTTGGAATGTCCCTGTAACTCTGGGCTGGGTTTGGACTCACACTGTTCCTTTGGACTTGAATTCTCTCTGTTCCTGTGGTTTGGTATATGGCTCCTTCTTTTTCTCTGGCCTGAACCTGGACTCCCCTTGCTTCTCTGCCAGCTTGTACAAGATCATTGGCAGTTTGTTCTCTGGCTATGGCAGTTTGTTCTCTGGCTATGGCAGACTTCCTCTGGGACTGGCGATTTCCTCTGCTAGTCTGGCAGCTAGCTCTAACAATCTTGCAGCTCTCTTTGATAGATTGTCAGCTTTGGTGATTAGACTTACAGCTTTGCCTGTATGTGTTGCAGCTTGGTCTATCAGTATTACAGCTTGCTTTGTCACCTTTGTGTAGGGGATGTGAAGCCCTTCTTTTCGTCTACAGTCTCAAATTGCTTTATGACTTTTTGCTCTTCTGCCCAGCTCTAGGTCTCTCGTGCACACAGTCCTCACACTGTCTGCTATCCTCTCCAGCAGCCTTAGAGGGCATATTAGTCATAAGGTGCAAAGCCCTATGGCTTGTAAAAACACTCGGGCTATAAATCAGGATCATCCCAGGATAGCGATAACAGAAGAAAATGAATAAAAAAAATAATTATTCTGTGCTAAGTTAAGCTGAGTATCGCTCAGCTGTCTCTTAGATATGTTAAAGATAAATTGCCCCATTCTGTAAGTGCTGTGTACTCTCTCTGCTCCTCTGCCTGGCCCTGTGACTCTCAAACATGCTGTTTCCACTCATAGAAACATAGAATTTGGTGGCCGATAAGAACCACTTGGCCCATCTAGTCTGCCCATTTTTTAACCTATGATAAACTGAAACCCTACTTGATCCTCAGTTCTTTGTAAGGATATCCTTATGTCTATCCCAAGCATGTTTAAATTGCTGTACTGTATTAGCCTCTACCACCTCTGATGGGAGGCTATTCCACTTATCATCATTATCATTTATTTATATAGCGCCACTAATTCCACAGCGCTGTACAGAGAACTCATTCACATCAGTCCCTGCCCCATTGGAGCTTACAGTCTAAGTTCCCTAATATAGACACACACTCACACACAGACACAGTCAGACAGACTAGGGTCAATTTTGATAGCAGCTAATTAACCTATCAGTAGGTTTTTGGAGTGTGGGAGGAAACGGAGCACCCGGAGGAAACCCACGCAAACACAGGGAGAACATACAAACTCCACACAGATAAGACCATGGTCGGGAATCAAACTCATAACCCCAGTGCTGTGAGGCAGAAGTGCTAACCACTAGGCCACTGTGCTGCCCACTGCCCTTTCTGTGAAGTAGATTTTCTTCAAATCTCCTCTGAATCTACTTTCCTCCAGTTTCAGTGCATGTTCTCCTGTTCTAATACCTCTCTTTCTTTGAAGAATAATTCCCTCCTGTACCTTGTTAAAACCCTTAATATATTTGAAAGTTTCAGTCATGTTTCACCTTCCCTTTTCCTCCTGCAAACTATACATATTAAGATTTTTTAGGGTTTCCGGGTAAGTTTTGTGATATTCCATGTACCAAGTTGAATTAAGCCTTAAAATCTTCACTGGAGTATTTTGTAAACAGACTTTTTGAGATTGGGGATGCTCTATTGGGGGAAAATAATTAAAAATGAGTGAAGAAACCTAAAGGATTGATTGGTCCACTAATGGTAAAGGCGCACATTTCTAAAAGATCTTGACTCACATTGTGATGTGCTCTCTGCCTCCCTCTCCCTAGAGTTTAAAGAACACCAACTCAGTGAACAAGAAATAATATTTGTCATTTTAATGATCTGTACCAGGTGAACTGATTTTGATTATTAAAGTTACTAGATTTTTTGTAGCTTTTGTTTTGTGGATATAAACACTTGTTATCACTATAAATAAGTGATATTTGACATTTCTAAAAGACTAATTCTGAGACCAAAGCAGGGGCGGATCTAGAAAAATGCTGTACCCGGGGTGATTTAGGCCCCGCCCCTTTCTAACAGCTTAGGCTGCCGACGGCTGCACCCTTTGTGCAGGTCCGTCCAGCCGTGACAGGCAGGGACAATGTGCTGCCCGGCTGCTCTGATTGTGTTTTATCCGCCACTGGACCAAAGCCATGTTTCAATGTTTCATTTTGAATACTTGAGTATTCATAACCACCACTGATGTCTTAACATGTTTTTTATCTAACAAACATACTGTTGTTGTATGGACTATTTTATGATTTTGTATTATGTTATTTAGGAAAATGCATAATAAAAGAGATTTACTGCTTTGGAGGTCCCAGTGACTTTGTGCTACATCCCTCGGTATAAGTTATTTCTCGAAGGTGTAAACCAATGGAAACTACTGCACAGAGAAAATGAGGAAAGACTAGTGTCCATAACTGACATACAAGAAATCATTGTCCAATGCCCCCAAATATATTTTTGCTAGAAAAACAAAAAATATGTTATAAATAAATAATAAACCATTTGAATGGAAAATATTTTCCATTTCACCCGGAAAGTTTTCCATTAACCTTAATAGCATCACTTTCTCTCAATCCTTCAATGACATCAGTTTACTCATAGACAATGAAGAATACAACTAGATCTTAGCAGACAAAATATTATCAGGAACAAGTAAAAAAGCAGCGTTGGAGATATGTCGATGCTTGCTAAGTAAAATGGGAGAAGAATATCTGAAGAATCGTCCTTAATATGTTATTCAGCATTATGCAGCAGGTGATCTGGACTGCTGAGTTGAAATGTTTGGCTGCATCAGAATGCAGTTTGTTTGCCAAAGGGCTGGAGAGTGGTACAATAATGGGTGACTGCAGACAACAGTGAAGCATGGTGGACGTTCCTTACAAGTTTGGGACTGCATTTCAGCAAATGGACTTGGGGATTTGGTCAGGATTAATGGTGTTCTCAATGCTGAGACAGGCAGGTACTTATCCATCATGCAATACCATCAGGGAGGCGTCTAATTGGCTCCAACTTTATTCTACAGCAGGACAACTACCCCAAACATATAATCAATGTCATTAAGAACTATCTTCATTGTAAAGAAGAACAAGGGGTGCTGGAAGTAATGATATGCGCCCCACAGAGCCCTGATCTCAATATCATCAAGTCTCTCTGGGATTACATAAAGAGCTGGTAGGATTTGAGAAAGTCTACATCCGCAGAAGATCTGTGGTTAGTTCTCCAAGATGTTTGGAACAACCTCCTTGCCGAGTTCCTTCAAAAACTGTGTGCAAGTGTACCTAGAAGAATTGATGCTGTTTTGAAGGAAAGAGGTGTTCACCCCAAATAGTGATTTGATTTAGATTATCTTCTAATGATTTACTTTGCATTTTGCTAATTGATAAAAATAAACTATTAACACTTCTATTTTTGAAAGTATTCTTGCTTGGCAGCATTTTTAACACACCTGCCTAAAACTTTTGCACAGTATTGTATACAGCGCCAGCATATTCTGTAGTGCTTTACATTTGGGAACAACACCGTAATAAAATGAGACTGGGTATTACAGACAGGTAGAGAGGTAAGAGGGCTCTGCTCGTGTGCTTGCAATCTATAGAACAATAGGAGTTTGATACATGAGGTTAAGACATTCCAGACACACAGCAATGTTGGTCAGGGATCGGGGGTCAGATGGTTGACTGAGGATAAAAATAACATATGCAAGTGTTGTATGAACTGTGTAGATGGTGGCAATAGTGTTACCCTAAGGAGATTAAGAATATCAAGGGTGCACCTCTTGGCCCGGAAATGTGGTAAAGGCTGTGGTACAGTATACTCTCCGGGTGACTGATCCTCCCCCATGACATACCACCTTACAGCTGCCGGCAGCGGATTATTCTGTCCTCCAGTATCTTCACATGCAGATGTGCCAGCCCATCTCTCCCCACTGACAGCATGTAACAAGATACAGCCCTGCAGAGTAAAAGGTGAGTGTGGTGGGATGGTGGTAAGTTGCTTAATGGGGGATGAGGTATTAGTTTTATGATAGACTAAGGTTGGGAGTTAATTATTTAATGGTGGTGGGAGCTATTATTTTAATACTGGGGATATAGTGGGGCCTATTAATATAGTGGGGTGATGAGACTATTAATTTAATGCTGAAGTGTTTGGGAGCTATTAATTGAACATGAGTCTGAGGTTGAAGAGTAGATGGGTAATTTATTATATGTGAATAAAAATTATTTAAATGCTGCTTGACCGGGAACAGATATATTTATTAAATGTGAATTATATTAATTTTATGTTGGACTGATTGCAGATAGGGATTATTAATAATGGGTATTTTTTTTTAATGCCGGGCAGGTTAGGGGGAGGGAGGCTTAGAGTGAAGAGGTGGGTATTCAGAGAACGCTTGAAGGTTTGGAGACTAGAGGAAAGTCTTATTGTGCAAGGGAGGGAATTTCACAAAGTGGGTGCAGCCTAAAACAAGTCCTGTATCCTGGAGTAGGAGTAGGTAATGGGTGTGGATATAACACGCAGATCTTGTGATGAATGGAGATGTCGAGTTGGGAGATATTTTGAAACAAGTGAAGAGATGTATGCTGGTGCAGTTTTATTGATATCCCTATATGTTAGTAGAAGTATTTTATATTGCAGTTGGTAAAAAACAAACAAGCAATGCAGATACTGACAGAGCAGAACAGTAGTGGAAGAGTGATTTTCTAGGAAAGTCAGTCTAGCCACTGCATGCAAAATAAATGGTAGAGGTGAGAGTCTGAATCGGGGAAGACCAGTAAGGCAATGGCAATAGTCAATGTGGGAGATGATGAGTGCATGAATTAAAATTTTTGCAGTGTCTTGTGTGAGATATGTGTGTATTCTGGAAATGTTTTTAGATGTATCATCATCATCATTAATATTTATTTATATAGCACCAGCAATTTCCGTAGCACTTTACAATTGGGAACAATACTGAGTAATAGAGACAGACAGAGAGGTAAGAAGGCCCTGCTCACAAGCTTACAATCTATGGGCTGTAACAGGATTTAGAGTAGATATGTGGAACAAAGAATAGTTCTGAGTCAAGTATCACACCTAGGCAGAGAAGATCGAGGGGTAGGATTTATTGTCTTGTTGTCAACTGAAGAGGGTCCAAGAGGTTGTTTGAGGAAAGAAAGTGTGTGAGGCAATTGTAGGCAATTATCTCAAGAAGCTTGGAAGGGCCTAGGTGCTGAGTTATAGAATGGGTCAGAATTTTGCTTTTCCATTCTAGGAGAGATCATTGCGTGCTTGAATAATTGCGTGATTGACCACAAGTTCTCAATAGGATTAAAGTCTGGGGAGTTTTCCTGGCCATAGACCCAAACTTTCAATGTGTTGATTCCTGAGCCACTTAGTTATCACTTTTGCCTTATGGCAAGGTGCTCCATCATGCTGGAAAAGGCATTGTTCGTTGCTCTTGGTGGATGTTTTGGTACCATTCTTTATTCATGGCTGTGTTCTTAGGCAAATTTGTGAGTGAGTTAATCCTCCAGAGGCGGGTGGACAAACAAAAACCCACAATTTCTGACAAAACTCCAAGCATTGATTAGGCAAGAATGGGCGGCCATCAGTCAGTATGTGGCCCAGAAGTTGATTGACAGCATAACAGGGTGAATTGAAGAGGTCTTCAAAAAGAAGGGTCAACACTTCAAATATTGACTCTTTGCATAACTTAATATATTGTCAATAAAAGCCTTTGACACTTATGAAATGCTTGTAATTTTACTTCAGTATACCATAGCAACATCTGACAAAAAGGTCTAAAAACACTGAAGCAGCAAACTTTGCGAAAACCTATACTTGTGTAATTCTCAAAACTTTTGAGCATGACTGTACACACATCAGCGCTAGAAAGGTATGGCCGAATTAATCAAGCAACGGAACTTCAGATACGGTGCAAGATAAATTTGATCACAAGTCACCTACGCAACGTAAAAAGAAAACTAAAAGACACTTGTGTTCAACTACGGACAGCATACTCAGAGGGCAGCAGGGACTACGGTCTTCAAAGAAGTCTAGAAATGTCTGTTTACAAATAAATGAGTTCTGTGGACTTGCCTACTGTTGAGATGACTTGAGTTTATTTTATAATAACTATTATAATGAGCATACTGTGCAGAACCATTCTTAGGTTCATACCATATTAGGATTTATTATATATATATATATATATATATATATATATATATATATATATATATATATATATATACAAATAATTGAGTTCTGTGGACTTGTCTACTGTTGAGATGACTTGAGTTTATTTTATAATAATTATTATAATGAGCATACTGTGCAGAACCATTCTTAGGTACATACCATATTAGGATTTAATATATATATATATATATTTATATTTACATATTATTAAGAATTAATAATAATAATAATAATAATAATATTATTAGTAATAATTTTTATTAATTGTCCTGCACAGTAAACTCAAGGTTGTTCAATAAAGAGTGACTTTAACTCAATTAATCAGACAACACAACAAAACTAAAATCTACTACACTGAACTGTTTATTTTAATTTTATATGTTTAATAATAGACATGTTTAAAATGATTAATAATGTATTTACAAAGACCTTTCTTTGCAGGGGAACTGAATTTGAATAATCCACCAGGCTTTTCGTCTTATCTGGATCACACTATCATGTAGTTGATTAAGTGTGTGTGAGATGTCAGTAAAGTGTGTGTGTGAGATGTCAGTAAAGTGTGTGTGTGTGTGATGTCAGTAAAGTGTGTGTGTGATGTCAGTGAAGTGCGTGTGTGTGTGTGTGTGTGTGTGATGTCAGTAAAGTGTGTGTGAGATATCAGTATAGTGTGTGTGAGATGTCAGTAAAGTGTGTGTGTGTGTGTGATGTCAGTAAAGTGTGTGTGTGATGTCAGTAAAGTGTGTGTGAGATATCAGTATAGTGTGTGTGAGATGTCAGTAAAGTGTGTGTGAGATGTCAGTAAAGTGTGTGTGAGATGTCAATGCAATGTGTGTGTATGTGGAGCATGTCAATATAATGTATGAGGGAAGGGGGGCTTAATTCAGTGTGGGAGGTAGGCTATGAGATGGTGGAGTGCAGGAGGGGCTAGTTATTTAATGGGTGCTATTTTGTTTGTGGGGTGGTGGGGGGCAATTTAATTTATTGGTGGGGCTGTTTGGAGGGGGGAAATAGGTTTATATATTACATGTGTTTGCTATGTAATGTCAGGGTTGGTTGGAGGGAAATAGATCTATTTAGCAAATGGGAATATTATTATTTTAATGTTGGGGATGGAGAGGGGCCTAATTATAAAATGTGAGTGCTATAAATTTAACACCAGGACTTTTTGGAGTTGTCTAAATTTTATGTACCCATTTTTTTTTTTTCAAATAGGGCATCCAACATTCCAGGATCCAAAGAAGCAGCAAATTCACAAGTGGTGAAAGTGACAAGAAAAAGTTAGGAGAGAACAGGACAGTCTGCCAACTGTCTTGAATCTGGTGGGACAGTCCTGAATCTGGGTGACTGTCTCGCTTAGGACAGTTGGGAGGTATGTCCTGCTTCACGGTGTACTACTCATGAAGGCAGAACTGCATGCAACCTAACAGTAGTGCACACAGTATTGCCTGTGTATTTGTCTAAAATGGTAACCATGTTACATCATAGGGGTCACCTGTCTAAAGTCCTCCGGACCCCCAGCACCTTAATCCAGCTCTGGGCCAGGTTGTCAGATTGAAACTTAGTGCTCTACTCCTCCTTCCAGTACCACCGCTAATATTATTTGGTTTAGGTTAACCCTAAAACAAATAACCCTACTAGTGTATAGGGTGAAGCAAAAACATCAGGGGGTAAATGTATGAAGCTCCGGGTTCTTAAACACCCGCGAGTTCAGCGCCTTCAGCGCTTAAATTTAAAGCGGCGCTGCCTTATAAAGGGAAGTTTCCCTTTACAAGGCAGCGCCGCTTTAAATTTAAGCGCTGAAGACGCCGAACTCGCGGGTGTTGAAGAACCCGGAGCTTCATACTTTTACCCCCAGGTTTTTAAAGCAAACAGACTTTGTGCATTTTGATGAATTCCATTATAATCAGCCAGGTATGTTAAAAAAAAAAAAGTGGTGTAGGGAGAAGGAACATATAAAATAAAATGCAATACAAAGTGCGGTTTGATTCTTTAATGTATTATTTATTTTTATTATTTAAGATTTATTATTTATAATGATAAAGTATTGCTGAATTAAGCAACATTTAAATAGCCTCTTTTTATATTGCTAAATATATATTGTACCGAAAACCACCCTTTAAGGAAGGGCCGCTACTTATGGGCCAGTGTGCTTACCCCCCGGAAGAAAGTCTGCCAGCCAGTCCCTGCCTGGTAGAAAGGGCCAAATGCATCTGATATATTAGTTTATGTTTCAAATGTCCCTTTATTATTTCTCAATTTTACATGACTACACATTTTCAGTTATTTAGTTTTTTTTGCAAAAACACTCACAACAATGTATGGAACCAATTTTTATTGTTTAATAATTAAAACAGCAAAAACATAAATGAACACAAAGCTAATTATTTGGAATAAAATGTTTCGATTAAGTGAACATTTTTATTTATTTTTTTAAAATGTTTTTATTTTATGTAAAACGAAAGGAAGGGATGGGGGATTTGGACCTGGGTGATGGGGGCGAGGGGTGTGGGAATCCAGGGCAGGGGTGCTTGGACTGGACCCTTGCACTGTGGAGTCCAAAATATGGCTGTCTTCTTGAACCGTTAAAAAATCAAAATTAGATTTCAAAGCTTAGGGCATTTTGACATATATTACTTCTAGGGTTATACCATGTTTACACATTTGCCGTGCTCTGCAGAGTTATGAAGTGATATATAACGTTAACTCTCTGCAAAGGGTCATGTTATGCTAAAAACAGTAGTGGTCAAAGGACTTTCTACTTGCACATGCAGATATATGTTTTTGTGGGGTGACTGGGGGGGGGACGGGACAGTTGATTGGCCACAAACTCAATTCCTTACATTCTTCAATAGCCTCCTCCTCACGGGCCTCTTCTGGGGATTCCTCCCTGGCCTAGTCTGGGGGGTACCTCCTCTATCTGCTTATGGCCCTCCTCCTCCTTCTCCTCCCTGGCACCTCCTTCTCGCCGCTCCAGGTTTCTGCGGTGGAGCTTGGCCAGATGGTCTGTTTGAATAAATATGAAACATTAGATATTTTAAAAATGTTAATCTCTGGTTCACACTTACATAGAGGCAGCCAGATAATGTTAGGTTACACTGTGAAATACCCATTGCCCCACATAGAGAATTGAGTGGCTTTAGGAAAAAACCTCTATACCACTTACAGATGGACTGGACCAATGGATGGAGTTGGGTAATATTAAGCACATGGTGAATCAGAAAGATCATTATTACAAGATAAGGTTGATGACAGAATAATTATCAGGTGAGGCAGACATTTTACATATATGGTATTAGTCTAAGGCCTTGTACTTGTCCAATGAAGCATAGTACCAGTTACAGCATGTCATTAACCAATAAAATCAGTTAAACAAATATCCCAAAAAAGTAAAAAAAATAAAACGAAACATTGCTATTAATAGAGAACTCACTTTGTCTAAGCTCATCTCATAAATCATCAAGGAGCTGCAGCTGGTGCCTACATAGATCACTCCAACACCACTGGAGCTGCACAATAGTCCGCCTTCTGTTGAATTGGCACCGCATTCGTTGGCAGACAGCAAAATATGCCTTCAGTTTGTCTTTACTTGTGATGTACTGACCAGGAGACTGGTACAAAGCATCTATGGTGGCAGTAAGGATGTGCAGCTCTGCCCATGCAAATATCCAAGTGTATGATTCTCCAACATTCGGCACTGTGATTGGTTCTCAGTGCACGTATGGGCGTAGACACGTCACTCGCGGATCCCTACAATACTGTCTGTAAGATGTCTGTCTTACCTGTCAATTATTATCGGTGTCCAAGCAATTTTGGACGTGACCATCCCCTTGATAATCATACACCATGATGCGCAAATGATTGTATCAGCAATCACATTAAAACGTACCTGTTTTCTCTATTTTAAACACTGCTCAGGTATTCATCTTACTGCCATTTTGTGACTTCTGGATCATTTGTTTCAGAATCCCGAAAACCATTTTTGCACTCAAGAGTTGTGGTAAGTATAACTAAGTATGTTTACCCTCCTGCCTACCCTCCTGGCCACCCTCTGGCACACCCTGCTGACCCAATAACCTTTGCATCTTCTACCAAGCCTTCCACATCACGGGTGACCAGAAGCCAGGCAAAAAAAAGCCACAAATCCGCCAGCAAAACTAAACATAGTGATTTTACTTGCATTTACTTTATTATTAGATCTGATGTGTATTTGATTTTTGTGTGTGTTTAAAAAAAATGAATACACTTCTAATTAATCTCAAACCAAGGGCTAGATTTACTAAGCTGGCAAAAAAATGGATAGGGGTGTCAAAAAGAGAACACGAAAAAAATATACCTGGAAAAAATGAAAATCAATTAGGCTGATCTGTTTGAAGCTGTGTGTGTGTGTGGGGGGGGGGATAAAAAAAATATGGGGAGTTACAAAATACACAATCGCAAGCATCTTACCCCCAAAAAAAACCAAAAAAAGAAAAAACAACTACACAGGCAAGCCACAAAAAAATAAATATAATAAAATTAAAAACCATGCAATGAGGCATGTGAAAAACTATTCAGCAGGCACATAACAACCTTTGCAAATAGATAAGCATTGTTAATGTTTCCCCAAGAAAACAATACAGTTTAGACATTAAAAAAAATAACATAAGACATACCTCTCAAGAGACAAAAAAAACAAGTAAACTAATTGGCTAACTATTATATATAATCTTTCACAACAACCACTTTCAACTCCCAACAATTGTAAATGTGTGCATCAGTAAATCTTTTATAATTGTTTGTTAAAAGAGAAGTGTATGCAGTTGTATGATCAGCTGTGTTATGAAATGACTACAGTGACAGAGCTATGCTTATAAAAGGCTTATGTCTGATATCTTGACCTTCTTTACCTTCTTACTCTTATTTAACTTGTCGAAGTCGTATAATTGGATGAACGAAAGTATATTGGCTAATATTGTTTTGCCTTGCGATCCGTACGCCACATAACACAGATCTGTCCGCCACGTAACACGTGGCATGGTGCGATCGCACGGTAAAATACGCACGCACACACTCGCATTACAACATTTAGTTATTTATATAATTTTTATTCATATTGGTTCCGTTACACTGTAATTTATGAGCAGATAGTATTTGGTTTATTATTAGTCTATATATATATATAATGGTTATATGTACACTTCAGTGATATTCAAGGTTCAGGTTATAGGAAAGGTATCATGCCTAGTATCATATTAAAACCCTAATCATCAGCAGCTGTCCGGTTCCATCGCCGAAGAGATCGCATATTGCATACTCTAGTTATTGATATTAGGGAATAAACCTTTGTATGATGCTGGCTATGAAATGCTAACTGTAACTGGAGCATTGGCGGGAAGAAAGGAGCTCATCCCCTGGAGAGACGACCCCCACCTTTGGATTCCTTAGATTGAATCAGCCTATGACCTGTTTACCCTGGAGCCACCCTTGTCTGGACCTATAGAAGCAAGCTACATCATCTCTATTGTTCACTGTGTAACACTGTACTGTATATAATCATAGCTGCACCCCCACGGCCCTCAGACTTCACTGATCACAGTATTCAAAGGTGAATCACTGTCCAGGGGTGCCCGTGGTTAGCGCAGCGAGCGCATGCGATAGCAGCGGTATGTATGTATCTTTTGGTATTGGCTGTATTGTACTGTATCATAATATAATAATGTATTGAATTGTTGACTATTTACATCTGCTAAAATAAATCACTTTATGCGTTAGAAACACAATACAATCGCCTATGCAATGCTTATTTGAAAACGATAGAATTACTTTAATAAACTATTACCTTAAATACCAACACGAGACCTGAGTGTGGCAAAAATCAAATGATTTATTTAACTATGGTGGAGGAGAATAAAGCAGTCAGTCCGACGTCTGCCAGGCAAAACCCAACTGTCCCAGCATAACCATTGGGACTTCATCATCTGGGTTCAAGTGGGGGACCAACCAATCACATATCTACCTTGACGGGACACCACGTCCTGATTTTACAGAACCCGCCCATCCTCTGGGCTAGACGGAAAGCAACCACAGCGCAACCCACAGGGGCGGTACCTGAACCGAGACTATAGCCAATTCACTCAAAGAGAGGCAGGTTCATCGTGCCCAATACCGTAAATGTGCGCCCGAAAACCATGCCCGGATCCCTAAGAGCCGTGGGCCGCCACCATACCTACACCTGCCGCTGCCAAAAACTCATATATATCTTGAACAAACATAACTATGCCCTCCTCACTCAAATGCACCCCGTCCCCCCTATATAGCGAGGGGTTCTGAAAACGAATCTGCAGGTGCTCAATCCGCCAACCACCTATGGAGCGTATGAAATGGGCAACAACAGAATTAACCTTCCTCCTCACTTCATCTGCTATGCGTCCTTTAGGAAATGAACGCCAAATCCTCCTTGGCAAAATATCTGACCATCTAATGACAAGGGAAGGCCAAGAGGCATGGACCCAAGCCAAATCATCCTGAATCCGTAATATCAAATCAATCGACTTACTGCAACCTAGATCATTTCCCCCAAGATGTATCACTAGAACATGGGGAACCCCTTGACTAGCCACATTACCCATCAGAAGCTTTCTAAACCCAGGCCATCTCAAATCTCTACAACCTATCCACTGCACCACCACTGACCCCGTAAAAGGAGAAATATCCCCAACTTCTCTGTGCAAACCAAGCCCAATGAATATACGAGTGTTCCAGCACCAAGATCCGCAGCGGGGTCCGATGGTCTGTAAGGCAGGAGAAAACCAAAATGTTAGCGCACAAAAGCAACGTAAATATGCATACCAGCAAGAAAAGCGGGAACTCCGAGGAGCACCCTGAAATTGAAATTTTTTGAAAAAGAAAAACACTCAAGAAAGACCAGAACAGAAACATCCAAACACCCAGCACAAACAGAAGCACGACCTCTCAAGACTGCACGACTCACAAGACAAAAGAAGAAAACAAAAGGGGTTGAGTGGAAGCACAGACGAAGGTAAAACCGTAACACCTTGTGAAGTCAAGTGCCAATCAGGCCCCACTTTTAGGTAAAAAATGGAGAAATCCCTTCACGCCCGACCTCCAAAGGCCCAAGTAGCCGAAACCATGTGCCACCACAACAGAAAAATAAAACAATTAGAAAAGGTTAATTAGGTAAGAAGAGCAGGATGCACATAACGCTTGTATACCTTGGTTTTCCATCTACCAGTCTCCGGGATGGCCTGCCCGGATGAGCCAGCCACCGCTGCAGATGTGGTGGTACCGATTCTAAAGGAATGAGTACCAAACTAGGACCCGTCCAAACCCAACTTTGCCAATGTCCGCTTAAACACTACCGAAAACTGGTATTTGGTGAGGTGGGTACCATCACCATGTGCCAGCTACAGGATCGCAGACTCTGGCCAAATAACAGCAAACTCACCAATGATTATGACAGGGCAAACAGAGAAACCCTCCCTTGGCACCAATGTAACCCAGTGTCCTCTACCTAACTTGTCAGACTTGGATCTCCTGTCTTTGCAACACAACGAGGAGGAGGAAATAACTACGTGCTGCACCCACAATCCTGACAAGGGGGAAGACTTAGAAGAGGCAACCACTTTGCTCACTCTAAATGCCCCAAAGTAAAGGATTACAAAAGCAACGCGAAATAGGGCACTCTTGTCACGAGCCGCGGCGGTACTCACAGCCGCCGCGGCTCGCTTCTCATGCGCCCCAGCGTCCCGGCCGTCACCTTGACGACCGGGACGTCATTTCCTCTTCCTGTCCAGCCGTCACCAGGGCAGCGGCCAGACGCTAGTACACTAGCGCTGCGTCCCGGCGGTGCTGGTAGCCGGGCGCATGCGCATAGCAGGCAGCCTGTGGACTGATTAGGCTTATTAACAGGCATTAGCCTGCAACTGTGTAGGTCAGGGGCAAGCCCTGATTGGCCCTGCTGGATACTAGTAAATTAGCCTGCAGGAGTGTGTTCAACTGCTGATTGGTCTGTGTCTGTATTTAAGGCAATGAGGTCTGCTGCCTCATTGCCGGTTATAGCTTCTGTGCTCCAGTCTGCTGACTAGCTTGTTCCAGTTCCTGTATCCTGTTACCTACGTTTTGACTACCCGTGTTTGACCCTTGGCTTTGTATTGGACTTCGCTTGTGTTTCCTGTGACCCTGATCCTTGGCTCGTTTACCCGTTCCGCTTCTCTGCCTGTGACCTCTGACCTCAGCTTGTTCATCGATACTGATACCTGCTGCCGGCCTTTTGACCTCTGCGTGGACCTGACTCTTCTTGCCTGGGTTCTCCCCAGCCGGTACACACTTCACGACCCTCTGTCAGTCTGCAGCCCAGTCTGTCCCCACCATCAGGGGCTCCAGTGAACACCTGACTGACAGAGTAGACTCCGGGTTGTGTTGTGCCGGCTGGAAGAGTTCCTAACATTATAACCGGCCTATCTGAACAGATTAAAGATTCGCTGGTGCAATACCCGTCTCCTAGCTCTCTGGAGGATCTGATGCACCTCTCCATTAAAATTGACAGGAGATATAAAGAGCGGAAAACTGAAAAGGAAACGTCATCACCTCCATCCGCCTTCGTTCCTATCTCCCAGGATGGTGAGGAACCAATGCAATTGGGAGCATACCGTCTTTCCTCTGAGGAAAGAGACAAGAGACGGTCACAAGGCTTATGTTTATATTGTGGCGCAAGAGGCCACTTCTCCCGTTCTTGCCCAAACAAGTCGGGAAACGAGCATGCCTAGGGAACGAGGGGAGAGTTCACTTAGGTCTACAAATTGTCTCCCCAAAAAATGCGGTATTGGTTCCTGCACAGCTCACGTTCAGTGCTTGTTCTGTGGGTCTGGCGGCCTTCATTGATAGTGGAGCTGCAGGTAACTTCTTGGACTTCGAGTTTGCCCGCTCTGCTGGAATTCCGCGGGTTAAACTCAAATCCGCCATCACGGTATGTGGCTTAGATGGTGCTCCATTGCCAGGCGGTAAGGTTACCTGGGAGACCCCGCTACTACAATTGAGGATTGGGGCTCTCCACTCCGAATCTATAGTCTTTCGTCTCATTGAATGCCCGTCAGTGCCTTTGATTCTAGGTCATCCTTGGCTATCCTGTCATAACCCTGTCATAGATTGGGCAAAAGGAGAGATTGTCCAGTGGAGCTCTCATTGTTCACAGTCCTGTTTGACAGTACCTCTACGTGTGGTTCGGTCCATTCCGGAGCAGCTTCCCTCCCAGTATCATGACTTCTAGGATGTCTTCTCTAAAAAGGCTGCTGATATTCTACCACCGCACCGGGAGTTCGACTGTGCCATCGAGTTAATTCCAGGTACTAAACTACCCAAGGGACGTTTGTATTCTCTCTCCGGTCCAGAGACCAAATCCATGCAGGAGTACATTGATGAAAATCTGGAGAAAGGCTTCATCAGGCCATCTAAGTCTCCAGTAGGGGCTGGGTGCTTCTTTGTGTCCAAGAAGGACGGTGGACTCAGACCATGTATCGATTATCGGGGACTGAATATGATTACGGTTAAAAACACCTATCCGCTTCCTCTCATCTCTGTACTCTTTGATCAATTAAGAGGAGCAACGGTCTTCACAAAAATCGACCTTCGTGGTGCTTATAACCTCATACGCATTAGAGCAGGTGATGAGTGGAAAACGGCGTTCAACACGCTCTCGGGCCACTACGAATACTTGGTCATGCCGTTTGGCCTTAGTAACGCTCCTGCTGTGTTCCAGGATTTGATTAATGAGATGTTACATGAGTTCCTGGGACACTTTGTTGTTGTCTACTTAGATGACATTCTCATATATTCCAATTCATTGCCGGCACATCGGAGTCATGTCAGACAAGTCCTACAGAAACTACGGGAACATCATCTCTACGCGAAACTCGAAAAATGTGAGTTTGAGGTTAAGAAGGTATCCTTTCTTGGCTATATAATCTCTTCAGAGGGTTTCTCCATGGACCCCACCAAGGTCCAGGCAATCCTGGATTGGGTACAACCCAATAACCTCAAGGCGGTCCAGAGATTTCTAGGATTCGCCAATTATTACAGGAGATTTATTGGCGGTTTTGCTGACATCGTGGCTCCTATCGTTTCCTTGACTCGCAAAGGGGGTGATCCGGCTGTTTGGTCACGGCAAGCAATAAATGCATTTAAAACCTTAAAGGAAGCTTTTGTGTCCGCTCAGGTCCTCAGACACCCGGACCCAAAGGTACCATTTATTCTCGAGGTAGATGCTTCTGACGTCGGTGCTGGAGCTATCTTGTCACAAAAGGATCCTCAGACTCACCGCTTGCATCCATGTGCCTTTCTTTCCCGCCAATTCTCCTCAGCGGAGACCAATTATGACGTGGGAAATCGAGAATTGCTAGCAATTAAATGGGCCTTTGAGGAATGGCGACACTGGTTGGAAGGCGCTGCACACCAGATCTCCGTTATAACGGATCATAAGAATCTGCAGTATATTCAGTCAGCTAAACGTCTAAACCCCCGTCAGGCTCGGTGGTCACTGTTCTTCACCCGATTTAACTTTATTATCACTTATCGTCCTGGTTCTAAAAATATTCAAGCGGACGCCCTGTCTAGAAGTTTTCTGGCACATCATGCCCCAGTCACTAACCCAGAGCCTATTGTTCCTGTATCCATGGTCCATGCCGGATTAACTCAAGATCTGAGCTGTACCTTACAAAGGTTTCAGAAGTTGGCTCCTGACAACACTCCGGTAGGACGGTTGTTTGTCCCAGTTTATTTAAGGAAGACAGTTCTTGCTGAAGCACACAACAGTCGGACTGATGGACATCCTGGCATCTACAAAACACTAGAGATACTTTCCCGTACCGTATGGTGGCCGTCTCTGTCTGCCGACGTCAAAAGTCACGTCCTGTCCTGTGAAGTTTGTGCCAGGAACAAGGTTCCCAGGACTCGCCCGGTAGGGCAGTTAGTTCCGTTAGCCGCTCCTGCTAAACCTTGGACACATCTATCCATGGACTTTATAGTTGATCTACCACCCTCTACGGGACACAATACCATTTGGGTTGTGGTAGACCAGTTTAGCAAGATGGCGCATTTCATTCCACTAGCCAGGCTTCCTTCTGCTCGAGATTTGGCCGTCCTGTTCAAATCCTGTCCTGTCCGATCGGGGTTCTCAGTTCATTGCGCAGTTCTGGAGATCATTCTGTACCCTCCTGGGAATCAAGATTAGTTTGTCATCAGCGTACCACCCTCAGTCAAATGGGCAGACGGAAAGGGTTAACCAGTCTTTGGAGAAGTTCTTGCGATGCTACACGTCGGAGTTCCATGACAACTGGTCCTCCTTGTTGCCCTGGGCGGAATTTGCCTGTAACAACTCCTGTCACTCCTCCACCAAAACCTCTCCGTTTTTTTGCAATTATGGTTTTCACCCCAGATCGAACTCTTTGTATTCTCTCCAGTCCGTTGGTATCCAGGAGATCCGTTCCACTGCCAGGGATCTCAGAGTTATCTGGAAGAAAGTGCACTCATCTTTAAGACAAGCCTCACTTGTTGCAAAAAAAATTTCGGACCGACACCGTACCATCTGCTCTCTTAAGGTTGGCCAGAAAGTCTGGCTGTCTACAAAAAATATCAAGCTGAAGCAACCTTGCAAGAAGTTGGGCCCTAAATTCATCGGGCCGTTTTCCATCATCAAGCAGGTGAACTCTGTTGCATTTAGGTTAAAAATTCCGGGCTCGTTAAGAATTCCAAACACATTTCATTGTTCTCTGTTAAAACCAGTTCTTTATCCAGCTCAAGCCCAGTCTTCAGGCAAGCCAAAGAGGTACAGTGTTCAGAAAATCTTGGATTCCAAAAAAGTGCAAGGACAGGTGCACTTTTTGGTACAGTGGAGGAACCGCGGGTTAGAAGAACGCTCTTGGGTTCCGCGGAGACAACTCCATGCTCCCAAACAATTGAAGGAATTCTTCAGGAAATTTCCAAGAAAACCTGGGTGTCGGGGTCCCTTGACCCCTCCTCAAGGGGGGGTACTGTCACGAGCCGTGGCGGTACTCACAGCCGCCGCGGCTCGCTTCTCATGCGCCCCAGCGTCCCGGCCGTCACCTTGACGACCGGGACGTCATTTCCTCTTCCTGTCCGGCCGTCACCAGGGCAGCGGCCAGACGCTAGTACACTAGCGCTGCGTCCCGGCGGTGCAGGTAGCCGGGCGCATGCACATAGCAGGCAGCCTTTGGACTGATTAGGCTTATTAACAGGCATTAACCTGCAACTGTGTAGGTCAGGGGCAAGCCCTGATTGGCCCTGCTGGATACTAGTAAATTAGCCTGCAGGAGTGTGTTCAACTGCTGATTGGTCTGTGTCTGTATTTAAGGCAATGAGGTCTGCTGCCTCATTGCCGGTTATAGCTTCTGTGCTCCAGTCTGCTGACTAGCTTGTTCCAGTTCCTGTATCCTGTTACCTACGTTTTGACTACCCGTGTTTGACCCATGGCTTTGTATTGGACTTCGCTTGTGTTTCCTGTGACCCTGATCCTTGGCTCGTTTACCCGTTCCGCTTCTCTGCCTGTGACCTCTGACCTCAGCTTGTTCATCGATACTGATACCTGCTGCCGGCCTTTTGACCTCTGCGTGGACCTGACTCTTCTTGCCTGGGTTCTCCCCAGCCGGTACACACTTCACGACCCTCTGTCAGTCTGCAGCCCAGTCTGTCCCCACCATCAGGGGCTCCAGTGAACACCTGACTGACAGAGTAGACTCCAGGTTGTGTTGTGCCGGCTGGAAGAGTTCCTAACAACTCTCATAAGCATCACGAGCAACTTCCAGGACAGTTACCAGCATTTTTGACAAAAGATCATCGCTAATGGGCCACCCGTGGTCGGGTAGCGCGTTCCCTCGCCCAACCCCTTAAAGCCCTAGATATTGCAAAACTCTTGGTGTAATCAACCTCTCCCCGCAATTTGGCGAA
This sequence comes from Mixophyes fleayi, assembly GCF_038048845.1. Classification (NCBI taxonomy): domain Eukaryota; kingdom Metazoa; phylum Chordata; class Amphibia; order Anura; family Limnodynastidae; genus Mixophyes; species Mixophyes fleayi. The sequence continues at coordinate 76,578,773 of NC_134402.1, forward strand.
GAAAGATATCCCCGCCAGGGACCCTGCCTTAGCCGCCTTGGACTTACTGGCTTTGAAACCTTCCCAAACAAACGCTAGCATCAGTTTATGCCCCATGACCTCAGACCCATACCCCCAGCTCCGGAAAACCAGTCATGCCAAGCCGCACAGTACTTCTCCCTTGTACAAATCTGGGGGCCCACAACTCCACTGCGACCATGATCAGGAAGATTTCTAATAGTAACAGGTTAGCAGTCCAGCCGGCCTGCACCCATTCCTCGGGCCAAGGTGCCGCACACCAATCCCCCACGAATTAGGCTCCGAAACCCACACCCCCCGTTGCATCAGTGAAAAGCTCCAGCTCCTGACTAGACACTTGGGGGGGAAGGCCACACACAAACCCCATTGAGCACCCTCAGAAAGAGATCCCACACTGCCAAATCCATCCGGATCTCAGCAGAAAGCTGAATCTGACAGTGAGGACGTTTGCGCCCCGCTGTTGCCCTCTCCAACATCCTTGCAGACCTCAGAACCTCACCTATGAGCTCATGCAGCTTCCCTACCTTGTCCATTGGAAGTCGACAAAGGCCCAAAACTGTGTCAAGTAAGACAGCCGTGTGATAGGAGTGAATGAAAAATAGCCCCAACTGAAAACAGAATTTCCCTGCAGGTGGATCCTTGACTTGGACCCACCACAAGGAAATCGTCCAAATAATGGGCCACGCCATGGTGATCGGTGCCGGCACAGACGCACCAGTGTAGAAAAGTGCTAGAACACTCAAAGAAAGCGCAGGAAACTGCGCACCCCATGGGAAGGCACTTGTCCACATAGTATCCATCCTTCAGATGGAAACCCATGAACGGGAATGAGTCAGGATGTAGAGGGAGAAGCCAAAAAGCTGACTCAATGTCAACCTTCACCAGTAATGTCCCGGACCCAAAAGACCTCACCATCTCCAACGCTTCTTCAAAAGACTGATACACTACCCTGCAAAATTTATCCGGGATGGCATCATTCACAGATGCCCCGCATGGGAAGTAAAAGTGCTGAATCAGGCAAAACTTTCCCACAGCCTTTTTGGGAACCACCCCTACCGGTGATACCACCAAGTTCCGATAAGGGGGGTTCAAAAAAGGCCCGCTCATCCGCCTGAGCGTCACTTCCTTGCGCACCTTATCCGGCAAAATATCGGGGAACAAACTAGCAGACTTCAGGTTCACCACTGCGGCAGTCCTAACAGACCCCACAATAGGCAACCAAAACTCGTGAAGGAACCCATCCCGTAAAAATTCTGCTGCCCCTTTAAGTGGGTAGCGGTCCAGCCACCGGCTGAGATTGGCCACATTAACTGGGGACGCGGCTTTCCGCAGTACCGGAAGCTGGTCGACTACCGTCACCCCCTCTGATCGGCCTATCACAAGCCTTGGCAGAGTGGCCGCCTCCGCACCGCATACAGGTGTGTGAGAACCTACATGCTGCTCCGCGCAAGCAACCGGACTTGTTAAAGGGGAAGCAGCGGCCCCTGCCAACAAAGGGAGCGCCAATCCTGCCACGTCCCAGCAGCCAGCGCCACCCCGATCCCTGAGATACCTCCCCCCATCCTTCCTGGGACACCTTTAGCCATCTCTCCACATCCCTATATCCCAACATGAGGTTTGCATGGCCGTCATATTTTTCTCGAAATACCTCATCATAGGCCAACCACACCCCTGGGTGCGAAGATGTATACATTTCGTGGATCATGTGAAGAAACTACAACATGTCCATCCACTCCAAAGGGTGTGTCTCCAAGTAACATGCTGCGAAAAGGTACGCCCCTGTAAGCCAGTTCTTATAGGACTTATAATTCGCCTCACCCCCGCCACCCCAAACGAGGGCCTGGGCCACCACTTTTTTCCCCTTCTCTGTCATGTAAACATGTCAATGTATCTGCCCTTATAAATCCTGTCCCTGACCGACAGTTTAACCCCTTGCAATATCCCCGTAATAGCGCAGCGCAGAATTTCCTCCCCTGTGAGAAAGGAACCTCTGACATGACCAGCCTGCCTACCTGCCGCCCAGCACTCCTCTCGTGGAACAAAATGCTTGCGCAATTTTTTGAGCAGTCTCTTGGAACAAGCCCCTGAGCAATCAGACCTTGTACTGAAATTATAGCAGTCGGACCACACAGATTGAACATCAGGTAAATCTAACAATTTCGGCTCACCTGCAAACACAGAGCCGGCCTCAGAACCACGTGCCCGACCTTCCACATTCGAAAGCGCCTGGTAACGAAACTCCCAATCCACAGATCTGGCATACCGATCATCCCCATACCCCCCGGCTTCTGCTGAGAAAGAGATGTTACTGCCGGAAGCCTGAGACAGGGAACCTCGGGATGCTGACCTACGCTCCCCACTATCCAAAATCAACGAACCATGCCTTCCACAGTGTGCGCCTGGGCCCATCCATGCCTATTGGTCCCCCCTTGCACCACTCTCTGACATGCTATATAACTGAGAACTGCGCCGCTCATCCGAACCACGCTCCCCAGCCTCAGAGCCACCCCAAGACCACTGCCCCTCCATCCTAGCCGAAACCTGGGATCCCCTGCACCTGCCCTTCCTGATTAGGAACGCCTGCAGGGAAAATCGCCCCACCAACAGGAAGACCCCTTATACTTGTACCCTCCTGCACACCTGAAACTCCTTGCTGTATCACACTACTCCCCCAACAGCTGCCTTGTGTCTGTGTCCTAGTGTCCCAGCCCTAGCAGGGGGAGCCACCCTGACTGCCTCATAAACCACCCGGGACGAATATCTGCTGCTCCCTCTGCCCCAACCCACATGGGGCCTCGCCTCTCCAATGTCAGGGCTGGGGGGGTCTGAAATCGGCACCCGCAAAATATGCAGGGGGGCTCTCCTACTTCCCCCACCAAAATAGCAGCGGGACCTATTGTCCCGATGAGCGGCGGGGGGCGCGCTCCTGGCCGTCACTTCCGATTCGGAGACACTGCACCTGAGCCACAGCATAGCCTTCTGCTACAGGCTGCAATGAAGGACCCCTCACCCTACCACTCGCTCTCCGGACAGGTGAGTGAGAATCTCTCCCAGTTCAAACGGTTTCAGGGACAACCAACCCTACATCAGCCATAATGGTGAAAAACAGGAAAAGCGCGGGAGGAGAAAAATCGGAGGTGGAGGATAACGGTGAAAAAAGGGGGGAACAAAAGATGAAAAGAAAAAAGGGGAAGGGGTGAAAAGGGGGAAGAAAAAGGGAACACAAAAAGGGGGAGAAAAGAAAAAAAAAGGAATAGAAAAAAGGGTGAAAAATGAAAAGCAATAAAATACTAAAAAAGGGAAAAGAAAACACAGGAATGAGGAAGAAACAAAAATTGAGAGGATAAAAGAAAGTTAGGACAGAAAAATAGTATGAAAGAACAAACGCAGCAGAATACAGATAGAGAGCACAAGATACTCATCCAATGTCCAGATCTGCAAGGCTGAATAAAACTCCGCCCATCCCACTTATAGCCTCTGGTCCCCTACCCTATGACACCAGATGGGCGGACACCCAAATAGTTAACTATTAACACTCCAGAGAATAATTCAGTTAAAGATACAGCAAAGCTTTTATTTTCCTTCGTTCCTATCCAGACCTCAGTTCTTATTCCGCGCTGCCACCATAGCTTTGGACTTAGACATGACCCCGAGCTGGTGTAAGTGTTGCACATGGTTTTACTTAAATTTCTGCGTACAGCAGAGTATGATTCAGAAGTATCCTGAGGTAAACGCCTACTGTGAGTAGTTCACAGTGGTATCCGCCCATCACACGCCCCTTTTAACTTTGAAGGGCGTAAGGTGTTGTAAGTGGTGTTTGCTCCCATGTGCGCATATGCACAAAATCCGCAGATACGTCCTTTGAATCAGGCCCTGTATGTATACACATGACTGGTTCACTCCACAGGACATGCATTTATTCCTTCTGTTTAATTTCCTCTATTTTCTTGAAAAGTGTAAGCTCTAGCTTGTAGAACCTTCATACTTTTTACTTCATGTTAAAACCCTATATTGTTTACAAAGAATATTTGCTGCATCCCCTTACTGTACAGCACTGTGAAATATATTGCAAAATACATACAAACATATTTCCACTCACATCAGGGCTGTCAAACTGGTCCCCTGTGGCCTAAATGCAATACTCCAAAGCTTTTTCATTGCTCTGGTTCCTTGAAAGCTCCATAGACTATGTACTATGTAAAATGGTTTATTAGTATTTTTGCCTGTGAACACATAGTTATAACTGAAATGTGATGGTCTTTATTGAAATACTTTACCTGCATTGACTTACATGAATATGTGGCTCCTTTCATTAGTCTAGTGAATTTTTATGTAATGCCAATTTCAATTGAAATAAAATGGTTGGGGGCATATTCAATTAAGAATGCGGATCGCTGTTATCATCATCATCATTTATTTATATAGCGCCACTGATTCCGCTGCGCTGTACAGAGAACTCATTCACATCAGTCCCTGCCCCATTGGAGCTTACAGTCTAAATTCCCTAACACACACACACACAAACAGACAGAGAGAGAGACACTAAGGTCAATTTTGATAGCAGCCAATTAACCTACCAGTATGTTTTTGGAGTGTAGGAGGAAACTGGAGGACCCGGAGGAAACCCACGCAGACACAGGGAGAACATACAAACTCCACACATAAGGCTATGGTCGGGAATTTAAACTCATGACCCCAGTGTTGTGAGGCAGAATTGTTAACCACTAAGCCACCGTGCTGCCCTACACATTTCCAGTTACCACAACATCACGGATTTCCCTTCGCATTCAATAGGGTTGTGAAGGGAAATCTGTGATGTTGCTGTATCGTATTGGCACTGTATGTGCGGCTGTGCACATACAGTGACATACAGCTCATATATAGTACAGCTCATAAAGACTGTTCAACACCATTATAGTTGTACAGCCCCTAACATGAGTGGGAACATTTGGATAGTATCATCATCATCTTCATCATCATTTATTTATATAGCGCCACTAATTCCATACTGCTGTACAGAGAACTCACTCACATCAGTCCCTGCCCCATTGGAGCTTACAGCCTAAATTCCCTAATATAGACACACACTCACACACAGACACAGACAGAGAGACTAGGGTCAATTTTGACAGCAGCCAATTAACCTACCAGTATGTTTTTGGAGTGTGGGAGGAAACCCAAGCAAACACGGGGAGAACATACAAACTCCACACAGATAAGGCCATGGTTGGGAATTGAATTAATTAGGCAAAAGAGAATAAATACGATGTTATGGCAGTAATATACAAATTATAAATACATTAGTAATTTGAAGAGCTTATACCAAACTTTATAAAAAAGAGCTAATGTTTTATAAACTTGCGATTAGGAACAGGAGGAAAGTTGTAGGTGATTGTTATTACCTGATCTGCATTTCACTCTAGGGCTTTGGCAGCACAACAATTAAAATCATTTCAGGTAGTTGTCATACTTCTATTTTCCAGTAATTGACAACACAGTTGAGACTCTTTGCTAAAGGGGTCTTCCAAATGACAAGTCGTGAATAGCACCATCCCTCAGCTTTCTCACTAGTACACACCTGTCAGACATGTTCTCTGCAAAGTCAAAGAACAAGTGATATGATTTCTACCTTATGAGCTGTCAGTTCTTATTTAAGTGTCCATATGCCCAAGGGAATAATAGATGCTCAGATGACACAGATGTGTAGTAATTGCTGCAGAAATGTAACTTTTCCCAACAGAAAGTTGTAGCTAAAGCTATAAACATGTAATCATAGAATACGCATTTGTCAAATTAAAGAGACTGATACTAATGAAATGACTTTGGATCAACTTTTTACTTATATTTAAGAGACCACTAAACCCCAAAATTACAATTTTCAGAAATGAATCATGGTAGTACAAAACATTTTTAAAAAGTTAAATATTTCCTTCCCATTCCACTACAGACAGCTCTTCCCACACCTTTATTAGTGTCCTAGTGGAATCAGACACAGATCAAACTGACTGCAGTCCTTTGAGATATTGTGTTATCTCTGGCTCTGACCCTGTGTGTGCTTCAGCCAGTCCACACAGTGCATTAATCCATACAAGGTTTCAGCTTCTGGGCTCTGGTCAATGATCAGAGAATAGCAACAACTACCTCCAGCAAAAACTTATGGTATTACTAGAGGTAGGGCTCGTCCTTCCTACTTACTCCCTTTATTATTTGATTAAAGCATTCTTTTCAACAATAGTTTTAAAATATTTTTTTTTAAACTTTTTTTAATCTATTTTTAAACTTTTTTTCAAATAGTGGAATTGAGAGTCAAAGCCTGGACCTTCAGTTCCACTACACATGTGTGATCTGGCTAGACACATGTGCCTATCACCCGAGACTGACCCGGCGAGGCGGTACGTAAAGCCTCCTTAGTGATAAATCATGGTGAGAGTTGGTCTACTATTGCTGAGGTAAGCGGGGACAGAAAAGCAGCCTGTTCACCATATATTAATAAATAGGCCTGTGACTGGATCACTTATAAATAACTTCTGGTATAAATTTATTTTAAGGAAATAGCGCAGGACGCTTATTTATATAATGGCACATGCACTTTTTTTCATATTGTGTATATTTTGGTAAGGGAAATCTTTAATTTCTGAGACCAGGGGAAAAAATAGTTTATTGTTTAGCCTTGCTAGAGGAGATGCATTGTTTCTGGAGGTGTATATCTGATACAATAAGCTTTTGTGGATGGAGGTTTTTTGTGTATTGTGATGTGGGAAAATGACTTGTTTGGGATTTGTACCTTTCTTTGGCAATGTGTATTCTGCAACTGTCTGAAGAAAGTATTCATGTCAATTAGACCTTTTGACTTGCTAGTAGATCTCCTGCCTCTGAGATAAGATGCAGGATATTATAGCAAGGTTTTAAGAATTTCATAGATAAGTGTAAATATTGTTAGCTTTGCAATGCATGTAAATCCATGTTTGAGTAAACACATTGCATCCCGATTCTAAAAATAGCCTGTGTCCAAATGAATATAAAAAGCACTGTCTTGTACACTGAAATGTATCATTCTGATGTTCCATCTGACCTGATCAGCTGATACCTTCACCAGTGAGAGAGCAAATAAACATCACTTGCTTCAAAGACCTGCTTAGAAACATCTTCAATATTGCTGTAATCCTGTGACCTGCAGATTAGACCATAAATCTAATCCATTCTCCGGCTGTTTCTGAGGTTGGACCCAGCTCTCCAGTACCACTGCTCTGCCTGCTACCCTGCAGCTCTGGTCAGTGTGATAGGCCAGGGGGTATCCATCCACAGCAGTCTTGATCCATAGTAAGAGGCCCGGAGAACCAGCCCAGATACACCAGCAAGAGGTTATCCCAGCAGTGACAGTTACCCAGAAGGAATGTGGTTCTGGGCGCTATAAAGGAGCCCAGTGATGGCAACAGGTTCCTCCTACTGCGGCAGGAGGGGCGTATTTGGAATAACAAAAGGGGATGGTGGCAAAGTAAGCCCAGCCGGTTCCCAGCAACAACAGACAGGGTGGCATAGGCGGTCCATCCTGTCACAAGGCCCATCTGTCTGCTGTGTTACTGAAGCTCTTCCCTCCAAATATAGCAACTTGCTGGAGAGGAGTGACAGGGAACTCAGTGGACATATTTAGTTAAGAACAAACTCTTCAGTTATTTCATGTATATTATTCAGCTGTGAAATACTCAGCCTTTGATATACATTAATGTCAAACAGTGTTTTACTTGCTCTTTAATGTAGCATTTACTATAAAATAGCAAAATTTGGGGGAGGACCCAATGATGAGTGGGGGTCAACCAATGCTCAGTGATACCCAAAACCAGGCTTCAGTGTGAATGCACTGACCCCGCACATGCAATGAAGATAAATACATAGATGTTAGAAATGACAGATAGGTAAAGTTAAAATAATTTTATTATAGGTAACACATATTTATTAATAACATGCAGTAGCAATCAGTATGGATGGCAGCAAGTCACACAGCTGTAATCTATCATGCCAGGGCTGCTCTGGGAACCTTGGTGTTGACCCCGACTCCTCTGCGAAGACTTTTTTCTATTCACCGGCAGCCTAACACTGCCAGCAAAAGGAGAAAGTGCTATGCACATGAGCATAGCGTTATCTTCCAGGAGGGATCCAGCAAAGCCGGAGAGGCATCAGTTGAATCCCACTGAGAAATATCGGTAATGCCACTCTGGAATTCCGGTAAGTGCCGGTAATCAGGTTAATGCCATAGAAATCTATGATTTCTCCAGTGTTAACCCTTTGATAAATTAGAAAAAGTGGTGACAGAGTAGGCATTTTTGGGGAAATTCAATTGCCGGTGATGTGGTGCACGGACATTGCCGGCAATTATGGTAGAAATCTCCACTGATTTTTCCTTGCACCTCTGTAGACACTTTGTGGCTAATTGAATTCCCCCGTTTGATTCTTCACCTCTTGTTAAATAGACCCCATAGTGTATACTACAGCAGTGGAGCGTACAATAGAATGATAAGTATGTGTGGAAAGGCAGCTCAAATGTTTCATAGTTAATGATAGTTCATCAAATAGTTTAATAAGCCCGCTCCCTCTCTTTAGTAATAGAGGAATGTGTAGGGAAGTGGTAATCAGGTGGAGAATACAATTCTGTTTTTTACAGTATTTATGATATGACCATCTGCATCCTCACCAACACATGAGTTAGAAGAAAGGTAAAATGTTGAAAATTCAAATTAAACAATAAATGTCAAATCTCAAATACAGTTGACACATCTACAAATAAATCAGAACTGCTGCCACTCGAAGTTCCTCTCTGTCCAAAGTTTGATGGATAACTTATCATCAATTGTACATTTAAGTCAAAGTGCAATATGATGCTCTGTAAGAGATACATACCTACTCTGGACTTATCTACTGAGGATCCTGATTAATTAGCAATTTACTATATATGTGAATTAATTGCATGTAATCCTGCCCTTTATTTTTTATTTTCTTGAAACAAAGTGTGTTTTACCATACTGTATGTTCCATAAGCATAATATAAAAAGCATAAAAGAACTAGTCAAAGTGAGACACAAAATACTACATGGCAATATTCCCGAATTTTAAGCTTTATTGGAAGCATCAAATCATATCAACATTATTTTGCTGTTTACCATGGGGAAGAATGGACTTTAAGCCAATCATAGGATTTTACGTATCCTCCACGAGGCCAGTAATTTGGGAATCTTACCTAGCAAAGGGCACTATTTGGGGACAATGGGTTGAGCATGTGAGGGTTGTATGGATTTATAAATACGTAAAGTCTTTTATTGCACAAGTTATCCAAATAGCATTATTAACCACTGTGCTATAATTCATAATACTGGGTAATGACATAAGGGGTCGTGTAATTGTTAGAAGGATATCAGCCACAAAGAAGGAGCGTTGAAACACTAGTCTTGACTTGAAATCCAACATTTTTAGATGGATTTTATGTAAGATGCCACAAACTCTTTACATAGAACAGTCAAAGGTAAATGGGAGAAATCATTATAAATGGGGAAAATGAGGGATTTTAGCTGACACACAAGAACTCTGGTATCATGATCTCAAAGCTTAGCATTAAAAAAAGCAAAACAGCTTAAGTTGCAAACGCTTTCGCAGTATTTTAGCATTCTGGCTGGATTTCCTCAACAAGCAAGAACATCAGTTACATTTATAATGTACCTTGAGTTGGTAAATAACCAGCCCCAAGGGGTAAACTTCTCAAGCTGCAGGTCTGAAAAAGCGAAGATGTTGCCTATATTGCCTATAGCAATCAATCAGATTGTAGTTATCATTTATTTAGTACATTGTACAAAATGACAGCTAGAATCTGATTGGTTGCTATAGGCAACATCTTCACTTTTTCATACCCGCAGCTTGATAAGTTTACCCCCAGGTGTGTGATCTGTGGACAGACCACACAGACCTGGGACTATGGAGACAGAATTAGCTGTGCCTTGTTTCATCATCTTTTCATAATTTTGCCCCAGCGGCTGCCAATGACTTTATATCACAAAGATTAGTTTTCTCTTTTTTTATGCAACATGTGGGCAAATTTTAACATCATTTGTCAAGACATTTGTAATACACACAATTATCTATATGTGTATAAACAATGGGCTGGAAAAGTGATAATATCAAAATGATATCAATCAGATGCAACCATTTATTGCAGGGTTGTCTTTTGTTTAAATCACATATGTATAAAAGAACCAAAATGCCCCACTCTAAGGTTGTGTCTACAGTTGAGTAGACATGATCAGTATAATATATGTTCAATAATAAAAAAAATACCATGTACAATATAATTGAAGCTTTCTTTTCTCAGTCTTTTTGAAGTGTGATTTGTTGAACAAGTTCTGCCTAGTTGTTCTGCACACACAAGTCTGTTGTTAGTGGGATGCAGGCCCCACAGGCACCTTTAATGTGGAAGGTGTGTCCCTTGTCACAATGCTATATCCATTAGTTTATTGTGACTGCACTTGATGGTCTCTGATATCATGTGTAACACCCACTGGCTTAAGTCTTAAAGTAAATAAAGTGTATGGTGTTGTCACTGTCCACACCTGTCATATAAGAGTAGTGTGTCCTGGTCAGCAAATTTATGTGACAACACTTGCACAATAAGCAGATAGCACATCTACGCAATCAATGTATATTGTAGTAAACTCAGTGAATGAATGTCATCAATCATCTTTAACCTGAAGCAAATGTTCCCTATTGAGGTTCTGTAGCGGAACAGAGGAAATAAATTCACAAGCTGATGACTGATAGACCAACCGGCTTTTCTAGTATCTCTCTAGTATTTCTACTATTCTCTTTTCTTTATTGTATGGTCAGTTAGCTCTATCTGGATCATAGTTATACTCAGTGAAGGTATTCAAATAAATTAACAACCGGTTTTCTGCCCTAATGATCGTTTTAAGTATACAAAAATGTATTATGCCACTGAAAACACTGTGCCATGCTGCTTTTGCCCCTCAAAGCACTGTGCCATGCCACTTTTGCCCTCAAAACACTGTAATATGCTGCCTTTGCACCTCAAAACACTCTGCAATTCCGCCTTTGCACCTCAAAACACTGTGCCATGCCACTTTTGCCCCTCAAAACACTCTGCCATGCTGCCTTTGCCCCTCAAAACACTGTGCCATGCCGATTTTGCCCCTCAAAACACTGTGCCATGCTGCCTCTGCTGCCCCTCAAAACATTGTGCCATGCCACCTTTGTACCTCAAAACACTCTGCCATGATGCCTTTGCTGCCCCTCAAAACACTCTGCCATGCTGCCTTTGCTGCCCCTTAAAAGACTCTGCCATGCTGCCTTTGCCCCCCTTTACACTCGGCCATGCTGCCTTTGCTTCCGTTCCTTCACTTACCTTTTCTATCGGCTTCTTTCTTCTCTTTTCTTCTCTTCTTGTCTTCTGTCTTCTTGCTTGCTGCCGACTTCTCTCTGTGCCGCTCCTCACTAAATGTCGGGCGTGATGTGCAGACGGAGCAGGGAGGAGAAGTGCCAACGCCGCGGACAGGTGAGAGTTTTTTCGTATTTTTTCAAGGAGCCTGCTCCCCCACCAATCGAATGGGCGGACTCAGCCTGTAGTTACCGGTTCTCTGAACTGAGCCTAAAATCAGGTATCGGTTCTAGCGAACTGGTGAGAACTGGCTGAATCCCAAGACTGGTTATACTTCTAAATTGTGGGACAGTAGCAGTAGTAAAAATAATAATAATAATAATAATAATGAATTTACACATTCTGAACAACAATAGTATATATCTGCATATACAGCAACTTAATAAGAGTGAGTCACGTTACTTGCTGAATCCAAGTTTAATGAAATCTGATCTATAAAACACAGCCCCCAGGAATAATTTTCAGCTTATTTTTGTTGCACAATTTAGATATGCCTGCAAAGCATTAACATTGAGGGTAAATAGCATGGTATGGTCACCGTAGAGTATGTAAATATATATATACCGTATTTCCCCATGTATAAGACGCACCTTTTCCCCCCAAATTTTGGGTCTAAAAAAAGGGTGCGTCTTATACACTGCCAGCGCTACTTACCTGAATGAAGAAGATGATCCCTGGTGTGAGGGGATGAGAGAGGAGTCCCCGCTGAACAGATCTGCGCTTGCAGGACCTTCAGGACCTACAGGCGCCTCCCACAGTCTCTGATGTCTCGGAGCTGTCAGTCACGTGATCGGCAGCTCCGCTGACCACCGATAATTGAGCCCGGATGACCCCTGTTGTGAGGGTATGAGAGAGGAGTCCCCGCTGAACAGATCTGCCAGTTTCAGGTAAAAAGACCATCAGGTCATTCAGGCGCCTCCCAGTCTCCGCTGACTGACGATAATTTAGCCCAGCATGTAGTATGGTATGTACAGCGCTGTGCATCAGCGCTGCCTTCCTGTAACTGAATGTGGGACTTTATTGTAAATTCTGCTCCTCTAGACCTGATGTGAGATCTCTCACTAAAATCACAACCAGACAAGCCTTCTGCTTCAGTAACTTATTGTAATACATCTTTATTTAAATTTTGGGCCCCAAAATTGAGGTGCGTCTTATACATGGGTGCGTCTTATACATGGGGAAATACGGTATATATATATATATATATATATATATTAGAAAACAAATAGAGGATATATCAGGCGCTGATCACCACAACGTGATCACTTAAAAGTGGTATAATAAAATAAAATATGTATATATGCACACATATATATATATACACAGTTTGTGACAGTAAAGTCCCGTATCCACAATATATAAAGATCACTTGACTCTTGTAAGAGTGGCAGCCTCGATAGCCTGACGTCAGATGGTTAGTCCGGACAAATTGGATTACTGCAACAGAAATACAAGCAGGGCGCCTTTCAGTGGTATATTAAATATGCAACATGGGATAGAGCAATAACATGCGTACCGTGAGGAAAAAAGCGTTGAGTCTTTTTGGGAAATAGTGGAGTGGTCTTTGCTGTACTTGTAGTCCTCCAGAACTCCACCGATCAGTACAAAAATGCGGAAAGCGCAAACATAGTATAACTCTGTAGTATTTTTGGTAGGGGCAGTATCACCAATAACCCCACAATCCTATGGGGTGTGTGGGATTGGTATCCCAATATTACCAATTTATATGACACCCATATAAGTGCAACACAGAAAAACATGTAAGTCTGCGTACCATATATCCTGAAGTATCCCACTTCTGGAGAAAATTAAAACATGTGCAACACCAATGACTTCACAGTCACAACCTCATCCAGATGGTGAAATTGCATAAGATTGAAAAAAAGGAAGATATTTTGGTATGCATATAAAAAATTTAATAAAATGTAATAAAAGCACTCACATGAGGTACTGGACAATACACTGGATACAGCTCAACGCGTTTCGTCTTGCACAACTCAAGACTTCATCAGGAGCATGAGATATACATGTACCTTTTTCTCTTTCTGCACTGCTGAGTTCCCACTAAATTCAGCAGTGCAGAAAGAGAAAAAGGTACATGTATATCTCATGCTCCTGATGAAGTCTTGAGTTGTGCAAGACGAAACGCGTTGAGCTGTATCCAGTGTATTGTCCAGTACCTCATGTGAGTGCTTTTATTACATTTTATTAAATTTTTTATATGCATACCAAAATATCTTCCTTTTTTTCAATCTTATGCAATTTCGCCATCTGGATGAGGTTGTGACTGTGAAGTCATTGGTGTTGCACATGTTTTAATTTTCTCCAGAAGTGGGATACTTCAGGATATATGGTACGCAGACTTACATGTTTTTCTGTGTTGCACTTATATGGGTGTCATATAAATTGGTAATATTGGGATACCAATCCCACACACCCCATAGGATTGTGCGGTTATTGGTGATACTGCCCCTACCAAAAATACTACAGAGTTATACTATGTTTGCTCTTTCCGCATTTTTGTACTGATCGGTGGAGTTCTGGAGGACTACAAGTACAGCAAAGACCACTCCACTATTTCCCAAAAAGACTCAACGCTTTTTTCCTCACGGTACGCATGTTATTGCTCTATCCCATGTTGCATATTTAATATACCACTGAAAGGCGCCCTGCTTGTATTTCTGTTGCAATATATATATATATATATAATAAGGGCACCTTATATTAGGGTTGCATCTAATAAACGGCATTCCGTCATGCTAAATCTGTGAGAGGGGGATGGTGTTTGAGGGGCAACCTTTTAAAAACTTTCCACAGGTGCTGAATGCCAAGTTTCCGAAACAAAGAATAAAAAATTACAAATGAGGAATAATTTCAAGTTCAAAATATCACCGTATTTCTCCACTTCCTGTTTTGCAAAAGTCACCGTTTTTCTGTTTGATTTGGGAGAGCGTAACTCAGTGTACATGAGGTTTTAAGACTTAGGGCTTGTTTTGTTAGAAAGCTATTAGGGCTGAGGAGCGCCTTTGAGAGGTCACAAGTTTGAGAAATTTACAGTTTTTTTACAGTTTAGTAAAATATGCCCCATTTTAAAGATAGGGGATTTCATAACATTGCGCATGTCAAATAGAGGTGTGTGCTGGGTGTACTCAGACTGACTTCACCTGCGAGTACAAATATCTTGCTAAGAAATTTCCTTCTGTGATGAGGAGAAATTAGCCATATTTGCCTGGTGCAGGAATCTGGTTGGTGTTTTGGGACTGAGGGGGGCACCCTGTAGTATTACTAGCCCTGGCACCGCTCTCATTAGGAAGTTTAATGGTCCGAGCGGTGCCAGAGCGGCTGTTACAGAAACCATTTTAAATTTCCCGCTCCTCAGTGACGTCAGTTAATTTATTTACTACACTGAGCTGGGGGTGGGAGACTTAAAATTGCTCCGTGGTCTCCTATAAGTATATTTCTTCCGGTCCCTTTGAATAGCGATTATGACTGGGTTTGTGGTGGGTATAGTGTCACCCATGGGGAAATCTAGAAACTCCATAGAGCACATGCAATTTAAGCTGGACATATTCTACAACATGAGTGATTTCCTGCAGATTTCTGCTTGTTGATATATTCAGCGCAAAGACGATTACTGGAGCAGTCTGGATGTATCCCATACTTGCCAACTCTCCCGCATTGTCCGGGAGACTCCCGCATTTTGCGAGAGTCTCCCGGACGAGTGTGGCAATCTCCCTGATAGGAAGGGGGAAAAATTTAGTTTAAACGCCGCGATTCACCCGGAATCGCGGCGTTTAGCCCCGCCCCCACTGTAAAATGACGCGATTTGCGTCATTCCGTCACGGGGGCGGGGCCAAAATGACGCGATTTCGCAGCCCCGCCCCCTGCACGCCCACGTCCCAGCCGGCATCTCCCGGAAGAAAAAAAAAAAATGTTGGCAAGTATGATGTATCCTATACAGCCAATCAAGCATTACTAGTTTCATTACAGACTTCGCTTCTTAACAGTGATCCATGTAGCTGCTCAACAAGCATTGCTTTCATGCTGTCATGTGTACCGCAGCACTTGAAATGACCATCTGATGCAGCATAAAAGGAGACCTTATGCCACAACACTTACAGTCCATACAGGGACGGATTATTGTTCTAAAAAATGCTTTCCGTCACGTTAACAACTTCTACATGTAGGGGGCGTTTAACTTATTGCTACAGCGCACAGCCCCTACTTCCTCTGTGGGGCAGCAAGGTGGCTCAGTGGTTAGCACTTCTGCCTCACATCGCTGAGGTCATGAATTCAATTTCCGATCATGGCCATATCTGTGTGGAGTTTGTATGTTCTCAACGTGTTTCCGTGGGTTTCCTCCGGGTGATCCGGTTTCCTCCCACACTCCAAAAACATACTAGTAGGTTAATTAGCTGCTATCAAAATGGACCCTAGTTTATCTCTCTCTGTCTGTCTGTCTGTCTGTCTGTCTGTGTGTGTGTGTGTGTGTGTGTTAGGGAATTTAGACTGTAAGCTCCAATGGGGCAGGGAAGGATGTGAATGAGTTCTCTGTACAGCGCTGCGGAATCATTGGCGCTATATAAATAAATGGTGATGATGATGATGATGATGACGGCTCCTCCGTCTCACACGCTGCTACTGGATCCTCATTCCTGTACAATGCAATCTCGCTGTGTGTTACAACAAGGAGGACAAGAATCAGTAGAGCAACAGGTGAATAACAAATCCCAGG
Organism: Mixophyes fleayi; assembly: GCF_038048845.1. Classification (NCBI taxonomy): domain Eukaryota; kingdom Metazoa; phylum Chordata; class Amphibia; order Anura; family Limnodynastidae; genus Mixophyes; species Mixophyes fleayi. The sequence continues at coordinate 76,594,960 of NC_134402.1, forward strand.
CACCCAATAGTCTTATGTGCATGCTCTAAAATGCATTGGTCACCATTAAATCAGAGCTATGTCAGATTATGTATTTTACAGTTCTGCTAGTAAATGTTCTCATGGGGGTGTCAGAAACAAACATAGTGAAATACGTTTGAATCAGCCTGGCCCTGGTCCTCGCCACTTGGAAGGAAGAATGACTGTTTCATGTTAATAATTTTAAATTTTGGTGTAAGTGCATTAAGTACCTTGTGTTATTAAATAATTCAAACGGACTTCACTATGTTTGTTTCACCATGTAAACAACCTAGGACACACTGTGAGTTTGATCAGAAGGAGAAGGACAGGAATCCTTGAGGCTACAGGACACCGCCATGAGAACATTTACCAGCAGAACTGTAAGATACATAATCTGACATATCTCTGATTATTAATGGTGACCAATGCATTGTAGAGCATGCACATATAACTATTTACTGGTTGAAGGAGAATTGTGTTTTGAATCTGTATATATGTTCATTTCAATGGTATACTGTAAAGCAAGGTGAATGCAATAGGTATAAGGATATACCTCTGTGGAACAAGGTTACACATATCAGAATATAAGAGCAGTAAATCAGAACAAGTGAAACAGGCAGCGCCAAACCCGCTGTTGTTGTTATCTCATCAGAAGGAGGGAGGACAACCCTCTGGATTTGGGTTTAGGCAACAGCCTTGAGTAATAATTAAAATCCCTGAGCGCCTTCCTACCCTGTCTATATTTTCAGCAACAGGTGAGTGGGAGTGGAGCAAGGAATATTATTTTTGAAATTTACTTTTGAGAATAAGGGTGTTAGTTATGATAATTGGTTTGATTATAATGGTGAAGTGGTTAAGGATCTTAATGTAGTTACTTACAATAAAGGGAATCTTTTGATGAGACACAGAAATGCTATGTGTATTGTCTAGCGGTCACAAGAATGCTAAGTGCATTGTCTGGCGGTCACAAGAATGCTAAGTGCATTGTCTGGCGGTCACAAGAATGCTAAGTGTATTGTCTGGCGGTCACAAGAATGCTAAATGTATTGTCTGGCGGTCACAAGAATGCTAAATGTATTTTCTGGCGGTCACAAGAATGCTATGTGTTTTGTATGGCAGCCACTAGGATACTCTCTGTGTCTTAGTGACTGGCCAAACTTACATGTAAAGCAGTATAATACTATGCTAACTATGGGAAGTCTTTGCTGCTGGTTTATGCTGCACCAATCACCTAAATGATGCGTGTACTTCACTCAGCGATGTGCAGCCTACTTGTGTTTGCCTTGCCAGTGCAATGCTTTGCCTACTTGTTTGCTACCTCCGGCTACTGTGACAGGCTCCACTTGCCGTTGCTGTGACTGCCTAACGTTGCTTGTTGCGTTGGCCTAACCTGCCACAGATGTGACTAGGGCTAATAGTGTGCTGGCCCCTACTTTTGTGTTTGCCCCACCTACATATGACTTGGTTCCACCTACATGAGGCCACTTTCAGAATTTTTTCCAGGGCCACTTTAAGTTCCCAATCCGTCCCTGAGTCCATACTCCATATTAGGAATATTAACACTGCTTTATATTGGCTGAGCCAACAGCATGTTTAAATGGGTGTGTCATTGTCATAATATCTTAATCCCTCCATTCTTCCCAGCCATGAGCAAAGGGTGAGAAAGGCTGCCCTTGTCCCTTCTGAACTCTAGCATGCAAAGGCTACTTGGAGCCTGAATGCTATTGAGCTGCACGGAGGGCGTCCTACACGGCCGTGACACCACGGGTTAGCTGAGTAGCTGTGGTTCCCAGACAGAGCACAGGGATAGCTTTAGTGGCAGCAGCACCATCTCCCGAGGAGGAGGGCTATTTATTGTATGTGAATATGAATTATTTAATACAGGGGATGGTTGTGGGAAATGGTTATTTATGAAATGTAGATGCTATACATTTATTGCTGGGGCTGTTTGAAGGGAGGGAAATAGGTTTATTTATTAAATGGCAATACTTTTAATTTAATGTTGGGGCTGGCTGGAGGGAAATAGGTCTATTTATCAAATGTGAGTACTATATTTTATTGTTGAGGTTGGATGAAGGCTTAATTATTAAATGTAGGTGCTATTGATTTAACGCAGGAGCTGGTTGCCGTTTTCTACATTTCATGTACCCATTTGTTTTTCAGCAGCAACTGAGCTAAAGACAGGAAGACTGGACATGATTCCCTCACTAGCCATTTGCTGGTGACCATGAAGCATCTGCATGTTCACCTATCTGCTGGTCAGAGCCACTGTCTTTTATGCCCTGGAGTTGGACTACGAGATGAGAGAGGAAGAGTACTTTAAAGTAGAGAAAATCCGTCTCAAAGGGAAGTATAACATCTCCAACCAGGGCTACAGGCAGCTGGAGCTTATCATCATGCAGTCTGAGCCTCATCGGGCCTGGCTCCTGTTACTTTGCCATCACTGTCATTACCACTATAGGTAAGTGCCATTTGGGGTGGTACATAAATGCTGCACACCACCACTGCCTGCCAGACCATACATACATACTGCACTCCACCACTGCCTGCCAGACCATACATACATACATGCTGCACCGCACCATTGCATACTAGTGGGCAGTGGGGTATGTGTGAGAAAGACATGCACTGGAAATGGAGGGTACTAGGTTTGGAGGAAATCTGAGGAAAAATACTTTACCAAGATGTAGTGTATAGGTGGGATAGGCATTCAGCAGAGGTGGTAAAGGTTAATTTAATAGCGCAATTTAAACACTCTTGTTTATTAGGGATTAAAAAAATTTGTGGAAACTAGATGGGCCAAGTGGTTCTTATCTGCCGTCAAATTTCTGTGTTTATGTTTCTGAATTTGTTATCATATATATTTTAACTTTACAAAAAGCTATAAAATTCCATAGACAAAAAACCTTACAGTTTAACATGTCCAATTAGGGTTCCTTACACCTACAAACCATGTAAAATGTAACAAAACTATTGAAACTGTGATTATCTTTTCTGCTACAAAGCTGCTCAGACCTTCAGTTGCATAGACTGCATGTGTGTATTCCAGTGAACACACAAATCTGTAAATCAGCAGCACCACCATTTTATGAGTGACAGCAATCTCACTCCATGATAGTGCTGAATCTGCCGCTAACCACAGGAGGTGATGGCATACCATGTCTGTATGGCGCAAGGAACAAGGCCATTAAGGCTTCTGCCTTAATCATAATTTCAGGGCTTTAATCCACTGGCATTGTTTAACTACCCTTCTGGCTCTCGACCTCTGCATTGTCCAGTTACCCTTCTGGCTCTTGATTCCTGGCTACAATCCTGACTATTCTTCTGTCGGCTGCACAGGTACTTTTATTATTTACCTCAGTTTGGGGAATTTAATTCTGCACTTAGGAGCCTAAAAGACTTGCTGCTATTGGACTACACATTTGCCTGTATTGTAGTTTGTCTGCAATAACTCAAAGCTTTGCACGCCTAAGCTATAACATAAAACAGATGGATGTGTATGGTGGTCTCATTCATTCAGGAGATGTTAGTGGAGACAAACAGCCTCATATTCTCAAGACTCCAATACCATCAGAGTATTATGTCAGAGGATCAATATTTTTGTCAATGCCTGAACCTTTGACAAAGAATGAGAAGACAATGTTTGACAGAAGCCTTTTATCCAGGCATTCACTTAGGCATTTATTGTAACTGTGAGGGCAGACAACATCTATCAGCATTACGTGCTTTCACCATAGTGCCAGGGAGTTGGTATGTTTGTATTCAAATTGCTTTTACTGTTCCATGCATCTTTCATCAGGAAAAGCTGTGGGTGTGTCATGCTTATCAGTATGCTGTTACTGTAACAATAATCACATAATGGAGAACTGTGAGAGGGTTTGTCCTACTGCAAAATTACTGCAGGGACTGTTGTTCTCAGTGGTTTTTATTGGAGTAGTTACAATCCAGAATGTAGTGGAAATATTTTACAAAATAAGTTACAACAAATGACCACTTTGAAATCAAAATGTTTGTAGAGCAAAGAGCTAGCTCACAATATCTATGTCTCTCACAAGACTGGTGGGTTGTTCACAGGGGCTGACTGGCAAATTTTAGCCTAGGTTTGTGAAACTCAATGCAGCAGCCTATTAGGAACATTTTAAAGGGGGAAAATGCAGATAGCCCAGTGACTTAGCCCTAGGTAGCACACTATGGAACTGGCCCTTGGGGGGGGGGGGTTTCAGATGCCCCCTGCCCCTGGTTCTTCACATGGTTTTGTAGCCTCTGTCAGGACTGGTAATCTGTTCTCCATGGTTCAGTAGATCCTGACTAGACTGATGACTGTTCTACATGTTTCAGTAGACTTCATGGATCAGTAGCATCTCACTGATGCACTGTTCTGCCTTGTTGCAGTAATCTCTGGTTTTCTGTGGTGCAGTAGTAGTACTGCACCAGTGTTGTTTAAATCCCCTCATTGTGAGGGTATCTTTTATATCTATTAATATAGTCATGGCCAAACATTTTGAGAATTACACAAATATTATTTTTCACAAAGTCTGCTGCCTCAGTTTTTATGATGGCAATATACTCCAGAATGTCATGAAGCGTGATCAGATGAATTGCAATTCATTTCAAAGTCCCTCTTTGCCATGACAATGAACTGAATCCCAAAAACAACATTTACACTGCATTCAGCCCTGTCACAAAAGGACCAGCTGACATCAGGTCAGTGATTCTCTCGTTAACGCAGGTGAGAGTGTTGACGAGAACAAGGCTGATTGAGTTAGAATAACAGACTGGAAGCTTTAAAAGGAGGGTGGTGCTTGAAATTATTGTTCTTCCTCTGTTAACCATGGTTATCTGCAAGGAAACACGTGCAGTCAACATTGCTTTGCACAGAAAGGGCTTCACAGGCAAGGATATTGCTGCTAGTACGACTGCACCTAAATCAACCATTTATCGGATCATCAAGAACTTCAAGGAGAGAGGTTCAATAGTTGTGAAGAAAGCTCCGGGGTGCCCAAGAATGTCCAGCAAGCGCCCAGATCGTCTCCTAAAGTTGATTCAGCTGCGGGATAGGGGCACCACCAGTGCAGAGCTTGCTCTGGAATGGCAGCAGGCAGGTGTGAGTGCATCTGCATGCACAGTGAGGCGAATACTTTTGGAGAATGGCCTGGTGTCAAGAAGGTCAGCGAAGAAGTCACTTCTCTCCAGGAAAAACATCATGGACAGACTGATATTCTGTAAAAGGTTCAGGGATTGGACTGCTGAGGATTAGGGTAAAGTCATTTTCTCTGATGAATCCCTTTTAGATTGTTTGGGGCATGTGGAAAAACGCTTGTCCGGAGAAGGAAAGGTGAGCGCTACCATCAGTCCTGTGTCATGCCAACAGTAAAGCTTCCTGAGACCATTCATGTGTGGGGTTGCTTCTCAGCCAAGGGAGTGGACTAACACACAATTTTTCCTAAGAACACAGCCATAAATATAAAATGGTACCAAAACATCCTTCAAGAGCAACTTCTCCCAACCATCCAAGAACAGTTTGGGGATGAATAATACCTTTCCAGCTTGATGGAGCACCTTGACATAAGGCAAAAGTGTTAGCTAAGTGGGTTGGTGATCAAAACATGGAAATTTTGGGTCTATGGCCAGGAAACTCCCCACACCTTAATCCCATTAAGAACTTGTGGTCAATCCTCAAGAGGTGGGTGGACAAACAGAAATCCACAAATTCTGACAAACTCCAAGCATTGATTAGGCAAGAATTAACGGCCATCTGTCAGTATGTGGCCCAGAAGTTAATTGACAGCATGCCAGGACAAATTGCAGAGGTCTTCAAAATGAAGGGTCAACACTGCAAATTGACTCTTTGCATAAACTTAATGTAATTGTCAGTAAAAGTCTTTCACAGTTATGAAATGCTTGTAATTTTACTTTAGTATACTGTAGCAACATCTGGCAAAAAGGTCTAAAAACACTGAAGCAGCAAACTTTGTAAAAACCAATAATTGTGTCATTCTCAAAACTTTTGGCCATGACTGTACATTAAACTTATTTAGCAGAACTATCATGTTTTTTTTTGTCTTTAATGCAGCATCTAATATGTGCTTTAAAAAAAAAAAAAAAAAAGGATTTTTTTTATTTTATATATCAATCCCTACCCAATAATAGTACTTTGGTTGGGCCCCCACAATTCGCTGTATATAGCAGAGTCTCAGGACTTGCATTTTGCCAGGACATCTGCAATTCACCTTTAGCACTGCTAAGCTCTGTCCATAGCAGAGAAGATCAAACAAAGCAGCTCTAAGGCTTTCGATGAGAGCCACAATGCCAGATCTCCCTTACTGTAGAGAGAACCAAACAGCGTTGATGATGGTTGGCAGAGGTCCCAACCATATGTAAGTTCCGGAACCCTCTTAAATACAACAAATGGTAGGGGTACTATGGGACGTGAAAGACATATAGGAGAGAGAGACTACCGGAGACCAATGAATAGGGAGCTAGTACCTGTAAGGAGTACATGAGAGATGAGCCTAATCCGAACTAGCCAAGGTCTGGTACACGTATCTGGTGGGAGCAGTACACAAGGAGAATCAGGGAGCATGGTCAGAGATTAAGCTGAGGTCTGGTACACGTATCAGGTCACTGCAGTACACAGGGAGAATCCGGAGACTAAGTCAAAACAGGCTGAATCGGTACACAGGATTATCAGCAGGTAGACAGGTATAAATCACAGGGAGAATAGGCACAAGGGATAGGAACAGTGGAGTCAGATGTTGGGGAAAATGTATCCTTGACACCATGCAAGTGTCAGAGCGATTCTTATAGAGGAAGGGGAAGAGTTCAAATTCCCTGCTGGAGATCACATGACCGCAAGAGCCGCGCACCTGGAAGTCCCTGAGCGGCTGTCAGAATGGGAACAAGAGCGTGGATCAGGTAAGTTTCTTACAGTACCCCCCTCCCCCTCCTTAGGGGGCTTCCTCAGGGATGTATGGGATGGAAGGGCAACTTAGCCTCCTTTTATAGTTTTAAAACGGAGTTTAACCAATGAAGGTCTTTATAGACCAGATGTATTGATGAGTAGGTTCTAAAGTAGCAGCAAGCCTTACTCAGTATGTGTAGGCTGAAGCTGCTGTGAGTGTGGAGTTTCACATTAGTGACTAGGGGCTAGATTTACTAAGCTGCGGGTTTGAAAAAGTGGGGATGTTGCCTATAGCAACCAATCAGATTCTAGCTTTCACTTATTTAGTACTTTCTACAAAATGACAGCTAGAATCTGATTGGTTGCTATAGGCAACATCCCCACTTTTTCAAACCCGCAGCTTAGTAAATCTAGCCCTAGATGTCTATAAAGACCTTCATTGGTTAAACTCCGTTTTAAAACTATAAAAGGAGGCTAAGTTGCCCTTCCATCCCATACATCCCTGAGGAAGCCCTTTATTGGGTGAAACGCGTAGGGTACCTATTCTAAACGGATTTACCGATAATCAACAGCATTCACATCTCTCACTGACAAGCCGGCATCACGCTAACACAGACTGGATACTTACAACCGCATGCGCGAACTACCAACTTTCACTCGGCAGCTGGATGTCTAACAGCGTGGACGGAGACTCGCACAGCGGCTTCCCCAAACGGACACCTGTGGATTAGATCCTGCAGAAGCGGGGTGAGTCAACCCCTTTCTCTGTTTCTTATCCCTTGTGTGGTGTACCGGAGTTGCTAGCACCCTTGGAGCATTTGCCAACCTACATTGTTTTTTACTAACTGTTCACTGTGCATTTTGGACGGATACTTGTTATTTACAGTCGATGAGACTACAATACCCATTGTTGTTTGGGCCTTATACACATGGCGATTTTTTAATTGCTTTCAGACTTGGCAACCACTTTCTATTAGAAGGGAATCAAACAGACGGCTGTCTGTCTTTTGGAACTTTTATGTATACCAGCAGGATTGCTGAATGTCCATTGTGCTTGTTTTAATATTATTGCAGCATCAGAAGGTGGAAGTTTATGCCTCCATTTCACCATTGTGATTATGTTTTAATAAATACTCATTTATCCATCCACCACCATTGTTTGTATGTACAGGCGCCTGGGGACTACCCCAAGTTTTTTTTGTGGTCTCTTTACAGTTCAACCAGGGAGGAGGGGTCCCCCCCGTTTACACTGTCCCCAATTTAGCAGCCATCACCGATTTATACTGGTGTTTGCGCAGATATTAATTATTTTTCTATAGTTGTTCCATTGCAGCTCAGAAGCTAAAGTACGAAACTGAATGGCGTATTGACCGAGAGGAAGCGTACCCTGTCATAGATGAAGAATGCCAGAAGCTGCACTGGAGACCATGCCAGGTTCATCAAATATTTTCTTGAACGTCTCCAAAAACGTAGTGCAGTTATGTAACAGAGGATCGTTGCGCTCCCACAATGGTGAGGCCCAAACCTAGGCTTGTCCTGACAGAAGAGAAATAATATATGTTACTTTCGTCTTTTCAGTAGGAAAATTCCCTGGCTGCAATTCAAATTGTATAGCACACTGATTGAGAAAGCCCGCAACAGGACTTAGGGTCACCATCAAACTTTGGAGGATTATGAATCCAGAGCCGAGACGATAAAGATTGCGTTACTGCAGGGACAGATATGGGAGAAACTGGAGCTTCAAAATGGCTTCCTATTCGGTGTCTGCACACGCAATGAGTGAGACCACCATGGAGAAAGTGATAGGAGAGGAAGAAGCACTATCCCCCCTAAAGCCCCAGCACTGACTTGGAAGTCAACCAGTAGGACCGCCCCCTCCACCAATACAATGCCTAGCAGTAGCTTACATCATCTTGTAACTGCCATCTGACCCAGAACCCCAAGTATGCCAATGGCTGCCTCCAGTAAGAGACAGCCACCCAGGGGTCCCACCGTGCCTTCTACCCCCACTTCTCAGCACTGTGGTGTGGAGGGATTTCACTTGCCATGTCGGAAGCAAAGGGGTAACAACAGAGGTACCACCAGAGCACCTCTGATCCCTTGCTTCCAGCAGCACACAGCTGTCCGTGCTATGCGCTGCATAATCAATGCAATGCAGACTCAGTGACAGCAGGTTGTTTTTGTTATGTGGGGGGGAATTAACTGGCTGCCAGCAACTGTAGGGAGAGGGGTGCTGTTGCTGCAGGCCTCAGAATGAGGGTTGTTCCCATCAAGTATATAATGTGTATTTTATATAGTCCGGAGATATATAGTTGTAAATCAGCTGATCTAGGGGCATTTCCAAGTAGATGACCTGGGAATATTTACACCAATAGTAAATGAAAACGATCAAACATTCAGGCAATAAACCACCTCTGCCATTATATGTAGTCATTCATAAGGAACGTCACCTTTTATCACCACATTAGTATCAAGAGCATATTCCAAATCCTACAATAAAGATGAACTATTTCAAAGATAGAAATATTACCATGTTTAAAAATGTAAAATTTGTCAATTTATGAAATAAAATTATAAATGGGAAAACAGAGATCACATAGGCGTGCTACAGCATGTATTTTAGCCGGTTTCTTCACCCACCTGCCCCACTGGCTGCAATGTAATATTCCACTCTTATTCATAGAGGACAAAGAAACCAATTAACTTGCGGTGTGCAGTTAACAACCAATTGCTGGCGTGGGAGAGGGGTCAGTTGCTGCAGAAATGGCTCACTGAACAGCCGATGCAGCAGTGCACCAAGCTGCCCTGCTGCTAGCAGACACACAGAGTGCCACAACAAAGACTTCTACCCCCCCTTCCCCCTAATAAATTAAAGCAGCCCCATACAGCCTACAAGATTAGGCACTTAAACTAAACTTAAGCAGGAAGTGGAGTATAGAGTGGGAGGAGCTAGTGCTAACAACTTTCTTAAAGTGCCATGTGCCTACCACACTATACCCCAATGTCTCCCAATGGGAGAAAATAAAAACTTTATCAACTGCAGCAGTACATTCAAATCTGGAACACATGAACAATTAAATTGCAACTATAGAATATATTATCCTGAATGCTCTGGACTTAAGGTTTTCTAGATGAGGGGTTTTTGTAGCACCATGCTTAAAATACACTTGAAAACTCCCTGTCTCCATCTGCTGCCCCTGGAATTACTCGTTTATTAGTTTTTATGGCTGACAGGGAACACCATAAACTTGTAGAACAAACAGAAGAGGTCTTCAGCTATAGCAATCACCTTCAGTATCACCTTTATGCTGATGACATTCAACTTTACATCTCTTCACCTGATCTTTCCTCCTCCACCCTCCTCGCTCAGCTATCTGACTGCCTCTCCGCCATCTCCTCCTGGATGTCAGAGCACTTTCTCAAAATCAACATTTCCAAAACTGAACTCATTGTCTTTCCTCCTCCCAGCCTCCCATCCCACCATGACCTCTCCATTGTCGTTAACAACACCACCATCTCCTCTGTCACCCAACTCCGCTGCTTGGGTGTCACACTTGACTCCTCTCTCTCTTTTGCCCCCCACATTCATTCTCTTGCTAAAGCCTGTCGCTTCCAACTACGCAACATCGCCCGCATCCGTCCCTTTCTCTCTCAGGAGGCCACCAAAACCATCATACACGCACTCATCATCTCCCGCCTGGATTACTGCAACCTCCTCCTCACCGGCCTCCCCCACTCCCCCCTCCGCTCTATACTCAATGCGGCCGCAAGACTCATCTACCTCTCACGCCGCTCCTCCTCTGCCTCCCCTTCCCCTACAGAATTCTATTCAAACTCCTCACCACCAATTACAAGGCTCTCTCCCACTTTACTGCCCCTTATATCTCTAACCTCCTCTCCATTCACACTCCCACCCGCTCCCTGCGCAAGGCCAATGACCGCCGCCTCTCCTCCACTCTGATCACCTCTTCCCATTCCAGAATCCAGGACTTTTCCCGTGCAGCCCCCCTTCACTGGAATGACCTCCCTCGCTCCATCCGCCTCTCTCCTACTCTGTGCTCCTTCAAACGTGCACTCAAAACTCACCTTTCTCAAAGCCTACCAACCATCCACTTAACCCCCATCTCCTCCACTCTTTCTCCCCTCTCTCCTATTCCCTCAACTGGCTCCTCCTGTGCCTGGTCTGTTTAACCCTCCCTTAGGATGTAAGCTCGCTTGAGCAGGGCCCTCTTCCCTCCTGTCTCCTTACCCGTTCTTCTGCTCCGTGTCTATTGCATCTGCCTGCCTGGAGTTTCTGAAGTATTGGTACTTTTGTTTATTGTTCTGTACTGTTATACCCTGTATAGTCTACCATTTGTACTATGTGCGGCGCTGCGGAAACCTTGTGGCGCCTAACAAATAAATGATAATAATAATAATAATAATAATAATAATAATAATAGCAAGCCGCCTTTCCCGTAGAGCTGGACGCGCTCACAGGTAATCAGATGCCCCCAGGACTTGAACTCAGAGTAGTACAAGTTTGTTATGTCGCCACAGCACTGGCGAGGGCCAGCTAGGAGGCAGAAACGGAGTCCAATAGTCAAGCCGAGGTCAGAGGGTAACGACAAACAGCAGGGTGAAGTCCAGGCAAGGGTTAGGGGCCGGCAGCAGGCAAACAATCCAGAGAACAATCTAAGGTCAAGGTCACAGGCAATCCAACGAGGTCCAGAAACAAGCCAGGGGTCATACACCGGAAACCAAAACCAGAAACTCAGAACAGGAGCAGAAAACAGGAGCATGGAGACTAGCTACACTGGAAGCTATAACTGGCAGCGAGGCCAAGTCCTCACTGCCTTAAATAGTGAGGAGAACCAATGGAAGCAGAGTGCCAGTGAGCCCCCTCCCTGATGCAGGTGTAGCTAAAACCCTTATGCGCGCATACGCCGGGCTATTAGACAGCTGGCCGGGCGCTGCAGCAAGGGAGACAAGAGCGTCTCGGTTGTTGCCTAGGAAACCAGGACGTAGAGGGCAGAAGTGACGTCCCGGTCGTCATGGTGACGGCCGGGACGCCAGAGGCACCAGGAGCACTACTGTTACGAGCCGCGGCTCGTAATAGTAGTCCTCCTAATAGTAACCTTAGGATGAATCGGTTGGTAGATCATGCTGGTGTACATGACAATATCACTGGAATTTCACAACACATTGTATACTGAGAAGAATAACAGGTTTCCAGAAAAGAGATCCCATACCTGTATTTACCTTTGGTTTTATTTCCCTCTAAGAACCTCTAGACAAATGGATGTGGGATTTTAAAGAGCTTGTTTTGTAAACACTCCCTTTCGAGTATTCCTGATATCATACTGAATATAATTATTTGAGGTGTTGTTATTTACTATTGTTGAGTATTTTTTATTCTTTTGTGCAAAGAAGCCCAGTACCCATATGAGTGTTGTATCAAAACGATAAAAAAAAAAATAAAAAAAAATGTATTTGTAAAAGGAGTTTGAATCTAACCTGTGCTGTGTTTGCTGTAGGAAAATAATTTAACTGCCTGAAATATGCTATATTGTAAAACAATGGAACCTGTGCCTTTGTCTCAGTTCACATTATGGGCGTCGTTTCAGTGCAAAGACAGCCAAAAGGAGCAAAGTTGCACCTGGACAAACCCTGCTGCAGTTTTGCTTTTGAATGCGGGGAAGATACTAGCTGCTTTTGCATGTAGCTCCCAAATACTGAAAATCTTTAACACTATGATTCAGAGTTGAGGTAGGACACGCCCCAACCTATAAATCTATCCTCATATTTTACATTTGCCGTCCCTGCTGCGCAACATGCATTTGCAAAGGTGAAAAATTACATCTAACTGGATTTACTCATACTTGCCAACTCTCCCTGAATGTCAGGGAGACTCCCTGAAATAGGGGTGATCTCCCTCACTCCCTAAAGAGTCTGGAATTCTCCCTGATGCTGAGCCAGTACAAGACCTGGTTGGCTTCGCCATCACAGTTCAGAAATTGTGTCCTATGTCCATGTATTGATGGCTACAGAGGTGGCCATTTTCATGGAGACCAAGATTTAATCAAAGACTGACAGGTAAGACAACATGACTTCAGTAATGGAGACAAACATAAGACACTTCAGTCTCTAGAGATTAATTAGCTGCTTTTCTTTAACGCATAGTTGTCTACTCTCCCGGAATGTCCGGGAGACTCCTGAATTTCTGGAAGACCACCCGGAACTCACCCCCAAAATAGAAAAGTGGCAGTGGGGGGGGGGGGGGGGGAGCTTAATGATGCAAATATCACATCATCTTAGCCCCCCAAAATGATGTGATTCATCAAGCCCCGCCCCCCCATGCCCAACTCCCCCTGAATCTCCCTGAAGCCAACGAGGAACAGTACGGATTTACTCCTAATTAAATATTCTAAATCCGTGCTATCCACATATTACCATGAAGCCGGCTGCATTACTGTTACAATTATCTGTTCATGTGCCAAATTATATTACAAAAATGATTAATAGTCTGTACTGCTTTCAGGGAAGCTGCAGGCTTCAAACCCCACACCCAAAGACTATGAAAAGTATCATCATTCCGACTGGACATTAGTTGAACAGCCCTGTCCACATGCTAGAATCTGACTGAAGTTATTATTAAGTTATAGAACATTGGTTATGGGAGTTCTCTGGGGAACTTGGTACATATATGGAATATGGAACAAATTATTCCACTGGGATTCCCTGCTGATTTTGAAACATACTATAAGTCACATTGCAGCTACATGGAAAGACTACATGAAATAAAACTCTTTAAGGTGAATTATTCTTTTTAACGTATTTAAGCCACTGCTAAACTTTTCTATTGAGTAGCTATCATACAGTAGATATCTGACACTGCCATCTGTTGCCAAGTATGGGTATTGCTTAGTAATCCACAGCATCTGATAAGAGTATAATAGTCTGGACTGTATGCAAAATAATTTAGTATGAATACAACAGGACATATGGAGCCATTTACTACAGCTAATCTTTGTTTACTGATGAAGTAATAAGGCAACTGTACCTTATTTAAAGTCATTAGTAAAGTGATATCCTGTGAGTTGCGAAATGATCAGTCATTTATGGGGTAACACCAATGCAGGTGCCATAAAACATTTTTATTTTTTTGCTAAATACATTTTGATGAAACATATTCTCCATCTCCACCTCACACACAATATAATTAACAGGACAACTGTCAGTGAATCACAAATGGTTCTTTATTTACATGAAGATTTACAATGGACAAAATGAACATTTGAAGGTACTAAGTCAATCCCATCCACTGAACACATAATGGGTATTCATTTATCACAACAGTAAACCAACGTTTCTGATCATTTTCTAATTTGTAAAAGAAAAATGACAGAATCTGATTGGTTGCCTAGGGCAGCATCTCTTTCTGCACAGGTATTAGTGGAACGGTTATCATAAAGGTTCACTCCTAATGAGTTCTACCTGAACGCTGCTTCACAACTTCTCATGGGAAAGTACGTTCTTACTCAGTCTTTAAAAACTAGACAACTGTGTAAAGAAGGTAAAGATGAGTTATTTAAATGTAGCGTGATAAGTTATTTATCTTGACAAAGTAGCTTATAATTCCAACACTAAAATATTTTATGGGCAAATATGTGCAACGTATTAAAATATTCAATTTAATTTCTGCTATCTTGGTTTAAAAACCAAAACATGCTTTACAGTGTAAATAACTATGCAGATCAGCAGTGTAATGCAGTTAAATTGTGCATCTCAGACCTTTTTTATTTCTTAAAGGGAGCGCAGTACCTACATTACCTTTGAGAGAACTGCTCTGGTGTACAATATTACAATTATATATCTTTACATTGTAGTTTGCCAGCATATACCTCCCAACTCTCCAGATTTCGGTCGGACAGTACCAATTTAAAAGTACTGTACCCACACTTGGGACACGTTTGTCCTGACTGGCAGGAAGTTGGGAGACTGATGTCTCTCTGGTGCCCATACAAGCTCAAGGGGTTTTTTAGGAAAAGTGAGTGGGTGGCCTATGCACTCCCCCACTGTGATGTGCCCTGGTATGATATACCAAAGCAACAATACTATAATAACGGACAAATAAGCTAAAAATGCAAGTTGCACTTACCTTATTAAAATAAAATACATTTTAACTGACCATTTGCTAATAAAACAATTTGCAAACGATTGTTAGGTGTACATGTCACAAACACACTGTGGAGGCAGCCATTTTGTGGGTTGAACCAATATTCAGCCAACCAGGTTACTAGAAACAACTAGTTCCTTAAGAATTGATTTCTAAAGGATATTGGTTAAGCCCACAGGCTACTACAGTGATTAGGTAATGGGTAGTCTTTAATAAGTTTTCTACTGCCTTCTGGTGGAAAAACTATAATATTAACATGATTTCTAAACCATCTATTATAGTAGTGTGGGCGGTCACTTCCCCATTAGACAGGTTTTCACTTTAAATATGGAGTAAATTTGATTAATTTGCCAGAACAGTGAGGTCAATTCCTGGGACCCCACCATCCGCTGTACTTAGAGTCCCGGCATTGAATATAGGTGAAACTTCTGCTGGTTGCCACCGTCTCTTCTTATAGCAAAAAAACCTGAAGCAGCTCCTCTAATAGAAATGTGTAACATAGTACATGCCATATAATACAGATATACAGTTATAACATTCCAGCAGACATTAAATTGAGGGAACATACAGTAATTCACACATCGATCACACACTAATTGGAAGTAATTGTATTCGGTATTTCAGAAGGTTGTGGTAGATGTTTATGATGGGTCACATGGCCTGAAACAACCAATCAGAGCAAGAAATAAACAGCCATGTCTCTTACTCTGCTAAAGCATATCCAAGGGTTGCTCAGCAGCTGTCAGAACCACACAGTGAAAATACTTTATATTCTCCATGACCATGTGGGTAGGAGACAATGGGAAGTGTACAGTACGTACATCACAGGCCTGTTACACATACTGATGCGATTTGTTATTTTATGTGGTTAACGCATCTAATAAGTAGGGTGCTTCCTCCTGCAGATAGTTCAGATGGTTTGAGATGATCTGTGAAACTAGCCCAGCAAGATTAATTCTTTGCCTAGATTTTCAATACTGAACCAAGGTCTAGGTAGATCTTCATACAACAATACTACCCTATATTACTGCCACATGTAAACTGGAGATATGCTTCACATGCATGATTAAAATGGAATTACAGCCCCAACTGTCAGACATAAAATATGCCTTGGCCTTAAGGTCTGTCCTACAGAAAGATCCTCACCATGCTTAGATGCTCAAATATACATTTCTTTCAGTTTAATGAAAAAATATTCAGCCAAAAATAGAACCTATGAGGCAATGAGCAGATATGGAACAAGACACGGTTCTCCTTCTTATGCGGCTTCAATAGAGTCTTCATCCACACGGCGACCTTGTGGCTGGAACACACAAGAGCATTTTCATGTTAAGATCATTAAGGTAATATGAATAATTAGCACATTATATACCTGATAAGTGCCTTCTTGAGAGCAGATTTTTCATTACTTATAATATAAAGTCTAACTCACTGACTGAATAACACACAAACAGATATCTGGTGTTTATTCCCCTCCCTGAACACGAAACTGTCCAGATTTCAGACAGCAGTAAAGGCAACACTTCCCCTAGTCTAAAAGTGCTGGAGACCGTATTTTGAGTTACATGTATCAGTGTCATACGTGTTCATATTTACGTTCAGTACAGCAAGGACGTGTAGATGTAAATCAACCACGCCACATAAACATCAGATTTTTACTTGGACATATCTTTAAAATACATCTTTTAGCACGTGTATCTTTGCATGTTGTGATGAAATACGTTTGATATCACCTTAACCAGCCTGTCCCTCGTAAGGGGACATTGTAGCCATGCCTTTACTCATTGTAAAAATGTATTTTATTGATATTGCAATGATATGGTTATACATTGTTCTTAAACTGAAGCCAGGTAGGTTATGGGTACTGATCGGGTGGAGCCCAGTTCCAGGATACAGGCGAGGGGTCCTAATCAGCTTAAAGCTAGTTCTGGCGGAAAAAGCTTGTTAGGTGTTAATACTGGGAGTGTCATTTAATCATTTTGGCCTTGCCCCTTAATTAACCTGACACCTTGAAGTCATCCTAGCAGAGGACCAAGGGAGGTAATGGGATGAGAAGGGACAGCTCTGTAATAGCTCATTTTGACAGACAGCCTGTCAGAGAATCTCACTATCTAAAGGTCACCCCTGACCCAGCCCCTGGGGCGTGGGAAAACTACAGGGTATAGAGGACAGAATGAGATCCAGCATTGAAGTTTAGGCTTCTGCTAGACTGAGCACCCTGCTGGGACATCTGCAGTTCAGAAGAATCAGTGGATCTTTTTATCTGGTGGGCCTGATCTACCTGGGAGAACAAGTGCTAGACTCCTACCATGCTGGTAGAGGAGAGATTGTCAAGCCAAATGGCCGGGATTCAGCAAGTCAGGACATCTAGGCGACTGAAGATCCTTAAGCTAGCTACCTGTCTGGCATTTATTAACTGTTTGTACTGTTGTACCTTTCTAACTGCTTTGCCTGAGTGACCATAAGATCCCTAAAAAGGTACTAGGCATGCTTCCCTGGCATAGTAAGGCACAAATGGGTGGCCAGCCTGCATGAAGTGGGTATAACTGGGCCAGATAAACCTGGTATCTTCATACGTGTACAATAGGCCTGGTGCAAGTGGAGGATGACAATGGCCACATTTTTAGTCTGGATGTATCTATATGCTAGAATTAAAGACGCACATATGTTTAGATACATACGACTCAAATTACACTTGCAAAAATGTGCAATTTCACATTCAAATTTAAAAACAAGCCCATTGTGAATAAAGAAAAAGTTGTTTATAATGTCAGTTTCCCATGACCCCTTCTGATGATTGGCTTTACTATTTAATTTCCTTACTAAAGTCCAGTTTATATATGTGTCTTATATTTGGTGCTTATTTTAGAAAACATTGTAAAACGTGTAAACCAGTGGTCACGTCACTACATTTAATTCTTTAATAAAATATATGTTGTGTTAAAACTATGAATACTTTTTGTATCCAAGTGACCCCATCATCATAATTTATTTATACAACGTCGCCAATGTCGCAGCGCTTTGCAGAGAATATTTGTCATTCACATTCCAGAGATCCCGGAGGAAACATCACGCGAACACGGGGAGAACATACAAACTCCACACAGATAAGGGCCTGTTCAGGAATTCATGACCCAAGGTTGTGAGGCAGAAGTGCTAACCACTGAGCCACCATGCTGCCCAGTACCGTGTTCTTTCCTTTTGTTAATTACACACATAAATCAAATTAAAGTTAATTTCACATCAATTACTTGAGTGAGCTAAGATAATTCTTGGAGCTTAACTCCTGTAACCGATCTAAATGTGAGAGCAGGAGTGAATGAAGAACAATGGGAAATAGGTTTTACAGCCATCACAGCAAACATTATCCCATAGAGTATGCAAGCAATGCAGAAGAATGTAAAATTAGTTCCTAACAAACACAAGTATTTACATGACAATTTGGGTGTTGCTTAAACATGCCCAGCATGTAAAGTATTCTTACATTTCTATAATTATGCTAAAGCACATCACAATTTTAATGATCTGAACAGTACGCAGCTGTGTGTTCCAGTTTCACAGCACTGTGTTTGCTTGGCTCATTTATGAACACAACACAGTTTTATGAATGCAAAAGAAAATTAGGTATATCACAGGACGCTACTACATTAATTATATTCATAATTTTGGTGTTTAGTTTTGAAGCTGTGGCTATCCAGCAGATTGTATCATTTTATAATCTGCACATAACTGTAATCATTGGAATTCATGGGGACATTTGATAAATGCTCTCAAAAGAAGTAATAAACACAATGTAGGATTTTGTGATCTAAGATTCAAGTAAACAGCACTTTACAGTATGTACAACAAAAATTATTGTGAATTCTCAAATAAGCTAATACCTAAAAGTGAATTCAAGTCAGTGATAATTTAATTTTAAATGAACCCTTCCCTTCAACCACTCAACTAGTAAAACTGCTGAAATCCCATACCCATGATCCCCACTGTTAGAAATGGACTTTTTCAAGCTGTGAGTACAAGGGGTATATTTACTAAACTGCAGGTTTGAAAAAGTGGAGATGTTGCCTATAACAACTAATCAGATTCTAGCTGTCATTTTGTAGAATGTACTAAATAAATGATAACTAGAATCTGATTGGTTGCTATAGGCAACATCTCCACAAACCCGCAGTTTAGTAAATATACCCCCAAATGTCAACTGTGAGCTGTGGAAAGTTGGTGCTGCAGCGGATTGCATAGGCGCTGCGGTTTATCCAATCAGCTGCACCCATAACCAAATGCTGTCCAATGCTTGCACATTCAAACATCTCCAGGCTTGTCAAATACATCTGGCAAGTCTGTACTACTGGTTAGAAGAAAGTGGGAGAGCGAGCTATATAGGTCATATAACAAAGGATAATTGAACTAATGCACTGTTCGGATACCCAGAAGATTTTCAGTGCATATAAAGGGAGTTAGCTGTACGTCTTGACCAGAATTGATTGCACACCTCATAGGATAGCTTAATGCATATTAGAGACCATTTAAATGTAAGGTCGGTGAAGAAATCTTTACGCATATGCTGTGGAGAAGATAGCGTATAGGGTAGATTTGGGGTGGGTGGTCTTCCATATATTTGCCTAGTGGTAGGACGATAATGTGAGTCTACTAATATGTGTTTCTACACTGAGGAACTGAAGTGTCTGTATAGAGCAGTACTGGTAAATATATGGTCTGCTGAAATGGGAAATATTGTGCACAATCCACTTCATTATCCTGGTTGATTTGATGCCCTGAGTTAGAAAATGTTTGTACATTGTATGTAGATTAACGTTTTGAATCTTTGGCTGTATGAGCTTAAAATGCCTGGACCAGCATGACTCTGTCCCAACTAGGTTTTTTTTTTAATAATTGCTATGAAAAACAGTATAAATAAAACATATTAAAAATTATAATAATCCTACAAAGCCATACAGAACCACTGTGTTTAGGCAGAGGGGAATATCTCCTGAATCACAGATGTCCCAGACATCTTGTTAAAAAAACAGATGTACCAGCATGATGGGATTTTATTAGTGGTGAGGAAGTAATGATAATTGGTAACCTGTAAATGCAAGTGTCTGAACTCACCTTCACAAATATGTAAGTAGGTAAAAAACGTTTCAGCATTTGACTGGTGTAGTTTGGGAACCTCAATACATTAATGTTCAAGGACGGCAGCTGCTGGTATCCTGCCATGAGGGGGTAGAAATTGTACAGCATTTCCTGTTTAGTGCCAGGGAGGATTTGCAGCCGGATCTACAAGAAAAAAATGACATGGACTTAAGATGAGTAACAATTTAAAATGGGCTACGGCAAATAAAATGCCATGCCATTATTAGCCATGAAAGCATTAGGAAGTATGTAAGACTCATTTCTTTATTCAAGTCTATCAGTCCTCCTCATAACTTCCTTGTTCTGGCTCTCTCGCCCCTAATTATTACCACACTTTTTGTGTCTCCCCCTTCCCTTTAGGATGTAAGCTCTCATAAGCAGGGCCCTCTTTCCTTGTGTGCACCTTCTTCTATTCCATCACCCTCTGTACCTCTTGGCCTGCTTCGCTAGCCCTGTTTTCCCTGTTTTCTTAAGCCTTGGCCTTCTTCTCGCTGATTTCTACTATCCCTTTCACTATCTGTCCCAGAGTTAATCTGATATTATTTACCTGCTTGAGTCCAGAAAACATAAATGCATCACTTGGCTCCACTGAAATTTCTATGTCCTGAACCAAACTGGTCTTATTCTGTAGATGATATTTGACAGGCAGAGATTCCCTCACTCGTCCAAAAGATGGGAGATCTACACATGGGAGAGAGACTGCGGTGAATAGGCTTGATGTCAAGAAATAGGCAATCTTTAAGCATGGATATTTGATTGGTTTCCATGCAGTTTATGAAAAGCCATTGTCTCTTGTTTTAGAGCAAAACTACCAATTCATAAAAATTAGAGTCTTTGCTTGGTTTGTTGTGTATATGTGGTTTGACTGGTGGGTTAGAATTTTGTTGCATGATGGTAAATTTTATAACAAAATAAGAATAATAATGTATAAATAAAGTGTGTAAAAACAAACAACTTTGTTTAAATAAAACACTTTACAAAACTATAGCACATAAGGTTCTAACAGAAAGTGTATCACAGTCCATGCAGCTTACAAAAAATGTCCAGTGCAAAAGTAACCATGACAATCACATGACACTATGAATTGTGGAGATCATCAGCAATTTACCTCCTCGGATGTGAAGCGGAATGCTTTCTACCAAGACATGGGGCAAAGTTGTCACTGTGTTAACAATTGGAACGCTTTCTCCAGCTGAGCTCCTTTCAAAGAAAGATATAGAAACCCTTTAGTAATACACGATTGGTCCGCCCTCAATTTATTAAACCAACCACAATGTACAACACCTCCAATAACTCTGCTTTAAAACAACTGTAGATAAAAGTAGTGAAGGTTTTCAGTGAAGTACCTTCAATTAAACCATCTACTGAAACATACTTCTCATAAATAACCTCCTCCCTTCACATTCCACCCAAATATGCAGTTGTGAAGGGTCTGCGTCAAGAAGAAAATGGTTATTGGCCGACAATGCAATCCTTTGCTTCCTGCTTATATGTCTTTCAGACCAACTAGTTACCAGCATTGCCTGGCAGATGTTTGTGTTCTGATCCAACACTGAGCTCTGATTGCCTGTTGGAGTTCAGTACTGCAAGAATCAGTGGTATCAGCTATTGTGGATATTACATTAGTCTTGTAACCAGATATACCTCTGTATATCAAACACTACCTCTAGTTAGTATAATAATGAAACTATATTGTAAAGGATCAGGAAATGGGATTGCTGCAAGTGAACATCAGTTTTTCATGCTTGTCAGGTCTAGTAAACCTGCCTTACTTATGCTGATATTTGGTTAAATCTCCAGAGGGGGAGGGTACAACTAAAGCAGAGTTCATTCTCACTGTATTTCCCTATAAATGCTCAGCAGATCACATGGGTATTAACCATGCTGGACAGAGAACCTCGTCCCTGTATAATTACATCCATCAGCTACACTCAAGCAAAGACCACCATTTTGTTGGCTCAACCAATAACCAAGAATTGCAGTCTAATTTCCCAGCAAATTAATAGGCAGCATTCACATGAGTACTGGTTTGTCCACGGGGAGAACATACAAACTCCACACAGATAAAGCCATGGTCGTGAATCAAACTAATGACCCCAGTGCTGTGAGGCAGAAGTGCTAACCACTAAGCCACTGTGCAGCCCACCACCTAAATTTTCTGAATTCAGTCAGTGTTTTCCAGCATATCATACTGCTAGCGTTGTCTATACATGTTGCCTTTTGATATGACTCAGCTCATTCTGATACAATTGCATTCAAAGAGCGCTTTTGTGTTGTATGCAAGAGCAACTAAAATAAACGACTCTGCCTGGATGATACAAAGGCTTTCCTGAAAAAACACAGAAATAAGCAATATATTCTGTAACAGATAATAAATGAATGTAGTCTGCAGTGCACACTTTATGATAATAATCATAAAATATGTTGGAACACTGAACATAGTTTTCAGGGACTTTAGAAGAAAGACAATAAATTAGAGTACCTTTTTATGCATATTATTATTACTAGTAATATTTCAGTATTGTGTTCCTTTAAGGTTCTGGATATAGTGACATGTAACTTACAAGTCACATGAAACAAACCCTCAATACCTAGTAAAGGTTGCTTACCTCTTCCAAGAGATGACATAGCTCCCGGTGGCCACTCCACTCGGAGAGTTTGCTATGGGTGGACACTGAAGACAGAAGCATTCACTGGCACTCTCTCCTGTCTGTAACACAACTGGTGTGCACACAAACACAACATAATCATTGAAGCATTCTACAGAATATTACTTATATTTCCATATTGTGTAACAGTGTTACCAATTAACAGCAAAATGACCACCTCTGAAATGTGATTCAGTAAAAGAAAGGCTTGCCTATCCCTATATTTGGCTCTTTCATACAAGCAATATACACAGTCTACAAACAAACAATACAGACCGATATCATAGTTTGGACCAAAAGCCTGCAATTAGACACTTACCATTAGGTAATTTTAATTGCTTTATTGGGGCAATAACAATAGTAAAGAGATGGATTTCTGAAAAACATTTACTCACCTTTCTCCACGTTAGATTCCAGCTGGTCTACTGGGGTGACTGATGGGGAGAGTTGCAGCTGGCTGGATATAATAGTAAGTGCCCATGGCGAGGCGCTCAGGATATCCGTCATCAACAAGAAGGGGATGTCAGCATAGACACGATCTAAATGTTCAAACTGTACAGAACATGCATCTAATAATGCAAATATCATTGACGGATAGACAATATCTTAAGAACATTATAAACTGTGAAACTGCAATAAAAATGTACAACTTAAAAATCATTATCTAATATTTGATACCAATTAGTTCCCTTCAGTGTTATCAGATGCTGTAATACTGACCTTTATGGATACAAACTTTACAGCAACATCAAAAGGACACACAGTCTCAATGGTCACAGTTTCATCCTGTGTAAAAACAAATATCATCTACATTGAGAAAACAGCCTATTAAATACATTCTATATACACGCATTTCTTAAAATAAATTGCATGTGAACATTGGCAGATCAAAGTTAGATACAGGAGTTTATAAGAGACAATTTCCTGCAGTTGCAGCCAAGGTGTAAAATTATAGTCTGAGTCTGCTCCACTCAGCTATGTGAGAGCATCAGCTTACTCTGTGACATTTGCAGACAATCTCTTTGTCCTCCACGGACGTGTCCATCAGGTATGAAACATAAACCAGGAAAACACGTGTGCCGACAGTACCACAGCGGATGTACAAGGGTATATCCAGCTACACAGAAAACAAAACACAACAATTAGTACATTATTATAGATAGAATACAGCAAGACAGGGCCTAATCACTTAAGATTGACTGATTACATATAGAATGACTAAAGACTGTATTACTTTAGCACACCCCTGCAGTGTAGGTGTCCATTTCTGGACAGCTGCACAGAATCATGTTATGGTTTCTGCCTACATAAAATTAGTAAATAGGGTTAATTTTCACTTTATTTTTCTAAAGATACTCAATAAAGTATAGTTACATATGAATACAGGCTGCCATGTGGATTTATTTGCTGGGAAAGATGACAACAGTGCCACTCAGCAGTCATATAATCATAACAAAAGACAGGTCTTCTAGAGTTGTTACTAAACACAAACATGAATCCTTATAAAAGACATGTTGATTTATAAAAGAGTCATTTTTGTTTAGAATATGCCTCTACCGTGTGGTACCATTAATTTAGCATTTGAAAGCCTATTTGAAATAACGAAAGTAGGAATATTATTATTATTATTATTATTATTATTATTAATAAAAAATTATAATAATGCATTGAAATCTAATATAATGGCATATCAATAGAAAAGTACAGACCCGATTATAGAAAGCTGAAAACAGATAGATGCTGCTGAATTTTTTAAAAATGAATAGCCATGGCCCCTCATTTTAATCACCTCTATTGACCGCAACGTTCATATCAGTTTAGCTGACAGACTAGTGCTTAGATATAATATACAGAACGTAACGCTGACCACATGAACGGTCACTGTCACATGACCACTGCAGACGTTGTATGCACTCATCGTTAGGAGAGCGCTTGTTCGTTTTGTCCAGCATTCAGGTCCTCAAGAGTGCAGTCAGCTCTGGCTACAATAGCAGTTATGAACCAAATTAAATAAATGCACAATCTGGGGTGAGGGGAAGAGATTAAAATTATGGGGTTTCTGGCTTTATAAATAAAATATAATTTTTTTTAAAAAAAACAGCTGCACCTGGTTTTGAAGTTTTTTATAAAAGTAATTTGTGCATCAATGCAGAATCAGAGTAAAACAAAGGATGAAATGGGAGATGTATACAATGTTCATAAGTGCGGTAACCTACAGAAAAAAAATAGTTTTTACTGTTAAACTTGCAAATAATCAATGGTTGCTACAGGTTATGTTAAAAATATTGGGCATTTTATAAGTCAGGGCTCTGAATAAACTAGAGTTACACTCAAACATAAAAAAAATGACCTGATATTGCTAGAATACAACAAACATCATGATAAAGTAAAAACTTCTGTAAAAAAAATAAACGGGAAATAAACTGAGCTACGGAGTAATTTTCTCTCCATATTTTAAAGCCCTTTTAAACATTTTATACATATTTCTAAGAGGTCTATACATAATAGTAACCAAGATCTTTAAAGTATTTGTATTGTCCAGTTAAGCAAATAGCAACAGCAAATTTTATTTTCATGTCATTTAATCCCTGTATAAATATTATGCTGTTGGTTTACATAAATAAATAAGGGGTATGGGTATGTCTTGTTTGCATTCCTGTAAAGGAGCTGCAAGTTCAGTATCTCATTATTTTCCAGTGAGAATACACACAGTGAGCTGGTGGGGCGGATTTATTACAAAGGTCACAGTGGCACCTTTTCTCCAGGCTGCAGGTTTCCTATGGAGATGTCTGTGAGCAGAGCTGGGCTGGAGTCATCACACATTTCTGTTTCCTGGAGCGTAACCAGAGTGTTCTGTGTGAGGTTGGCATCCTGCCCTGTAAGAGACATTGTTTTCCTGGGTTACTGCACCATACCTACTATGGTACAGGGTCAGATGAGGTGATCAAAATGTTTAACACTGCAGCTGCCAGGGTTAAGGAGGCAAAACATTAATATGCAAAGTAAACACTGGATAAAAATGACCTTACTTCTACTGAATACATCAACATGCAGAACCATAAATCTTTTAAGTAAATGACATTGGAAACTAGTGATTTAGGCAATGGTCTGAGACTGGCTCTATTTATCTACTATATAAATGCCTAGTGGCATGTGTGAAAAAAAACCAAAAACAAGCTGCAGCGCCACCTGCTGGGCAGAGTTATACACTGACCTATATATTTCTTGAAGGAGAAGTGACAGTTGGGAGTGGTTGGTGGTTGCCGGGGGTGACAGTGGGGAGTTTTTAACACCTTAAGTAGCTTGATGAAGGATGTGGTGATGAAGATGAAGGTTGAGGTGATGGAGAAAAATTATGAGGTGGTGACATGTGGACAAAACCACGTTAAAAAAGGGCGCTTGCGTCGGGAAGTAACGCTCTTCCCCTGAGGAGGCCTGGGCTAGGCCCAAATGCATGACAAGAACCTTTTTAACACCTTAAGTAGCTTGATTTGACTAGAATGCATGAGTATCATGCACGGGTTAACTTGTATACATATATATCTCTATATCTATCTATCTATCTTATATTTGGCAAATAGTGAGGTCACATGACTCACTGTGAAAGTGTCCTGTAATACAATGTATAACTGGCAGTGAAGGCAAAAATAAGATTTTTACTCACCGTAAAATACATTTCTCTGACTCCATTGGGGGACACTGCAAATCATTGGGGTATAGTACTGGGCTCAGGAGTCTTGTGACTTTAACTGCTAGAATTCTGAACTCCTCCCCTACTTAACCCCTCCTCTCCAGAGAGATCCTCAGTTTTGAATAACCAAGAGTGAACGTAAAGGAGGTAATATAACCTGGACAGGTCTTAAATTATAAAGAACCATACAGAGCAAGGGAGGGTGCGCAGTGTCCTCCAATGGAGTCAGAGAAATGGATTTTACGGTGAGTAAAAATCTTATTTTCTCTTCCCTGCCATTGGGGGACACTGCGAGACATTGGGGATATACCAAAGCTTCCTCAAGGGTGGGAATGCTCTGGACCAGCTGCACGCATAATCCTGCGACCAAAGCTTGCATCAGCCGATGCAAAGCCTTGAAATCTATAAAATTTAGTAAATGTGTGGACGGAAGACCAAGTCCCCACCCTACACAACTGCTCCGCCGACGCCCCGTGCCTAGCCACCAAGGAGGCACCCACTGCCCTAGTAGAATGTGCCCTTAAGTTCTGCGGAACGGCTAGAGAGGCTGAAAGGTAAGCCTCACGAATCGTGGACGTGATCCACCGGGCAATTGACTGGTTTGAAGCAGGCCAACCTCTTTTATTGGCGTCATATAAAACAAAAAGATCTCTGGTCTTTCTGACCTGAGACGTACGGTCTACATAACCCTGTAGAGCTCATACCACATCCAAGTACTGTATAGACCCTTCTGAAGAGTCTTTCTTTGCTTGGAACGCAGGGACAACAATTTCCTGATTTAGGTGGAGCCTGGAAACCACCTTAGGAACGAAAGATGGCTTGAAAAATAAGAAAAGGAGGGTCACAGCAAAGAGCACCAAGCTCAGACACTCTACGAGACACTCTACGAGCTGAAGCTATTGCCAACAAAAATACAGTTTTTCATGTAAGATACCGCAAGTCAATGGACTCTAAAAGTTCAAACGGAGGCTTAGAAAGAGCACAAAGAACCAGCTTGAGGTCCCAGGGCTTGACAGGATGGCAAAAAGCTTAAATTTTGAAGAGTGGAATCTTTTAGACTCACACCATAAAATATATGTCTTCCACACTCTATGATATATGGAAGACGAAGAAGGCTTTCTGGCCCTAATCATGGTAGCCATCACGTCCTGAGAGAAACCCCTGGCTTTAAGTATTAGGGTTTCAGTAGCCGGGCCGTCAAAACCAGCTGATCTAAACCTTGGTAAAGGAATGGACCCTGAACCAGAAGATCTGCCTGTATAGGAAGCCGGAATGGAAGCGGCCCTGCTAACAATTGTAGATCTGAGAACCACGCTCTGCGTGGCCAGAATGGAGCTATTAGAATAGCGGGAACTCCCTCCCTCTTCAACTTCTTTAGAACCCGCACAATCATTGGTATGGGAGGGAAAATGTACACCACCCGATAAGGCCAAGGAGCTGACATGGCATCTACTATTTCCGCCCCTGGGTCTCGAGCTCTTGCTCCGTAACGGGGAACCTGATGGTTCAGACTGGACGCCATCAGGTCTATGTCCGGACAGCCCCAACGCTCCACCAGAAGGGAGAATACCTTACTGTTTAGAGCCAATTCCCCTGGATGAAGGGTATCACTATGGGAATGCCAGCAAAAATGTGTAAGGTAAGGGAGCCAGGGCTTCTCTTACCTGCGCTGGGACCCAGAGTGAGCAGAGCAGCGTCCTACTCACTCTCCTGGGTCTTTTAGATAGAGTCCCGCGCTACACCTAGGATAATAAAATAAAAACATGAAACCTACATGGCTAACAGGGTATAGGCAGGAGCCTATACCCCAGTGACCTTTGCTCCAAGTCACTTGAAAAAAACCTGAGGATCTCTCTGGAGAGGAGGGGTTAAATAGGGGAGGAGTTCAGAATTCCAGCAGTTAAAGTGACAAGACTCCTGAGCCCACTACTATACCCCAATGTCTCGCAGTGTCCCCCAATGGCATGGAAGAGAAATACCATTTAATTTTCACCTCAAAAGGTAAAAAGGTAAAAAAATAAAAACAACACATATTACTATGTTTGAGTAGCACATCTTACGTGAAATCACTCTGCACATATGCTCAGAAGTGGGGGCACCTATGCACTTACGTCAGCCTGTACTTGGAGAGAATGCTTTGTTTACAAAACCAATGTATAAAAACATGGGTGCAAGCGCCCATGACCGGGTGCATACGCTTCATGTGCCGAGATGTACCGCTCAGCATATATGGGTGTAAATACAGAATTTT
Source organism: Mixophyes fleayi (assembly GCF_038048845.1). Classification (NCBI taxonomy): domain Eukaryota; kingdom Metazoa; phylum Chordata; class Amphibia; order Anura; family Limnodynastidae; genus Mixophyes; species Mixophyes fleayi. The sequence goes on from NC_134402.1 coordinate 76,623,742, forward strand.
TACAACCTGCTTTTTTTTTTTAAACGGGAATTACTTCCATTTTGCAGCCAACTTTGGGCCCTTATGTGCGCTGGCACAGAATAATCAAAATTTGATCTAATGTGATTTTAATGAGCTAAAGCAGTAAACCCCATTGTCCGATGACCACACTGGTGTGTCTGTGCCTTTGGTTGTCTGTAAAGAAGAAAAATTGTACCCTTGCAATCAATTTAACCAGCCTGCCCACCTATCAGTTGAATCTATCTCACAGACTATTCCTGCCCACCTATCAGTTGAATCTATCTCACAGACTATTATGCAAGTAGGAGTGGCTATGTTTGCATGCTCTAATGCTATTTTCAGACATGTGCTGGAGTGCATCATTTCTCCCAAAGGTTTTTCATCTGTACATTAAGCATACTTGTCTACTTCTTAGGCCTTCCCAAGTGGAAGATCCAAGGGAGTAGTGCAAAGGAATAATGACGCAATTTGCGTCATCACGACACGCAACTTGCTGCACAATAATGTGATTTGTGTCATCGCACAGCGGGGGCCGGGCCATGATGATGTGATTTGCAGAGAAGAATGTAATAAACACCCCATCCACTTCACAAAGAAACATGGGTTCCTGAAGAGGCATATTCTGCCGGGAGTACTTCTTGAAATTCAGAAGCCTCCTGCACATTCCATGAGAAAGTATGATTTTAAACGCCTTTTCAGTGAAATCACACTTATCCATTGTATCAACAAGTACACTCACTTAACCATGCACATATTTTTAGGGGATCCAATCCTGTAATTTTGTTTACACAGTAGTGTTTTTTTGACTTAATTAATTTTTTATCCACTTCATATACTTATGAAAACTCAACATAATACATAAGCAAGCAGAGTTTGCAGGTGGAAGAGTGTTACTTGGGATTGTGAAGTAGCCATTGTGCCTGGACCCTTGCCCAGACATGTTTATGTGTCCTCTCCTATTCCAGGCACCACTTAATATTTTTTTCTATTCTCCAAATCTGCTCCACAAATGTGATATTTTTTGTTTGTATATCATACGATGTGACCATCTTATCAAATGTTTCTCTGGGTCAGAAGGGAATAATATATAGCCTGTACCTATTCAATGTTTCTGCTTGGGGTAATTGAAATTGTGGGTTAATGTGAAATTGGCCAGATAATTCTATTGGTCAGGTAGATTCACAAATAAAGCATCACCTTGATACATTCTCAATTACTCACAGCATACTGCCAAGTAATATAACAGTAGTGGATGCACCCCGCCACCCTTGACTGCACGACAAAGCAGAAAATAAAAGCTGGGTGTAATAATATTGAAATTAGAAAGTACAATATAAATGTAATGGCGCATTTTAAATTAATAAAAGAAAAACGAATGAGACATAAACTAAAGCTGTACATTAATGCAATAAAGCCCCACATTAATGTTGTCCTCCTTTAAGATTAATCCATCTTACCAAATTAATATAAATTAATATTATACTTTAGAATTCATTTTCTAGAGTTATTCATTTATAATCTCCCTTTACATACAATGGGGGGAAAAAAGGAGATTAGTCTACTCGCCCAATTGTTTCAAATCACTCTCCATAGTCAAGCACTGTAGAGAAGTACAGTTAACTTACTTACTGCATTTTCTTTATTCCTAAAGTCAGATAGACACTAAAGCCAAAACATAACTAAGAACAGTACACTATAGCCAAATACAGTGGGCATTTTGTTCAAGCTAAGTTAATTAAAACACAGGCAGATTTATACACAAATTATTCTTAGACTGCTGACAAAGTGTCAAAAGTTGATTTATTGCACACATCAACTGGGAAGTTCTTAGAAGCTTTATAATAAATAAATATAAATATATATAGCAATGGTGATGACCGGCTAGGGGGCGGGGCATAATGACGCATTCTGAGGAGCCTCGCCCCCACTACCCCCGGAGGCAAACTTGCTTGCAAAACTATGCAAGAGAAACTTCTGAAGATAGATGAACGCACCTGTAGTGAATTACCCCTCCCGCTATTTGCACACTTTTGGTTATTTTATTATTTTTCTGAAATGCCAACTTTAAAACTGGTCTTGTTTGCTGTTTGACAGATGAATGCAAGAACAGTCTGCTATTTGTGTATTTGAAGTGAATTGCCCCTCTATTTGCTTGCACCTTTTGTGGATTGTAAATGAACTGCATACCTGGTTTAAGTCCAGCAGTAAGTTTCACATCCTTCATGACCATGTTCTCCTGAGACTGTATGGTTATCATCAGACAATACATTTCATTATTCAAGGCTGGTGGCTCATGGCGCAGTTGGACAGACACCTTAGGTACCCTAGAAATAATCCTAACACAAAAATAAATAAATAGAAAACATGGATCTCCAGTAGTCAGAAAGACAAATAAGCGACATTATACAAAAGGTTTATGTTCTTGTTACTACTTACATGGTGCCGGCTTGGATTGTGATACTGTCCCAATGCACTTCAGTATCAGGTAATTTCGGCCTGCGCTTAAAAGAGCGCGCCGCCTGTACGGCTTCCTGCGCAGATGCAGCGTCTCCCCCTCCCCCTCGCCAGTTAAGAATCACGCAGCGGCCTGTCTCACTGCCCAGGATTAGATCCACGGAGGTTATCTGAAAAGAGAAAACATGTACACCTCAATATCAATATATATATCTCAAAGACAATACTTCGCAATGGTTCTGTAATATATGACCTGGCAGCCACAGGCAACTCAAACTCTTAGCAATCTAAATGTCATTTTGTACCTAGCAGCTGCAGGTTATATACATTCATAATAATGGACCTGTAGTGTTTTACCTTTCATCTTCTTAATTTGTAATTTAAACCTCACATGATACACCTGTTAAACATGTAGCATTTCATGTAAATCCTGAGCTCCATACCCTCATACTCTCCTGCCAAATATAAGCAATAACCTAGAAGTGACCTCCAGAATCGCTTATTTTCATCCCGTCACTTAGGAGTATTGTTTTAGAGATGCAATTATTTCAGTGAAACTATGGAACTGGATATTTGTAAAGGGGTAAATGAGGTAACAATGCTATTAAATCTACTGAGACTATGGAAAAATTCATAAATGGATTGATCTCTTGTGAGGGGAATACCATGTGAGCACCTGTGGTATTGACCAATATATTTGTAATAATGACAATATAATAATGTCTCTTTCACTCACCTCAACTTTTTTCCCCACATCTTCAGTTTTTGCTACAAATTTAAACGTGAATTTTCGTGTCTTCCCTGATACCAGGCACATTGTGCCCTGTGCTGACTGCTCCAGTATATCACTGGCTTGGTACTGTTCTTCCACCACACAGAATGGGTTATATTCCTACCAATAACAATATAAAGAGGACATCAGATGGAGTTACAAAATAATTGTGAACAAGTCTGAGGCTATTTAAAAAAATAAAAAATAAAAGTGGTGCTGCACAATGTTTATTCCAGGTGTGAAATTACTTTTACAGAACAAATAATAGCTGTGGGTAATACATTGAGATAAGTCTTTTAACAGGGGTCATCTCCCTTTCACAGAGTAACCCCGTACAATTTCCTGACCACTATGACATGACTTGCTTCCACAAAGCAATGGGAGAATGAATGGCCATGCTCGTTACCTGGTTGCTGAAGCCAACACAGAGCTTAGAGAAGCGAATTGGATGTGGGCAGTCAGTTTTCAGATAAACATACAGCTCAACCGGAGTATCGACATGAAAACTTGGAGCCAGGAACTTGGCCTTGCATTGTACTAGACCAGAAAATAACAGAACAAAGTTAATAAGACCAATAGAGGATGCCACACAATGTACCATATATGGATGTTACAAATTAAGCATTTTGTAGATACATACCAAATGGAACAAAGTCTTGCACTTCAATGGTAAACAGGTTACTACCCGCCAAGGAAACTCGATCTGCCCACAACCGCTGTGCAGCTTTCACCATGGAGACATCACAATCCGGCTCTGGATCAGGACTCTCGTTCTGCAGAGCAAGGAGAGAAGACAGAAATCTATATGGAGTTGACACAAGACATCCTGCCCAATATATCTCGGGTTGGTTAACTCACCATTAACACATTAATCAAGTTCTTCTGAATCCTAGACTTTTGATCATCTTTCAATGTCGATGCTGTATGTAGAATGAAGAGTCAGCAACATACTAATCAGGAAGGTTCAGTTACATACAGAACTGGATTGATAATTAGATTAATGTTTCCGTGTGCCTGGAGGAAAGGGGTATATCACCCATACAAAGTTTCTGTACAAGTTTCGTTTGTTGGACAATTCCTAAAATCGTATAACTAATATTGAGTACTCAGAATCTCAGTTTTAACTATTACTTAACTGCACTAAAGATTTCAATCCATGGTTAATCAAACATGTCTCAATAAAGTCTGACCAATCAAAATAACACTTCTGTCAACACAATGTAATTAATATTTTTCTAATTAAACATAAATGACAACAGTCACTTTCAAATGCGATATTGGTTGTAGAATTTAAACCCTGATTTAAGTGAGAATATTATTATTTATTTCTTTAGGTATAATGTACCTCTTCCAAGCAGCTCCAGAGAATAGGTGATGTAGTCTTTCAGTTGTGCCATGAGATAGGCACATTTCAGGGCCGTGGTTAATATAGAGGTGAGTAGGGTCCACCACCTCTCACTGCGATAGTCACACATGACATAGTCCAACAACCTGTAAAACAAGATCGCTAAGCTTACAAGGCACACAGGAATACCTACAGTACATATATACACCTCTTAGATTGTAAGCTCAATTGCACAGGTCCATCTTTACTTTATTTCTTGTCATTGTAATTGGTTTGTAGCATATTTGCTTCAATGTACAACACTGCATAATATGTTGATGTTTTTAGATAACGAATAATACTATTCCCACATGTTGGGATTTGTAAGGACATGCCAAAAAATTTAAATATATAATACTACTTGCATTATCAGTGACTGACACATTTGAGTATAAGACTTACCAATGTGAAAATAGAGTTTTTATACGTTATATCCATTTCTCGAAGTCCATTGGGGTATAGTGTAGTGGGGATAGCTCCTCCCCCTCTATACCCCCTTTCTGATTAATTCTCAAAATGATGTTTAACCAAGCCCCACAGACAAGGAGACAATAGAGAAAAACCAACAGCATCCTCTCGAACAACCACCACAACATGTCACAAAAAATAAAAGAGAAACCAGAGCATCAAGGGTGGGCGCCCAGTGTACTCTAATGGACCAAACAGATTCTACAGAGGATCATGGCTTCAACAGCCGTTAAAGACATAGGTTCCAAACAGAGATGAAGAAACGGTCCTTGACTTAACAGGTTTGGCTGGTGTGGCAGAAGCCATGAACGGCCCCCTGCCATGGAGCGAACGTCGGTGTACTAGGCCCTCCAAGGTCAATCCAGCACCACTAGAATGACCAGAACTCCCTCTCTCTTTACCTTCTTTAAATCCCTCAGAAGAATGGCTATAAATCAAATAAAAACTTAAACAGGGGCTGCCAAGCAGCCCCAAAATGTTCTAAACACAGGCCATTAAACTTAAACTGAGACCCAACAGGAACGGGGGGTATAGATGGGGAGGAGCTAGGGTTAGATATCAACTTTCTTAAAGTGCCACACGCCTATTCCCACTACACTATACCCCAATGTAGCCAGAGTCCCCCAACTGGATGTAGGAGAAAGAGAGATGGCAATCTGGGATCATAACCCCCAGAATGAGCACATATACACTCTGAAATGGTTTGACTTTTCTTCTAGTACCTGTGCAGGCCAAAGGCCACATGGGAAATTTTATATTGGATGGAACTATGCTGCTGTCCATTACACAAATGATCCAGTTTAGGTTTAGAACTTACTTTAGGGCTTTAGTATAGTCTTTACCATAGTAGTATTCTTCTCCCATCTGTACCACTGTAAAAGTAAGCCGAAAGAAAATTAAAAGTTTGAATGTGATCTTACAGTTAATAGAAGTACCAACAGGATGAATACAAATTAACTCTATAAACCTGCTGGTTAGCAGATGTGGGTTAATGAACTGTGCAAACTAAGAATAGTAAAAGCTACATTGTTTTTCCATTAGTATATAAAGAATGCGAACTTTTTAGTTCAGATTTATCTTCTTTTTAATATTTACATTTTTTAAGCATTATGATAGTACTTACTCAAATGACTTTTCATTCGCGGACACTTGTACTTCTTAAACTGAGCAACAGCATTGCTGAGGAGGCTGATAATAAGTTCCTAACAGAGACACAGGATACGAGTTAACAGCACATCCCAAGAAAATGGTTAGAGGAGGGAAACACAAAGTGTTCCTTACCGAGTGAATGACATCTTTCTCCTTCTGCTGAAGAGCAAGAATACCTGCCTTCTCCTTCTCTGGATCTGTAAGATCAAAGCCTGCAAACGATATAGAATATTTGTTCATGAAATATCAAGAATATGTGCTACAACCACAACTGTGCATGTAGGATACAGCCAAATAGAGAATCATTCCTAGTCCTACAATTCTATTACACTACAATAGAAGCCACTGAATCCTTTGTGTGTCATAGAATGTGGTAGTTCACAAGATTCCAAGTTAAAATGTATTGGGATTATATTCCTAAACAATGCAAATGTTATAACCCAATAAGATCCCTAACTCTGGGTTTACATTGAGCTTTATGTCACATCACTGTGTCCAGTAGTGCAGTGGCAGGTGAAATAGGTAAATAAACACTCTGTCAGTGTGAAAACACCACTGTACAGACAACCATGTTTGTGCAATGTCAAAAGGAAAACAACTGACTTACTTAGTATTCCTTGCCTCCATGCTCTCTGTCCATAGAAATCCAGCACTCCATTGGGCGTCTCCAGAGGGTCTGGACTAGGATACGCCACAGAAGTCTAAAGATGCAGTACACAAAAAGTACACTAGCTTTAATAACGAGGAGTAAGAGTAAAAGAAGAAAAACTAGAAATGTTTATTATGGCCCAATTAAGTCATTGGGTTTGATCCTTCACGTGCTCAATAGCTGAAGGAGTATTATATAAAATAGAATTCTAAAGCAACTATAGTGATGGTGTGAATACCTACTATATTACAATGTGTGCAGTGAATAACTCTTATTACTTCACATTCAATTGATGGACAGTTTACACACCTGACAGGGCTGATCTGAGAAAATTAGCAGTCACTTGAAACTACATTTACTACGTCACAAGAAGAGATACAATAGAACGGGTATTATTATTATTCATCTTTATTTATAGGGCACCACATGAAGTCAGCATCACTGTACAGAAGACAAACAAGCAGACAGTACAATAAACAAATAACACTACAACTGACAACATAGCTACTGATCGTTTGGGGGAAAAAAAAAAAAAAAAAAGAGAGAGAAGGAGACTTACATCGTGATTACACAGGTGACCTGCTAGCTGCTTGCGCTCCTGTGCGTAATATGCCGCCTGCTGGTAGTAGAAACCAGGATTCTGGGTTTGAATGGCAGTCAGTCCAAGCTTAATAGCCTCATCAAACAAATCCCCAAAAGCTTGAAACCTTTAAAGGAAAAATAAACAGCTAATCAGTACCACCTGCTGTATGCATTGCATCTCCACTAGCTGTTTTTGAAGCATGCTGCTTCACTTTGTAGGCCAGAGAGCAAAGATTGGCATCATATGAGTAAGCAAATATTCCTAATTTATATATATATATATATATATATATATATATATATATATATATATATATATATATATATATATATATATATATATATATATATATATATACATACATACACATATACACACACACACACACAAGTTAACCCGTGCATGATACTCATGCATTCTAGTCAAATCAAGCTACTTAAGGGGCTAGATTTACTAAGCTGCGGGTTTGAAAAAGTGGGGATGTTGCCTATAGCAACCAATCAGATTTAAGCTTTCATTTATTTAGTACCTTCTACAAAATGATAGCTAGAATCTGATTGGTTGCTATAGGCAACATCCCCACTTTTTCAAACCCGCAGCTTAGTAAATTTAGCCCAAGGTGTTAAAAAGGTTCTTGTCATGCATTTGGGGCTAGGCCAGGCCTCCTCAGGGGAAGAGCGTTACTTCCCGACGTAAGCGCCCTTTTTTTAATGTGGTTATGTTCACATGTCACCACCTCATCATTCTTCTCCATCACCACATCCTTAATCTCCATCGTCTTGCTGTTCTAAAACCTCTCGATACACAACGTTTCTGCTTAACACCTTAACCCTGTGCTCAATCAGTCTTCCTTGAAGGGCAGTATTCATAACCTGCACTTTCACATCACTGCTTCTCCGTACTCGTGAAAATGCGCCATACAATTGTCCATGACCAAACACAGGCTCTGGTAAATAAATACCCATACGGTCAAGAGTTTGAGCCCTCAACTCGTAAATTTAGCCCTTACTACTACTTCCACGGGGGAAAGGGGGGATGATGGAAGTTAACTGACTTCACTATTATAATTTTTTTGTCAAATAATGTCAGTATACCAAATTTCAGGTCAATTGGATGAGCCCTTTCTGTCTGAGAAAATAGTTTCTTACACACACACACACACACACACGCCGCTAGGCATATATGTGTGTGTGTGTGTGTGTGTGTGTGTGTGTGTGTGTATGTGTGTCATACTCATGTTAACCGGATACCATTGTAATATTTCATGATAGACTAAATGGTACAATTACTCAATATTTAGAAAATATATCTAGAGTAATTTATTAAATTAGAGAAATACGTACTGTTTAGACATCCAGGCAGTGTGCTCAAAGGACAGCTCAGCGCTTCCTATCTTCTTTTTGCACAAGTCAATGTGTTTTCGGAACTGTGCAATTGCATCTAGAGGAGTGTTGTGCTGGAAGCACAGGCGGCAGATCTAGAGCAGAGAAACAGACAGAACACAGGTTTCAGCAGACACCTTATAGGATATCAGATTATTGAAGAAAAATAAAGGTGTCTGCTTATGGTATAATAAAGCATACATGTCATAACTGCACTGTATTGGAGGAGCAGTACTAAACCTTGTCAGCCAAAATCATCATCATCATCATCTAATAATCTAGACAGCTTAATAATGAACACTGTGACCTTTGACATCACGCTGAGGTAGCTATATGGGGTCATTTAGGAGCTGTCCATCACATTTCAATAGAGACATAAAATAAAGCAACCAAAAAGTCAGCAGAAATGTGAAAAACAAGGTGGTTTAAATGGGACGTCCACCAATACTAAATATTAAATTGCTTATTGCCAAACACCCTCTCCCTGAAATTAGCAAGGCACTCTAGGTCTGATGTCTGGGACCCACAAATTCAACAGCTCATTGTGCGGCTACTGCTTATAGGAGAATTTGTAACTAATGCCTGTGTGTAGAGGACCTAACTGGTTGCCTGCCACAGCAGGAACCAGAGACACTACAAAGGCACTGGGAATGTGACCCTCACTGTTCTGCTAATTAAGGGGGATGGGGGGGGGCGATACAATTAAATATGTAGTATGCGTCATTCTTGCCCACTCAAAGAATTTTTGGGCGACTCCTGAATTCCATGTAGGTCTCCCAAACTCCCGAATCCTGCCCACTTCCTAGTGAAATGGGCAGGATGGTAAGCTCAATTTTGGGCCCTCCACCTGGGTCAAAGTGACGCTTACACATCATTAAGTCACGAAGAAGGGTCAACATGACGTGAATCGCCAAGCCCCCTCCGCCCTCACACTTCACCTCTATTGGGATGTCCAGGAGGGAGAGAGTAAAAAGTATGGTATAGGTAGATAACGTATTTAACTTGTTTTCTTAATGTAGTGGTTCATTTATGAGTTAGCTCACCTTATAGTTTATAAAGCCTGCCATAGTCTTTATCTCCAGCATGTTGGTTTCATGAGCCCTCAATTCATGCACCAAGTTATACGCTGTCCTGTAATTTCTAAACACAAACATATTCTATTAAAATAAAGTAACAAATTCAAGTATAAGGTCCCCGTCACATAAAATCAAACAGTACAATTGCACTTTTTTTTTTCACATCCTTAGCGAAAAACAGATTAAAATGTATTAAGATGACTCCCACACTGAAATATGTCAACCCGTGGTAAAACCATGGGAATGATTTGATGCAGGATGTCATATCAATACACAGGTTAACAATTAGGCCTAAAGAAGATCTACAAGAAGAAACATGTTTTGCACTGTTTGGCCAATTAGAGGCATTTATATGCAGAAACTTCATGTTGTACTGAATGCTGTGAGAAAAATAATCCTGGTAGGAGACTAGGTGATTATTATGAAAACCTGAACCTAAACACGCTCACTGGGATATCTAGCCCACCGTTTCCCCTTTGTTGTTTGAATGCCATTACCGCCTTTTTTTTTTTTACAAGTCTGTACCCCAAATCTTTTTTTTTTTTTAATTGAAATAGAATAAAAAACTATTAAGATTATATAAAAAAGTATGGTTACATGTAGTGCAGATACTTTTTCCAATTTGTATGCCAGTTTGTCTATTATATTTAATGATCTAACTAAACACCCCCTTATTCAGAACAATATGACCTGCATCAGACCAACTGACATTTTCTTCTAACTTCCACACAACATAAAAGGGAGGATGTGCCGATCTTACTTTAAGGCATTCTGTGTATCTTGCTTCAGTTCGCTGAAGAACGCAATCTTGAACTGATGCCTCACAAATAGCAGCTGTAATGGAGAATGATCAGACTAAGATTTTAGAAGATGATCTGATAAGAGGATAGCCACAAGTCATCATTAAATATTTTGCATAGCACTTTATTTATCGATTTTCAAATCACAATTATACTCACGATAAATCCGTTTCTCCGATTCCATCTTGGGAATACTGCTACCATGGGGGTTGTGTGAGGGGGAGTGGAGTTTGGCACTTAACTAGTTAACTCTGTCAATGTATGCTGCTGACAAACCCCTCCCCTCTGCAACCCCACTGTTGCCTCTTCAGTTTAAGTATAAAGCCCCAAGGAAGGAGATTCAACCAACCAAAGACCAAACAGCAGAAGAGCAGAAGGGCGGGAACGCAGTATCCCCCAGATCGGAATCAGAGAAACGGATTTATCGTGGAGTATAAAAATCTTTTTTTCTCTTTCATCCTATCTGGGGACACTGCTACTATGGAGACTTTCTAAAGCAACCCCCTTAATGGAGGGACCGCTCTGACAGCTCGGCACGTAGAGAACTACGGCCAAAACTGGCGTCTGCCACTGCAAAGACATTGAATAGCTAAAATTTCGTAAAGGTGTGGACCGAGGACAAAGTGGCTGCTCTGCATAACTGGTGAGGCCCCATTTCGCGCAGCCCAAGACGCACCTGTGGAACTGGTAGAATGGGTAACAATACGATCTGGCACATGTCAGTTAGCATTGATATAAGCCTGCTTAATAGTCGACGTAAGCAATCTAGCAATAGATTGCTTGGAGGCCAGCCAACCTCGTTTTGAGAAGTCAAATAAAATAAAACAAAGAATCTGTGCGGGGAATCTATGATGTCCTATGAACATAGATTCGGAAAGCTCTGACCACATCCAGAAATTCCATAGAGCCTGTTCTAGACGCTTGTGGATCCTCCGTGAACACCGGAACCACAATTTCTTGACTAACATGAAAGCCAGAAACTACTTTTGGCAGGAAAGTAGGAACTGTTCTAAGAACTGCCCTATCACTGTGAAACACAAGATATGGTTTGCGACATGATAGAGCCACCAGATCGGAAACTCTACGAGCTGAGGCAATAGCTAATAGAAAGGTCACTTTCCATGTTAAGAACCATAACTCAGCAGTTTGTAACGGTTCAAAGGGAGGTTCCTGAAGAAGATTAAGGACCAGATTAAAATCCCAGGGTGCAGTGGGCGGAACATATGGAGGTTGGATATGCAGGACTCCCTGTAGGAAAGTCCTGACGTCCAGTATGTCTGCCAGGCGGCGGTGAAAAACCACTGACTGAAAGAGTGTAATCGGCGCTATTAGGGATCCCAGGGAAAGGCCCCCTTCCAGGCCATCCTGGAGAAAAGCAAGAAACGGAACGAAGCCATGTGGCTTGTTTGGTTCTCACACCATTTAATGTAGGTAAGCCAGATGCGGTGGTAAATACGAGCAGAGACTGGTTTTCTATTCACGAGTAGGGTGTCCACTATGGACTTCCAAAGGTTGGCTTCAACAGTCATGGCGCTAAATTTATCTGAGGCAAGTCCTGATGTTGGAATGGTCCCTGTAGCAGAAGGTCTTTTCGATGAGGTAACCGAAGACCTGGAGCTACCACCATCAACAGGATTTCCGGATACCAGACCCTCCGCGGCCAAGCTGAAGCCACCAGTATGACTGGCAGCCTGCCCTGCTTGACTCTCCGAAGGACGTGGGGATTCATGGAAATGGGAGAAAACAGGTATCTTAACTTGAGGTCCCAGGGCATTGTCATTACATCGACAGCCACTGCCAGTTGTGACGAGACGCCACTAGGTCTCGGTCCGGGGTCCGCCAACGAACGACCAGAGACTGAAAGACCTCCAGATGAAGAAACCATCCGCCCCCCCCCCCCCGACAGAATTGCATGCCGGCTTAGATAGTCTGCTTCCCAATTCTGGATGCCTGAAATAAAGACTGCGGAAATGGATGGAACGTGGTTTTCGGCCCAGGTCAAGATCTGAGTCGCCACCTATATTGCTCTTGCACTCCTGGTGCCCCCCCTCGTGCAGGTAAGCCGAGGCAGCCTTGATTAGTAAATCGTCCAGGTAGGGCACTATTTGCACACCTCTGGAATGAAGATAGGCTGCCATCACCGCCATTATTTTTGTAAACACCCTTGGTGCTGTTGCAAGGCCGAATGGGAGAGCATTGAACTGGTAGTGAGAAGGTCTCACTGAGAATCTGAGAAGAGCCTGATGTGCCTTCCAAATGAAAACGTGGAGGTAGGCGTCTTTGATGTCTATCGATGCCATGAACTATTTGCTTCTAGTTCGTTTGATAACTGACCTGAGGGATTCCATCAGAAATCTGACCTCCTGCAGGTGAAGGTTCAACTGTTTTAGGTTCAAGATATGGCGGAAGGAGCCACCCGGCTTTCGGACCAAAAAGAGGTTGGAGTAGAACCCGTCTCTTTTGGTATTCCGAAACTTCCCGGATGACTTCTGTGAAAAGAAGAGAGGCAACACAGAGAAGCATTGCCTGTCTTCTTTGTGGGTCGTGGGGCAAGCTGGTTGCGAAAAACAGTCAGAGGGGCTGGGCCCAATAGGTCTATTATGTAACCTCTCAACATGATTCCGCAAATCCACCTCTGCAGGAAATAAAATACAAAATAAAATTAAATAAAACATATTAAGCAAAAACTTTACTACCTAGCTAAGTGAACCCAACTCCCTTGGGCACTCAACTAAAACTGAAGAGGCTACAGGGGGGGTGCAGAGGGGAGGGGTTTGTCAGCAGCATACATTAACAGAGTTAACTAGTTAAGTGCTAAACTCCACTCCCCCTCACACAACCCCCATGGTAGCAGTATCCCCCAGACAGGATGAAATAGAAAGTAATCATACATAGACCATAATCCTGAACAAGAACAAAACAAAACATTTATATAGAATTTCAACTCATTCTCTCATGTAGATGTCACTGACATAAGTTACAAGAAGATAAAGATACCCCCAACCAAATTTTGTGTTGCCTCAGCTTATCCATTTGATTTGTTTTTTAAAAAGCCTCATTGATAAACACAACCCTGGATCCTAAAGCTTCTGATGCCTTCTCACTTCTAACACAGTTTCAGGTCAAGCCATTTGGAAATAATCAATAAACAACAAGACCAGAGACACATTGCACTGATCCATCGAGGTCTTGCCAAATGAAGAGCCTGTAAAGGAAACATTGTTGCTCAACTTTCAGGTCGAATGATGATTGATAGAGGGGTAATAAAAAAATTTCAAACTAGTTTTCTGTAAAAATAAGATCACATCCAATGCAAAAGTAACTAATTCAGATCGTAGACTCCTATAAGGCATCATCATATCCAAATGGTAAAGTGGTCGGTCAACTTTCTCAAATTAAATTACCAAACTCATGAAGTAAGTGGCCAAGTTCATTGGCACACTCAAGACATCAATGTTACGAAATGTTTACAATAGTGACAACCCAAATTAACATTTCATCTTTAACTGAAATATTAAAAAACATCCACAAAAGACAAGTTACCCAGCACGTAATACCCAACGAGTTCTCAAGCCGGTAAATCTCTTAGCCACAAGTGTATTGCTGGCATAAACTTGCTTTATGAAAATATGAAATAAACCATTGTTTCCCCATAGCTGTACAGACAGTGGACAGACAATGGATGTTTACTGTAATAGGAGTTAACTCAATAAACAAGCTTTAGTGGTGGTAATGCAGAAAGAATATCACTGTACCTGATGAGTGGTTTTATTTAAGAACTCCTTGTGAGCCTTTATCCTTCTGATTTCAGTATAGTAATAGGTCTGTGCGTGTTCATAAAATGCATTTTCTAACCTAATTGAGATAGAGAATGATAGAAAATTAGTGCAAATTATTTCACCAGAAAATATAAAATAAAAATAAAAGTAAAAAACCAACACAAATAATAGAAAGTTTGACGCATTGTGGACATGCATCTAGCAAATTGTAGCTCACATATAAGCACAAAATATCATGTTCACAAAGTGTGCAGCGTCACAGTTTTTAGACCTTTTTGTCAGATGTTGCTATGGTATACTGAAATAAAATTATAATCATTTCATAAGTGTCAAAGGCTTTTATCGACAATCACATTAAGTTTTGAGTCAATATTTGCAGTGTTGGCCTTTCATTTTGAAGACCTCTACAATTTGCCCTGGCATGCTGTCAATCAACTTCATAATCAATGCTTGGAGTCATAATTTGGCCATGGACCCAAAATTTTGATGTTTTGATCCCCGAGCCACTTAGTTATCACTTTTGCCTTATGGCAAGGTGCTCCATCAAGCTGGAATAGGCATTGTTCGTTACCAAACTGTTATTGGATGGTTGGGAGAAGTTGCTCTTGGAGGATGTTTTGGTACCATTCTTTATTCATGGCAAAATTGTGAGTGAGCCCACTTCCTTGGCTGAGAAGCAACCCCACACGAGTGGTCTCAGGATGCTTACTGTTGGCATTAGACAGGACTGATAGTAGTGCTCTCCTTTCCTTCTCCGGACAAGCGTTTTTCCAGATGTCCCAAACAATCTGAAACGGAATTCATCAGAGAAAATGACTTTACCCCAGTCCTCAGCAGTCCAATCCATGTACCTTTTGCACAATATCAGTCTGTCTCTGATGGTTTTTCTGGAGAGAAGTGGCTTCTTTGCTGGCCTTCTTGACACCAGGTCATCCTCCAAAAGTCTTTGCCTCACTGTGCATGCAAATGCACTCACACCTCCCTGCTGCCATCCCTGAGCAAGCTCTGACTGGTGGTGCCCCGATCCTGCAGCTGAATCAATTTTAGGAGGCGGTCCTGGCGCTTGCTGGACGTTCTTGGGCGCCCTGAAGCCTTCTTCACAACTATTTAACCTCTTTCTTTGAAGTTCTTGATGATCCAATAAATTGTTGATTTAGGTGCAATCTTACTAGCAGCAATATCCTTGCCTGTGAAGCCTTTTGTGAAAAGCAATGATGACTGCATGCGTTTCCTTGCAGGTAACCATGGTTAACAGGGGAAGAACAATGATTTCAAGCACCACTCTCCTTTTAAAGCTTCCATTCTGTTATTCTAACTCAATCAGCATGACAGAGTGATCTCCAGCCTTGTCCTCGTCAACACTCTCACCTGTGCTAACGAGAGAATCACTGACCTGATGTCAGCTGGTCCTTTTGTGGCAGGGCTGAAATGCAGTGGAAATGTTGTTTTTTTGGATAAAGTTCATTGTCATGGCAAAGAGGGACTTTGAAATTAATTGCAATTCATCTGATCACTCTTCATGACATTCTGAAGTATATGGAAATTGCTATCATAAAAAATGAGGCAGCAGACTTTGTAAAAAATAATATTTGTGGTATTCTCAAAACTTTTGACCATGACTGTACTAGTAGTCTAACAAGGTACAGTGGGAAGACCCATATACATGTGCAAGGATAATTCTTACAACAGCTTTAAAGCACTACACACCTAATTATGTAGCCAACCAGGTGATCAGTGTGTGGCAGCACAAACAAAGATTTGCCAGAAAGGTCACAGGCATTGCACAGGGCAGCGGCCCTTTCTGAAGCAATCAGATCTTCACCTGGGAATGAAAAATAAGGATATATTTATAAAACACATATAGATTTCCTTCTATCTCTATGGTCAAATGTAAATGAAGGCAACTCCACATAACAAAAGCAATGTGGGAATGTTCACTAAAAGAACGCCGTTGTGAAAACTTGGTAACCAAAAGATTGTCCTAGAAAAGAGTTCTATATTCCTTTTTGTTTTGTATGGCACACACTTTAGATTCTCATCATTAATACTACCACCTTCCATTTATAATGTGCCTTCATATTCCACAGCACTGTACAATCACATAGTGAAAATTGAACGTATAATGGTAAAACTGAAAGTGAGACAGTCCCATTTGCAAGAGCTTAATCTAAATGACATGTTTATAGTCCTGAGTCAATGCAGTGCTATGGCATCTTTCCTACATGGACATTACCTCTACGCTGAACATAACATTTTCCAAGAAGGCTGCATTATGGAAGTAATATAGTCTGCAGTCACAAGAAATGCAGCATATTTATAAAAAAGGGTTTATTTTCACTTTCTACAAGGCTCATTCACAGATATGTGCTGGGCAAACGAGTGAAAAGGCAGGCACACTTTAGACGTACTTATGATATGCTTTTGATGCACTGTACTTATACCAATACAAACGATGAATAAATAATAACTAGGTTATGCCATGTTCTTTATTCCATGTTAAATGTAACATTCATATTTTGAAATGCAATGTGGGGCCCACATTTTGAATAAAGTTTCAAGGTGTTGTTTATTGGCTGTAAAGCACATTAACAGTGGGTAGGTGTGAACGAGCAGATCTTATTGCTAAGCACATTCATAAATAACAACCAAAGGGACATATTCAATTGTCCGGATTCCCCGCCGCATAAAAACTATTACCGTTATTATGGTAATAGTTAGCTGGATTTCAGCTCGCAGCTCAGGGAGCTGCGAGCTGAAACCCAGCGAGAAAACTACCGTAATAACGGCATTTCCGCCGACAATTGAATATGCCCCAAAGAGCGTTTCCTTCCAAGAGAAATAAACCGTAGATTACAATGGAACAGTTGAAAAATAAATGTTTTTCTTTACCAATATTCTAAATAAAACAAAATAACTGCTACATGAGGATATTCTTTATAAAGCAAGTAATGTTTTAGGATAATGTTTTTTCTTACAATAAACATATATATTTTAATACCTGGTGGTAAAGGTGTTTTCTTCTGAATTAAAACAACAGCAACCTTTGTGTTTCTCCCCTGCAAGCTCTGTCTAAGAAAGAGACATAGAATATTAACATGACACATTCACTCCGACATGTCAACAATAAGTGCATAAGGCTACAAGTGTATGGAAAATTATTAGTACATGTTACGTAAATAAAACAATCATTAAAGAACAGGAGAAATCCTCTTGCAATACAATTGTTTTCGTTCATATTAAAATAACATACATATGGAGAGAATTCATTGGAAGCACGAAGAACATCTGCCAAAAGAATGGAACTGTTCCAATAGATGAACACAATTTAAAGCTGGAGAGAGAAAACTAGAAAGGCAACATAAGAAAGCATTGCTTCATATGATTAGTAATGCATATGGTTGTAGTCCAAAATATTTGGGATAAAGTTTATTGTCATGGCAAAAGAATCGTGGAGACCAAATACTGTTGTTAATTGAATAGAAATAGCACTGACAAAGTTATTGACACCCTAGACTTAATATTTAGCAGCACAGTCTTTGGACAAAATAACTGCAATCAACCACTTTCAATATCTATGAATGAGCTTCCTGCACCTCTCTACAGGCAGTTAGGTCCTCTCTTCTAGTTCAAACTGCTGCAGTTCTCTCAGATGTGAAGGTTCATTCTCCCAACTGCTGTTTCCAGATCTCTCCTCAGGTGTTCTATGGAATACAGACCTGGGGATAAATGTATTAACTAGCAATTCTCGCAAACAGACGATATTCAGCGACTTTGCAGACATAATTTAAAACGGCAATGTTTTTAAAGGCAAATTTGTCTTTAAACACATTGCCGCTTTAAATTATGCCAGCAAAGTCGTCGAATATTGGCGATTTGCTAAAATCGCTAGTTAATACATTTACCCCCTGGACTCTTCAGAGAAATCCATCGTCTATGTCTTGACCATTCCTGCTTTTATAATTGTCTTTGGGGTCACTGTCCTACTGGAGGACAGTTGACCTTCAACGGAGACTAATTTTTCATGATAGTGAGTTCAACATTGACATGGACAACATGGGCAAATAATTTTGTCCATGAAAAGATTTAAAGTTCCAACTTGGTAAATGTTATTGCCTTTAGTGTTTTATTCCACGACCAACCAAGAAATACATCAGTGGATACAAAAATAATTTTAAATTTCTACTATTTTCTGGAAAAAATGGTGCATTATTAGGAAAAACTGCAAAGGTATCAACATTTTAGCCACAGCTGTACATGTTGCAGTTTGTGCATTTGATGCAGAAAAACAAAATTAAAAACACACAACAAACAAAAGAGCTGATCCAGTTCAACAGGACATGAAATGTGTGCCCCATTATTTACTCCTGGTTGTTCACATTAGGGAAATCTATTGTTCTCTTGTCATTTCAGACATAAAGAGGATGTTTGCAGTGTCCTCTTCTTGTTCATAGATTTACAAATATTATTTGACAAGTTCACACTATTGTTTCATATGTATCTGTGAAAGGTACAAAGAACCGCTTACTATAAAGCTACTTGTAATTTAGGTTCAGTGGCCCTTTATGGAGTTCAAAGAAATTTACAGGTCAAGTTGACAACCCATCTAAAAAAAAAAAATTTTTTACCAAGCCACCTGCACAGCAAACAGGACTTCTCTGCAGCAAGACCAAGGGGTATCTTTACTAAACTGCGGGTTTTAAAAAGTGGAGATGTTGCCTATAGCAACCAATCAGATTCTAGTTATCATTTATTTAGTTCATTCTACAAAACGACAGCTAGAATCTTATTGGTTGCCTATGGCAACATCTCCACTTTTTCAAACCCGCAGTTTAGTAAATCTAGCCCTAAGTGCATTCCAGTCCAATTAGCAGAGGTAAGTGGAACAGCTTTAGCTCTACTGTAGAGCTATGGGCTGACTTAGGCCACCAACACAGAGAGTTGTAACGCTAGCTGGATTTCAGCTTCAGGTATTTGCTGCACGGAAGGGGCTTGTTTTATTGACAAGGGATTGGCCAAAAATGGATTACTAATTTAAATAAATGAGTTGGCTCATTTCGGTCATCGATATTTTATTGACAACAGCGCTCATAGAGCACATTAGTACTAGTGTAACAGGAACTTCATGCCAACACTGCCTGTTGTGTGCAGGTAAATATACTGTGTAAGCATCAGGTTCCATGGCTCTGAACCTAAAACAGTTCATCCATAAGATGTCTGACTATTAGATGTTCAAGCTGAATTGATACATCTCAGTTTAACTGCAAGTCACTAGCAGATTCATTAGTAAAATCTTTAATACACATTTATTTTTCTACCAGAAGACAGTGGAAAGGTTTACAACAATTACTTGCAAGTCATCTTTTTATCAACTAATATACATTTTAAGTTAAAACATTCCCTTTTAACTTCTTCCCTGTCCAAAAGGGGATCACCTACAGCTTCTCTTTCTGACACCATACATTCCAGATTGTTTTGCATTGTCTTTACCTCACAATCTCCACCCTGGTTGCACATTCTGACTGCTTCTCTTTCCACTGAGCTTCATCCCAGTCAAGTTCATAAAACACCACAACCAGAGCAGGCACCAGATTAAGTTGTTTGTTCATCCAGCCAGTCTTCAGGATTCCCTTGGGGATGTACCATTCATACGATGTTCTCTGAAGAGAATGGAGCAACGTAATAAAAAAACGGAGTCTATTATTACTGTATAACTATTTATAAAGTGCTCACATTTGTGAGGAAATGTATCAAGACAGCGATCTATTTCAAAATGGTTAATACCTTTGTTCTACATTTCGGATATTCATGGTCACCAGGTAGAACTTTAAATGAGATGGGTACACGGTCTGCTCTTCTGTTGGCACAAAATGCATCCCAAATGGCACGATGAACAGCGTTATACGTCACATCTAATCCAGTGAGGGTCACAAAGGCCATAGGTCGACAGCATAATTCCACAGGGAAATCCCACTGTGTGGGGCTCATTTTCAAATTTGGGTGACTACCTACAAAAGTTAAAAAAACAAAAAACAAAAACAAAATTAAGATACTAGAAAAATGTATGCGCAAAATAGGACACAAAGCAGAACTAAACACAGTTTTGCATATATATTAGAAATGTTTGTTTGTAAGATTGCTTCTATTAAGAAAAAATGTTGCACAACAGTCTATGGAGGGTCTCAGGGATGCTGTAAACAATACAAGCTATGAGCAGACACTTAGCCCGAGCTACAGATTTACTACTGGTACAATGTTAAACTACTGAAAACTGCCAAATAATCAGAACACTATGCAAATATGTTTGAAAACTACATACAATCTTGTTTGAATGATTTCCACTGTCTTTCCAATGGGTACACTAGTTATTGGTTTTCCATCTGCACTATGAAACCATTGCACTTCCTGAAGTGACAACAATTCACAGCAAAATGATTGTTACGCAACACAGTTCTCCTCTATTCTGTAATAGCAGCCTACATTAATATCAAATTATATTAGTTCTTTTCAGTTCCAAGGGCTAGATTTACTAAATTGCGGGTTTGAAAAAGTGGGGATGTTGCCTATAGCAACCAATCAGATTCTAGCTGTCATTTTGTAGAAGGTACTAAATAAATGAAAGCTAGAATCTGATTGGTTGCTATAGGCAACATCCCCACTTTTTCAAACCCGCAGCTTAGTAAATCTAGCCCCAAGTCATATTTATCAAGCATTTCTTCCTGGAGAAGAACAAGTGTCGACCCATCTATCCCTGCTGTGGTCTATTTGTACAACTTTTATTTAAAAAAAAAAAAAAACAACAACAAACAAAACAAACAAATATGCAGGTTAAGTTAATGTGATTTTCTGACTCCGCTTTTCCCAACATACCTCACATGGATAGTTTAAATGTGTACCTGTGGCTCTAGTGTTTATGAAAACCTGATCAAGGCTGAGGGTGTTGGCACAGATACTAAAGTAACAGATCCATGTGTAGCAGTTACAGGGGCACACTCACCTGAGACCACATCAGACTTCTACAATACGAAAAACAAATACAGAAGTGGAAGTTGCTCAATACGAAAAGCAGCCTGCCAGATGGTTGACATTGCCTGTAATAGCTACTTTATATATTATCTCCCATTAAATTCATTACATTTTGGAGGTTTGAGAATAGTTCCTGGTGATTTTAACCATCTATTTCATGTATGAAAACCAATGTGTTAACTCTAAAATGATTTATTACCATGGCAGTTTAGGAACTTTGAAAGCTGTGGTTACTGAAGTACATTTTATGATCTCTGCTAGCATTTTCTAAAATACTACTTTGGAATTAGGCCTATTTGTTTAACCTGTCTGTCACTGAAAATGATTTCAAGTTTACAAGGCGAGAATGATTTCACATATCTGTGAGACTTTCTTTGTGTATTTTCTGTCAATGTATTATATGGGTACTCTGGATAATTTTACATAAAATACATCATTTTGTTGCCTGGCAAAGTATTGATGGGATTTTTTTGTTGTTTTTTTCTCATTTGAAATGATCTGTCTCTCTATATTGTATTTGTTAAAATAGATTGAACAGCATTCATTTCTTCAACAAATATTTATGTAACCTTTTGTTACAAAATAACCATTACAAAAACAGATATACCATGATAAAAGTTAAAACAACATAAAAATATTATGACAAAATAATAAATGACAAGCAAATGTAGCATTTTTTTTTCAGTACACGTTTCAATCACAAATTACAGTGGGACAGCAAGAGAGTTCACATAATTTATACAATAGTAGACCTGGTTGATAAAGCACCAGAGGTCTACTATTGTTGTATTATAAGGGTGTTCATTGCAAACTGGTGAGTTCCTTTAAAAGATCGGTCAGCAATACCAGAGACCACTTGGGAGGTAAACAATTTATATAGCATTACTATCATTATTTGCACACTGACAATGTAATTATATTTATATGAGAAGGCAAATCTAGACTACAGACATGTCAGCATTGTTAAAACCACACATGTTCTGCAAAAACGATTGACATTTGCTAAACTGACTTCGTTTTTAAATAAAACATAGTATATGGGATATTGTCATACATGCACTATGTGAGAGGAAGCACAGGCCAGTGGGGAGTGTACATTAAGTAAGTAGAATTTTATATGGGTTACTATTACCAGATACTACACATCCAAGACCCTGAGTGCCTGTCACATATCCTGGGTGCGGATCCTGCTCGGTGCTTGTCTCCAACACTTCCCCCGGATCCACAACACAGAATACTTATCAATGACACAGACACGACTGCTCTGTCAGCTGACACAGCCGCACGGCTCACTGGACTAGTCACCCGCTGCCATATTTACATTGGGCAACATCTATTTAGCTGCGACATTTTTCCATAATAGTTGATGCGTCCATGGTTGACAAACGGCTATATTTCTTATTACTATTGCTAGCTCCGTTAATGGTAAGATGTTACTTTATAATTACATTGTGTCTCTCCGCAGCATGGGGAATTTACCTGATTCATCACCTGATTGCTCCCTTAACAAAAATGGCCGCAATGAGTGTTGGCTCCAGCGTGATGACGTAGTCTCTGACGGCACGGCGCATGTGTGGTGCAACTTGCAGCAGGAGGGTGCAACTGGCTAGCAGTGCATGGGGAACACAGCTTTTCTTAGAGTCCCCTGATCTGGCACCCATGTGGTAGCAGCACTATTCTCTACACGTACCTGCCACCCTGCTGTCAGCATGGCTGCTAATGAGGACCAGGAGGTGAGTGTCGTTGTAGTGTTTCCAGTAAAATGCGCTAACCATGATACGCCGACCTGTAGTCATCAGCAACGTACTTGTGTTATATATATATATATATATATATATATATATATATATATATATATATATATATAGTGCCACATTTACCCCTTTATGTGTTAGTAATGCATAATAGAACAACTGCATTATGCATGTTATCACTTCAGTGTTGTACGTCTCCATCTTTATCCTGTAAATGCGGCACCGGGACGTTCTGTATATGGTTATAGAGGCTCCTGTTGCCACTGTGTAATCATGGGATAGATACACATACCGCCACTTATTTTACTACTTTCGTTGTACAACTATCACATTCCATTCACTTGCATTTTCCATACTGCCACTTCTAAATTGCTACCTCGACTACTTTGTGTAGAAATATATATAATCTTGGAAATGTAATTTTGCAAGAGGGCTTGTCTGCTCACTTGCTTCGAAGGATAGGAAATGGTTTTGGTTGTCTGCAAATAAATGGGGGTGGCACACCCACTAATTTTCTCATAAAATGAGAGCACCTAACTGCAGTTGGGTGTAGGCACCCAGAATTGTTCAGGAGGGGCATTTAAATCTACCTGTTTGTGTGCCACATATTTTACACCTGTTTTCTGGCACAGAAGCGTTGGTAAATGACCCACCCTTGTGTCTTGTTTACATTAAATAATATTCAGGTCAGGTTTCAGGATATTCTAGGCCATTTTGTAACACCCAAGGCTGTGTTGCTTCTGAAATTTTCATTAATTTTGTGGCAAGTTATTCACCCAAATATGCTCTCCATTCAGACTGGTATTTTAAAGAACAAATATATCAGCACTGGAACTGATCAAAAAAGATCAAACTGCCTAAAGAATATGACAGTTGTTACTGTAAATTATTAATTTTAAATTGTGTTAAAAGACTTCAGACATAACACCTTACTTGGCACTTGATTTGTACTATTAAATTAAAATATGCTCAGAAACTAGGGTCCCCGAGTCTCTATAATTACCAGTGCAAGCATGTTTTACTATATGTTATTGAAAAGTAGAGTAAAAGTAAACCAGTAGTCAGACATTGGAGCAGTAAGCTCCAAGGCCATGGGGCTACTGATGAAAAAGAGGTAAACAAGTCAACATCCTAAAAATATTATCATAAAGCAATATATGTACATGGTTTTTATTCTTTTTATTTTTCAGATGGAGCTAGAAGCTCTTCGGTCTATTTATGAAGGAGATGACTGTTTTAAAGAACTTGGGCCTTCAGGTTTCCAATATCGGGTAAAATAACTAAGTTCTCTGTAATTGTTATGGATAGCAAGACACATTGATCGTCTGAGTTTATTTTATGAATGTGAATTGAAGTCTACTTCTTCATTTAAGCAAAGCAGTTTTACAAGCCTACAGGATAAAAGACCCATATAGAACTGGTACATGTGCAGTTTATTTTACTTTATATCTGGGTTTCCTAGTTAAACATCTCTACATTATGCACAGTACAATGTAGATTACAAACCTGACTTTAATTTATTGTCCTTTAATATTTTATAGGTTGGTGATGTTGGGGACGCCAAGGCCTTTCTTGTTGAAATATCGTGGCCAGAAACTTACCCAGAAACCTCCCCAAAGATATCTATGAATGCATTTTTTAATAATCAAATGTAAGCATATATTTTACTACTTTCTAAAAAGATCTTTATTTTCCTATTTTATTTATTTTTCTCTTCGCCCAGTTCCCCAGGCATCAAGCAGAGCATTATAAACAAGTTACAAGAGCAAGTGGAGGCCAATCTTGGTACAGCTATGACGTACACCTTATTTGAGTATGCCAAAGACAGTAAGGAAGAGTTAATGGAAAAGCACCAACCATTCAGCAGCACTATGGTAAGTATATAACACATGACTTTTTTTTTATTTTGTTGGCAAAAGACAGTAGGACATGAGCTTAGATTAACAATTTATGTGTTGTGTACCCAGTCTGTAAAGAATATGTCTTATGAGATGATGTGAACATTTATAATCGGTGAGAATATTTCAAAATAAGTGATTATATTTGTTGGATTGTTTTGTAGTACTGATTTTCAGGAACCTTGTCTGATCAAACAGTATATTAAACACGTAATCTAAGGTTCTGAGTTTATTGTATGTCTATTTGAGCTGCAAAATATTATTAGTTAACCATCTTGCAGAGATGTATAGTTACATGGGGCCTCATTTTAGATTTGAGAGTAAAGGCATAAGAGGTGCAGATTTGCACCTAAACAAACTATGCTGTGGTTACAAATGCATTTATTTATTTATTTTGCATACAAGGAAAATACTATCTGCTACTCCATGTAGCACACAAATATTGGGCAGATAATATACAATTTCTTGTAAGAGTCTTCTAATCCATTTTTAAATTCTATTCGTGAATTTGCCATGACCTCCTCAAGTAGTAAGGAATCCCACAGTATAACCATCTTTATAGTAAAGAACCCATTCCGATTGCTTATTGAGAAACTACCTATCTTCCATCCACAATAGACTACTTGTCATGTCCATGGTTCTTGGTATGAAAATTTAGGCAAAGTTCTTTTTTTATTTTAAACATTCCATTCTCTTTGTGAATTCGGTTGCCTCACATAACCGGGTTATGGTGTAAGTAGTGGCTTGTACAACAGTATTGCTATGTTTGAATCCTATACATTTATCCCACTTTTTATATGTCTCGGGATTCCTCCGCAGCTTCTACTTGGCTTTCTTTGTTCTAGCATTTCTAAGTTTTTCATCTGTTTCCTCAATTCTAATCCACTTAATGTGTAAGTATAATAGTTATGAATAACTCTACATTTATCTACATTAAATTTCATCTAGTATTTCTTTCCCCAGTTTGGCAATTTGCTTAAATCTAGCTGTAGTAAGTCACTAGCCCGCACTGAGACATGGACTCCCCCCAAGCAGGTCCCATACTAGGCTACCTTGGGTTAGGTCACTTGGCTACCTGCATTTTTTTTTCTACCCTGTAAAATGTTTCTAATAAGCTTCTGAGCCGATTCTCTCCCCTCTGGCTAAAATTTGCCAGCTAGTCCCTGTTCTGCGGTAATAATGATACATAGCTTGGTGTCATCAGCAAATGTAAACAAAATACTTCTAGGCTGTCATTAATAAAAAAGATTGGAAAGGCCAGGGCCCAATACTGATGCCTGTGGTACATCCGTACTAGCTGTCTCCGCACTCCACAGAGTCTGTGTTGACCAAGGTTGTCAATGATTTGATCACGATTTGATCACTGCTAAAACCATAAAGACCATTTCTCTCTTCTAATTCTCCTGGATCTCTCTACTGCATTTGACACTGTTGACCACTCTCTTCTCATACAAATGCTACAATCCCTGGGTCTTTATGATCGTTTCCTATTATGGTTCTCATCCTTCTTACCTCTTTGTCTGTATTACTCAGTATTATTTTATTACTGTGTTCGTCCCCTCACTGAGCTGCGAGCTGAAAACCAGCGAGTAAATTACCGTATTTACGCGCAACATTACCGTATTAATTGTTATATTTTTCGAGCGCGGGTATTTCACCCGTCTCGCTCACAATTGAATACCCCCCTAAGTGATGCAAAATTCTACTTTTGTGGGCCTTTCCTTTTTAGGGGTTAAATGTCCAAAAATAGACTCTTTTGCAAATGTAACACATATGGGGGGGGATTCAATTGGCCACGTTACTGTAAAAAGTAACACGGCCTGCGCACTTTCACGCGGTAATAGTGCGCCCAAATACAGTTATTACGGTAATTTTAACGCTGGCTTTTTGCTGGCAGCTCCCTGAGCCGCCAGCAGAAAGCCAGGTTGATTTTACTGTAATAACGGTAATAGAGTTATCGTGGCACTAATATGGGGGAATTGAATTCCCCCCCCCCCCCCCCCACCCCTTTCATGCTGTCCTTAAGCATTTGTTATGTGCACTGTTAAGCGCTGTAGTAAATGCTCTGGTTAACAGATAGCCTGTTCTGCTGCTTCACAAATCCAATGTCATTGGGTTTGGACTTGGCAGTGCAAATTGCTTTTCATGCTACTCTGTATTTATTGGCCGTTGCCAAATATAGAAGGAGCTGCAAAATGGGTAAATGCTATATAAATTATTTTTTTTTTAAATTTATTTTTAAAATAATTTTTTTTAAAAAAATAGTCCACAAAATTTTACGCAGCCTTTGAGACCACAGACACATGACTTGCATACAAAACATAAAAAAATAAATAGCAGCAAACACAACTTTGAACACACAGAAAAACAATTCTTTCAGTGGTCTTGACGACTGGCCGGCTCTGTAGTGGTCCTTTAATTCTGGACAGTTGAGGGCACACCATCCTTGCAAATCCATTCACAATTTCAGCAGGTAGATTAATTTAGTGGATGCACTTCAACAAGAGAATAAGTTGCCTGACTAGATTGTCAATTAAGAAGACTAAAGCCGTAACGTCCACATGCTTTTCGTTATAATATAATTTTTGTTTAATGTACTCATCTAAAACTTTTTTTACATATATTTATTTTTGTCTCAGGCATTAATAGGAAATGACAACACCTTAGAACCATCAATGATAACTTCATCTGGTAAGAAAAAAGACAAGAAGGAGCAGTTGACAAAAGCACAAAAGAGAAAACTAGCAGACAAAACAGGTGAGTACTGCTACAGGCCGCTGGAAGTCACTTAAGATACCATGTGTATTCAGTTGTGTCAGTTTGTTTGTGACATACAGCCTGCAGGTATGCATTGTATAACAGTGAGCTATGCTTTTATATCTGGTAGTTTGGAGGGGTAATCCGCTATTTCTTTTGAAAAGCTTGGCCGCAGACTGGTATGACATGACAGAGTGTGTACTGTCCTCAGGAGAACAGAGACAAAACAGACCTGTAAAGGGTCTTGTGAGTACTAGCTGAGAGAAAGCTGAGCACATAGTTACATGGCGTCATCTGCAGAGGCAAATAAAATCCTGGGATGGATAAAAAAAAATGGGCATAATGCATGTTATGTAAACTTAGCACCTTGTATAAGTCACTAGTTAGACCATGTCTTGCATGTAGGGTACAGTTTTGAGCACAACACTGAAGGGCATACGTTAACTTGAAAGCGTTAATTTATAGACATCTTGGATACATTGTAACACATTAAATTTAGGTCACCTCTAAAGATCAACACAAAGATTTGCCTGAGAAACGTTTCATACCAAAGGCCATACAGAGGATAAGGTGTCCTTAATAGCGAATGGAAGAAAGACAGATTCACAGTAAACATAGGGAAGGGGTTCTTTGCGGTAAGGGTGATTAATTCCTTATTATAGACGATGGTGGAAGCAAATTTACCAACAGCGTTTTAAAAAATGCATTTGTTGCCTTTAGTTACAACAAACTACCTGTAGCCATAATAAGTAGAAGATGTTTTGGGGAGTTTACCTCTTTGCCATTTTTATGGTCAGGATGTAATGTTATGTTTTGATTTGCCACTTGCACACGAGTTTGCTTATGAGAGGTTGAACTTTTGTTTTTTGTTTTTTTTTTTACCCCAGCCTAACAAACAACAAACTATGTAGTTAAGAGAAAGTGTCCATCTATTGCGTGTTGCTGTTTCTATGATTACTAGGGAACAAAACAATTTTGTTGAGATTACATGACTACCAGTAGCAAGAATTAGCACCATCCTTTTATTAACACTCACTGTAGCTAATTGAAACATACATAGGTGCACTCAAGATTTCTCCATATTAGCTTATCTGAAGGTTATCGGAGTACAACACAAGACAAAGATAATATCTTAAGGAACACAAAAATAATGTATTTATTTTTTACGTTTCTAGATCACAAGGGTGAACTACCGCGTGGTTGGAACTGGGTCGATGTTATTAAGGTAACGTCTTAAAAGCCTAATTGTATTTTATAAAGTGGAATTTTTTTATTTTAGTTTTAACTTTGTATTCTAACAATTATTTTTGTGTTTTCCAACATTTTGTTTTTCCTTTTTATGTATGATGTCATTTCATGGTGGGGATCTGTGGCTGATTACGTTTTTCCAGCATGTAAGTATGAAGTCATTTAGAAGATCATTGTTTTCTGTCTAGTTTAAATGGTAAAAGATGAGATTTATAGCTGCAGACATGACAGGTTGATTTTACATGTTGAAGTATAAAAAAGCCCCGATAATAAAGCTGTAACACTAAAGTAGCGCTAAGAACTTGTGAAAAATATTATTACAGCAGTGCAATTGTCTCAACTTTTTTTTGTTTTTGTACTGGGGTGTATTTTAAAATAATGTTGCAGAATTTAGACAATGCTTAATCAATAGAATTAAGTTGTCAGGTGTTTGCATGATTATGTAGTTTGCAATGATGTAAGCAGGTAAGGGCATAAGAATAGCCTTGGCAGCCCATGTGACTTCAGTTGGTCCTTGAAGCATAAGAAACATTTCACCCAAAACTTCGAGTTTATTGATTGATTTGACGGCACTGCAGTGGTGGGTATTGTTTTGAAATGCAGTAGATCTCTGTAGGTATGAATAAAACTTTTATCACGAGAAATTAAAGGAGCTTTGCTAAGGGTAACGGCTACTGCTTACATTTTGGTGTCTTGTATGTAAGATTATACTAACTTAATAATATTATAATTTATTCTATATGCCCGGAATTTTCCATATCCAATTTAGAAAATCATAACCATATCCAATTATGGTTATGATTTATTGGGGTATTTACTGTATAGAGATTGGGTTTATAAAGGGCTAAATCTGAGTCAGGAGCAGAGTCGGACTGCAATAGAATGTCTCCAGGGGGTAAATGTATGAAACTGCGTGTTTTGCAAGTCCCCGAATATTGGTGACTTTACAGGGGAAATTTAAAGCAGCAATGGCTTTTAAAGGCAGGTTTGTCGCAAAGGTCTGTGGAGAAATCACCCCACCACCTCCTTGCTACATGGGAGGTAAATCAAAAAGTGGGAGGTGTCTGAAACTAGACGACCCTTTTTAAAGGCTAAATTCACACACAACTAAGTTTATTTTAGATGTAAATAGGTGACCTAACATTAAACCGTTTTACTTTATTCGCTCTTGTTGGACTCTGCTGGGCCGCTAGATGTGTCAGAGGACCGGCTCAACCCACCGAGCACCAATATGTAAAACTTTGTAATTTTGGTCCCCTAATTTCACCCAAAACTAAAAAAAAAATTGTCTTTGGGGGAGATGGCCTTTTAGATTTGGTTACTTTACATCCATGTACTATTTTATTCTCTGCTTTAGTGTACTGCAAGTTTATATATTAAGATTGCCTTATCTGTATTGATATTTCTTGTTTTAGCTCGCTAAAACTGGTGGCTCCAACGACGACGAATAAAAAGCAAGTGGAATCTTTTAATAAGTCATACAATTGCAGTTCATCTACTAGACTTTTCTTTTTTCCTTTCTTATTTTACTGCGATTAATTTATTAATGACGCCACATTTTTATAAGAAAGGCCCTTTTTATGTAGGCTTCCTGTTTAATAAAGTGCTGTGTTGTTGTAAATTGATTTTGGTTTGGTATTTTTGCTATCAAGTGTATTGTGTGATTGTGAACAAACATAGGATATCTTGTGAAAACATCCTATGAAACACCTTGTTGGAGCACATGGCCTGACCTGCTGGATGCAGTTAGGTTTCTGACACCAAAATGTCTCTGTACAGTTTTATTCGAAGTAAAATGTTTTACTAAACTTCTTATGAACAGTGTACCTCACTTTTAGTAATTTTAACCCTTGTAATATTCTGGTAAAACTTTTCTTTTGCTTGCACAAGCCCTGAAGGTTATTTTGGGCATAATCTTCTCTGTGTAGCAGCATTGTCGTGGTCCCTCCCCCTTAGCTGGTGCCTGCTATATATTCAAAGCCTACAAACTTTTAAAAGCCTGAAGTAATGGGGAACAATTCAGCCTAAAGGTGACACCTGAGTGGATAGGTGCTGAGACCAACCAATCATTATTCACCTTTTCTATTCGTCTTCTTTTGATGCCGTTTGAATTTTTTCTTCAGCTTCAGACATCAAGCCTTCCCCGCAGCTCTCTTTCTGTAAAATACACCTATAGCCTTATTAAAGTAACAGGGGTTACAACGGAGGAGCCACCGTGGAAATATGGAAAGTGAGATGGTTAGTACTAAATTGGGAAGGTATGTGCACCAATGTAGTAATGTCCTTTTAAGCATTTAACACAGTGATGGACAGGAAGCCCTAGCGTGTTATAGCTTGTAACACTTGTTAAAATGCCTGCTGGTATGTTATTACAGATACTTGTCTTCCTCTTTGATGAAATGTATTGTTAACTTATTACTAAGATTGGGTAATCTGCGGCCCTTTTGATTGTTAGAGGGCCGCCCATGAGGCACCTGAAGTGTATCAGGTTGCCTATCACTGATTTATCACGTTTTATTTTTGTTTTAAAAGTTTTACTTATTTTCTCCTTGGCCATTCTGATTTTATGTAGTGTTTGTCTTGCACACATTTGAATTAAAACATCCAAAACAAAAGCTATGTACAAACTGTTTTTTCATGTAATCTTTACTGATCGCAACTGTGTAACTGAACTTGCTCTACAACACTTCACTTTGAAGCTTTATGGAGATAAGTGGAGGAGCTGTGTTATTACCATTATAACTACTTTCTTTATACAGTCTCCCTGCTTGCAGGTATGAATTTACAAGCTTGCAAAACATAATTACTGAAGAGTTCTATTACATCCAGCTAATCTCCGTGTCTTTTTTGACGGCAAATGGTATCCCTAGCTCACTTATTGCTGAATGTTACAATATTTACCGTTGTTATCCCTACCTCAGGCGGTTGTCATTTATATCAGAGAGGGTTTCCCAAGGCGTAATAAATGTGAACTATGTAAGAAACAATGACAGAGAAGTTTATATGAAAGGACTTTATAAAACACAAAAGTATTTAAATAATAGTCACTGTTAGGTCTCAATCAACAGGAAACCTTATGTAAACAGAGTAAATCGATTTCACATATACAATGGACATATAAGTAAATATTGCAGTAAAGTCCTTTTAAAGTTCATAGTATGCAAATAAAGCAAATTCTTATAGAACTGCTGTAAACATGCAGTCCTTTGAGTCCACAGGAGTGGTAGGTATAAAGTGTTGCTTCGCATAGATGGTATAGATAGTCAGTATTGTGGTAGTATCTTTCACCTATAAGAAGGTAGTAACTGTTCTACTTATAAGAAAGTCTGGTAGACCGATTCCAGTGTTCAAAATTATGGTAGCAAGGTGCTCTCCTGGTATATTTCCAGTATGTGAGCAGTAATTACAGAGTCTGTGTGGACTAAAACTTAAATTTAAAAAACTCACACTGCGCTTAATATTAACGCTCTGAAAGTCTTCTATTTCTTTTTCTTCCTGTTGTCATGTGTGGGGCATTTAAAAAGCCTGTCGACTCAAAGAGATAAGGCAGCCAGATAGCATCTTAATAAGCTGTAAGTTGAGTGCCAATAAATCAAATTTCCGCCCTGTCTCAAAAGTATCCTCTAACCTTGTCTATATCTTGCATTCCTCCTTGGATACTTTTATGCACATGTAAAATTGACACCCTTATATAGTTCAATGCAACATTCCCTTATCTGCTGCTTTTCCTAGAGTCCTGTCCCATGTACCTTTTTAGTATTTTAGATAGAGACCAAGAACAACAACTGACTCTGCCTGGCATCTATGCACTCACATACAGGTAACGGTCAAAAAATGTAAACATGTAAACATGTTTGCAAGTTCAGTGGTGCAGAGAGCGCAGGCAGTGAGCTACCGGCCAGTGTAGGAAAGTTACTGACAGGAAAGTTGTCTTCCAGGAGGGCAAAGCCTTCATCAACAGAACATGTCTGGATGTCTAAAGGTTTGATGAGCGTGATACTGACGGTTATTGACTTTTAAGTCGCCAAATCTGAACCCAGTCTAGCATTTATGGGATATTCTAAGAGTGGTTTCCACTACCATCAACCAGGTGTGATTTAAGTGACTTTTCTGTGAAAGCCACATCTTCATCATCTATTTATATAGTGCCACCTATTCTGCAGCACTGTACTGAGAATATTTGTCACTCACATCAGTCGCTGCCCCATTGGAACTTAGTCTAAATTCCCTAACACAGACACGGGTCAATTATGTATGTTTTGGAGTGTGTTATGAAACTCATGCAAACACTGGAAGAACATACAACTCACAATCCCAGAAGAAGTGCTAACCACTAAGCCACCATGGTGTGGCATACTCTGGCTTGACTTCGATGTCAGTTGTGACACACTAACATAAAAACGTTGTGCTTTGGAACCACAGTGATTGCATCGGAGAATCTTTATTGCAAACAATAGATACGTTCATGCAAGACAGCAACACTTTGACCAACATTGCTGTCTGATTGGATCATATAGCCCACTAAGTGGGCTATATGATCTACCACTAAATGGTAGGCTAATTGAATGCTATTAAATTGACCTTCGTCTCTGTGTGTATATGTATGTATGTGTATATTAAGGAACTTTAGACTGTAAGCTCAAATGGGACAAGGACTGATGTGAGTGAGTTCTCTGTACAGCGCTGTGGAATTAGCCCCATTGTCATTTGGATTGTGAGCAGGGCCCTCTGACCTCCCTCCCTCCCTGTCTGTCTGTATTACCTAGTATTGTTTTATAACTGTGTTTGTACCCAATTGTAAAGCGTTACAAAATGTGCTGGCACTATATAAATAAGTGATTGTTGTGTAGCAGCACAGTACATAGCATTGCTGTGTCACATCATTGAGGTGAAGGGTTTGTATGTGTGGAGTTTGTATGTTCTCCACATGCTTGTATGAGTTTCCTCTTGGTGCTCCTGTTTCCTCCCACAGTTCAAAATCATATTGTGTAAATCACTATGTGTCAATATATACATAAGTGGGAGAATTGTGTGCACAGTATCTATTGGGATAAGTTCCCCTGCCAATGTCAAGGAATCTCCTGTATATTGTTTGTACTAGAGCACCAGACTGTCTTTTGTTTTTATGAATTATTACATATTCTCTCTATGGCATTATATAATATGATTGGACAAACAATAATATAGGCTGTGCTGACCGCTATGTATATGTGTATTTGTACTATGGAATTTTTGGTAACGACCTTCTCTTCCTGTATGTTTTCTGGCGACCATAGTCTACTTCATCCCTACCATGTCACCAGGCGAAGCAGGAGTCAGGATGTTCTCATTTATATTTGGAACCCAGGCCATATTTGCTAGCTATAGTTTGAACATCATGAAACCTATTTTTATTATATGCCAATAAATTATGGAATAAATTATTCCTGTTATAGAACTCAACTTTAATTGGATTTGTATGCTTTCTGAAAATAACTTGTGTGATATATTATATATTTATAAACCACTGACATCTGCAGTAGAGTGAGTATTACATACAGGACGTTATAACAGCGATAGAAATGAGGAGTGGGAACAAATAGATTGATAGGGTTTTGTAAATCAAGTGTGGATGAGAAGAGGTGTTCAGAGAGAGAGAGAGAGAGAGAAGGAGGTCATATGTAGATTA
Organism: Mixophyes fleayi; assembly: GCF_038048845.1. Classification (NCBI taxonomy): domain Eukaryota; kingdom Metazoa; phylum Chordata; class Amphibia; order Anura; family Limnodynastidae; genus Mixophyes; species Mixophyes fleayi. The sequence goes on from NC_134402.1 coordinate 76,658,586, forward strand.
GAGGTTCTATTTGGGGCAGGCCCGGCGCTCCCATTAGGCATGGTTAGGCACTTGCCTAGGGCGCCGGGCTCTGGAGGGCGCCACAGAATGGTAAATGACTTTAAAACTGTGCGGTGACCGCTGACCATACCTGTCACGGCCGCCGCACAGCATTCAGATGCACGGGGAGGGGGGGTGGGCTCTGGGAGAGGCTATTGGTCACCACCGCCGCCTCTCTGCTCCGTCTCCTCCCCTCCACTCACAGTGAGTGGCGCCCATTTTGTAAAAATGCCTAGTGCGCCATGGAACCTAGCACCGGCCCTGATTTGGGGAAGTATCTGGAGACTCGGGAAGAGATGTAAGGAGGTGTGAGATTGCTGTTGGCTGTGTAGATTAAGACTTTAAGCTATGTTCTGTTAAAATTTCTAGTCTTAATCTACAAAGACTAACAGAGTTGTAGCACATAAAGAAACTTTTTAGATGCAGAACACTTGGGACCTGAGTCATTAAGGAGAGCAAAGCATAAAAAAGGAATAACTTTGCACCTGGGCAAAACCATCCTCTGCAGTGATAGACCACAGGTGAGTGTTGCAATAGAATAGTCAGGACATGATTAGGGCATGCACCTATATTTTAGTCCTACCATGTGTAAGAAAATATCAAATGCAAGAGATATTTATAAGGCAAAGTTAGCAGACAATTGTTGCTGAGTGAAACGTAGTCTGTTCTCGCTCTGGAATAGAGACAGACTGGGCAGCATCCTACAGAGAGATCTGAGACCAAGCAGAGTCTGAGGGCTGCAGGGACAGCTTAGAAAGACGGTGAAGGGGTAAGTGACAGGACCTGAGAGCCTGGTGCATGACAGGAAGATGCCAAACAGAGGCCCAAGAAGTCTTTTGACAACCCCTGTGTAGGTTGGATGTAGTTTTCTGGATATGCTGCTATTTTCTATATGTAGACACACTCGCACCATCATGCTGTAAATCATATTCCATTCTGGGTTCATCTGTAAACAGTGTAGGTTTTACAACATTCTTGTTTAGCTACCCATTGTTTCCACTGACCGATCCAGCAGAACTATAATGTAAAGTGAACAAGGTGATCTTGTTCTAATTGTTTTACAGTAGCCCTGAAGCAGGTTTCTACTAGGGGACCAGACTGTGGCAGAGGACATAAGCAGCTACAGCTATCCATCACATGTAAAAGATCTATGCATTATGAATATAACAATAATGTAGTTATTACCATTTATAATACACCAGCATACTCAGCAGCTCTTTACAATTGGGAACAAACAGTATTAAATCAAGAGTATGAAAAAGCAAAGGGTTAAGAGGGATTTATTATTGGCTCGTTCTCACCATTGCATTCTAAAATTTTAAATCCACTGAATAAACTTTCAGAATGGACCATGAGCTATTTTATGTCTAAAATATACAAAATATTGATATATATGCCATGCATGAAAAGCTCATGGGAATTTTATTTTATTTTTTTTACAAATGCAACACTAAAACACATCTAAAGCGAGTGTTAAGTAAATGTTTTTACCCATTTTTCAGCACATGTGTGAACGAGTCCTAAAAGTTGTATTTTTTTTTTTTGTTTTTTTTATTTTGGTGGTAGAGTCCCTTTTAAGAAAAGGAAGTTTTTATTAAAAAAAAAAAAAGTATTCAAATCGTACTATGTATCTACCAGATTATGTAAAATTATTCCTGACGTCTTTTGTAGAAGCTGGAGAACGTGTCCATCTCATGGTCTCTTTATACATATTTGGTGGTTTTGCCCAAATTATCTAGCTACTGGTCTGCTAGATCACAAGATCCATAAGGACAAACTCAGATATACAGGTAGGTGAGAGAGGATTTAAGTTGGATCCTTTTGCGAATGATTTCCCGGCTGTCATTGCTAACCCCATTGTATCACTCCCTAACAAATTTCCAGAGATTTGGAAATCTTTCTAATTTTAAGATTAACTGCACGAAATCAGTCTTGCTCAACATATCAACCCCTCCAAGGATAACGCATGTGCACAGCTCTTCCACTGTAAGTTGAGGATAATTTTCTACATATTAACAAAATGCACACAAAGATCTAAGATTGGCACAATATAAACTTTTCCTGGCTAGGGAGGCTCAGCATTATAAAAATGAATATTTTCTCGGGAATTCTATATCTCATACATACTCTCACTGTACATATTCCCAGTAAATAATTCACCAACCTACACAGAGCAATACAAGATTTTGTGTGGGCTGGTAGAAAACCACATTTTAAATATGATTGTAACAGATTCTGGATACTATATTACTAATCTTGATTAGCGCTGGCTTACCTGAGGTGCGGAGTCTAACGATCTCCCCGGTGTTCACCAAGAACCGCCGCAAGGCGGGGTGGGCTTCGCTGCCAGGAGTCGCAGGTCGCGGTCCCTAGGTTCGCCTCAAGATGTAGTACAGCGGAGTGAAGCGGTGGTAGCGGAGTCAACGAGCCGGTTCGGTACACAGGAATGGAGTCAGGCAGAATCAGAAGGCAACTCGGAGTCAACAAGCCAGGTTCGGTACACGGGTCACAAGAATAGGAGAATGGTCAGCAAGCCGGGTCGGTACACAGGGAATAGAGAGCCAGGGAAGTCAAACAGGCAGAGATCAGCACACAGGAGACACAGGAACAGGAAGACACTGCAATCCACGAAGAGCAGGAGCCAGGAACAGGTAAGTGTTGCTCTGACACTCAGCGAGTGTCAGAGTGAGGTTTTTATACAGAAGGGGATTCAAAATCCCCGCCTCTAGGTTGTGGTCATGTGACCGCCTCCGGGTGCGGTCACATGGTCCTGAATGCGGAAGTGCGGCTGGACGGAGCGGCGGGGATAAGGTAAGTCCGTAACAGTACCCCCTGCCATAAAGGTGGACTCCGAACACCTAATAGGGTTTCAAAGGAAATTTTTTATGGAAGGATTTAAGTAGACGGGGAGCATGTAGGTCAATGGCTCTTACCCATGAGCGCTCCTCAGGGCCGTAACCCTTCCAATCCACCAAGAACTGTATGGCACCTTGAACTTTACGAGAATCTAGGATAGTTTTAATCTCGTATTCAACTTGATCCCGATCCACAGCAGGAGGAGGAGTTCTGGATGAGGTGGAGAATCTGTTGGTTACCATCGGTTTTAACAAGGAGACATGGAAGACATTGGGTATGCGTAAGGAGGGAGGCAGACTCAATCTAAAGGCTACGGGATTAATAATCTCAGATATAGCAAATGGGCCAATAAACTTGGGAGCAAATTTTTTACTGGGAACCTTTAAACGAATGTTCTGGGTGGATAGCCATACCCTGTCACCAACTGCAAAACTTGGAGTCATTCTTCTCCTTTTATCGTAGAATTTTTTGGAACGAGTAGTAGCTTGTTTTAAGTTTGTCTTGGTTTGTTCCCAAATATCAGAGAAGTTACGAACCAGAGAGTCCACTGCTGGAACTTCAGAAGATGAGACTTGAGAGAAGGTGGGTAGTCTAGGATGGCAGCCATACAGAACAAAAAAGGGGGAGTTAGAGATGGCCTCATGAAAATGGTTGTTATGGGCGAACTCGGCCCAAGGGAGAAGGTCCACCCAGTTGTCTTGGTTACTAGAGATAAATATTCTTAGAAACTTCTCTAATTCTTGGTTGGTTCTCTCAGTAGCCCCATTGGACTGGGGATGATATGCGGAAGAGAAGTCAAGCTTAATCCCGGATTTATTGCAAAAAGACCGCCAAAATTTTGATATGAATTGTGATCCCCTATCGGAGACAATATGTTGAGGACAGCCATGGAGGCGAAATATTTCTTTAATAAAAATATCGGCTAAGGAGGAGGAAGAAGGAAGGCCTTTGAGAGCAATAAAGTGAGCTGTTTTAGAGAAGCGATCCGTGACCACAAGCACTACAGTACAGGATTTGGAAGGGGGAAGGTCCGTGATAAAATCCATGGAGATCTGTGACCAAGGGTAATCAGGAATGGGTAATGGGAGCAAGCATCCATAAGGCTTCTTCCTAGAGGTCTTGTGTTGAGCACATTTGGAACAAGCAGCAACAAATTTCTTCACATCCTCCAGCAAGGAAGGCCACCAGTAGCTTCGGGACAATAAGTCCCAGGTCTTGCGAATGCCGGCATGCCCAGAGAAGAGTGAGTGATGAGCCCAGTGAAGGAGCCGGGTGCGTAGATGTGGCAAGATGAATGTTTTGCCTGGAGGGCAGCCCTTTTTCAGGTGTGTAGCTGCCAATACTTGACATGGATTTACAATGAATTTCTTATCCTCCGAGGATTCCATGTCAGCTGGATCAAAAGAGCGAGATAAGGCGTCTGCCTTCGTGTTCTTAGATCCTGAGTGAAAATTGATGTTGAAATCAAAGCGTGAGAAGAATAAGGACCACCTTGCTTGTCGAGGATTTAGACATCGGGCAGTGCGTAAGTACAGCAAATTCTTATGGTCGGTATATATGGTGATAGGGAATTGTGCTCCTTCTAGTAAATGTCTCCATTCGGAGAGAGCCAATTTGATGGCCAGGAGCTCTTTGTCGCCAATCCCATAATTCCTCTCAGCAGGTAAAAAGCGACGGGAAAAGAATCCGCAGGGATGAAGTTTTCCAGAAGGACCTCGCTGTGATAGTACGGCTCCTGTGCCAACAGAAGAGGCATCTACCTCCAGGACAAAGGGACGAGAACAATCTGGCTGTTGAAGAATGGGTGCAGATGAAAAGAGAGACTTTAATAATATAAAGGCTTGGATAGCCTCAGAGGACCAAATACCAGCATCAGCAGATTTGCGGGTCAATGCTGTGATGGGAGCCACGAGAGAGGAGTACCCCTTGATAAATTGACGATAATAGTTGGAGAATCCTAGGAAGCGTTGAGTGGCTTTAAGGCCTGAAGGTTGGGGCCAGTCAAGTATGGCTTTCAATTTTGTGGGATCCATCTGTAGACCGGTGCCCGAAATAATATATCCCAGGAAGGGAATTTGTCTCTGCTCGAAGGTGCATTTCTCCAATTTGCAAAATAACTGATTTTTTCGGATACGAGAGAGGACCTCCAATACCTGAGTACGATGAGATGCTAGATCTTGAGAGAAGATGAGAATGTCGTCCAAGTAGATGACTACAGATTGGTACAAGAGGTCTTGAAACAGCTCATTCATAAAGCTCTGAAATATGGCTGGGGCATTGCATAGCCCGAAAGGCATGACCAGATATTCAAAGTGGCCGTCTCGGGTGTTAAACGCCGTCTTCCATTCATCCCCCTCCTTAATGCGTATAAGGTTATACGCTCCTCTGAGGTCAAGTTTAGAAAAGATGGTGGCACCCTTGATCCGGTCAAATAGTTCAGAAATCAGTGGCAGTGGATACCGATTTTTAACGGTAATGGCATTCAGGCCTCTGTAATCAATGCAAGGGCGGAGGCCCCCATCTTTCTTTTTTACGAAGAAGAAGCCAGCCCCAGCTGGGGAGGCAGACTTGCGGATGAAGCCCCTGCTTAGATTTTCTTGGATGTACTCCTCCATAGCCTTAGATTCCGGGAGGGAAAGGGGGTAAACACGGCCCCTGGGAATGGGTTTACCAGGTATCAGATCAATGCCACAGTCCCAGATTCTGTGAGGAGGAAGTCTAGTGGCCTCTTGTTGACAGAAAACATCAGAGAAGGTTTGGTATGGCTCAGGCAGGAGAGTCACAGGAAATTCTTGGGTACGTCTGGGACTATTCGGGGGAACCACTCTCTGTAGGCAGCGAGAGAAGCAGGACTGTCCCCAGGACAATATGTGACCAGATTTCCAGTCCAAGGTGGGAGAGTGGGCACGAAACCAAGGAAGTCCTAGGATGACTGGGTTGGTAGATCTCTGTATTACTAGGAAAGAAATCTTCTCCCGATGAAGTGCTCCTATCTGAAGTAGAAGAGGAATAGTGCGTACCAAGATGGACCCCTCAGGGATTCTTCCCCCATCAATGGCCATCAGAGAGATGGGTTGTTCCAAGGCTTGTGTGGGAATAGCGAATTGTTTAACTACTGTGGCAGAAATGAAATTTCCTGCGGCCCCGGAATCTAGAAGAGCCGACTGCGGGAAGGTCTTTTGTCCTAATTGAAGGGAAATGGGAATAGACAGGCAATCATTACTATTGGGAACTGACTGACACTGAGAAAAGAGGCCCAACGACACAGCTCCAGAACTCGTTAGGCCCTGTCGTTTCCCGAGCGTTTGGGACAAGAACTCAGAAGATGGCCACTCTCTCCACAATATAAACACAACTTGTTCCGAAATCTCCTCTCCCTCTCTTCGGCTGATAGGCGGGTCCTCCCAAGTTGCATGGGCTCTTCAGGGGGAAGAACAGGGGTTTGGAAGTTGGGGGCCAAGCGAATCATGCTACGCCGCGACTGTTCCTTCTCGGAATTACGTTCCTTGAAACGCAAATCAACTTTGACACAGAGGGAGATAATGTCGTCCAAAGATGTAGGGAGTTCCTGGGATACCAACTCGTCTTTGATTCGGTCTGAAAGGCCCTGCCAGAATGTAGCTATTAGAGCCTCATCATTCCAGCGAAGTTCAGAGGCCATGGTTCTGAAGTGGACCGCATACTGCCCCACAGACTGGTTTCCCTGGCGGAGTCGTAGTAAGCCGGAAGCGGCATTGGACACCCTTCCTGGCTAATCAAATATTTTCTTGAAGGTGGACAAGAAGAGGTTGAAGTCATGTAGAATGGGGTCGTCCCTCTCCCATAAGGGGGAAGCCCATGCTAAGGCTTGACCGGACAATAACGAAATCACATAGGCCACTTTCGTTTTTCCGGAGGGGAAGTTCCCAGGTAGAAGCTCGAATTGTATAGAGCATTGATTTAAAAATCCTCTGCAATTTTTAGGGTCTCCATCGAACTTAGGTGGGTTAGGTAACCGTAGCTGCGAGGAAGAAGCTGCTGCTGCTGCCTGAGGTACAGGGGCCACTGCCGGCCCAGGTGATCCACCAGCCACTAGGGTGTTCTGGACAACATCCAAGCGAGTGGATAGACTATTGAGGAATTTTAAAAGTTGCTCTTGGTTAGCTTCTTGTTTATCCATCCTTCCTACTAAATGCTCCAACAGATCTTTAGCTGTGGTATCCATGGTCAGAGCAAACTGTAACAGATTCTGGATACTATATTACTAATCTTGATTAGCGCTGGCTTACCTGAGGTGCGGAGTCTAACGATCTCCCCGGTGTTCACCAAGAACCGCCGCAAGGCGGGGTGGGCTTCGCTGCCAGGAGTCGCAGGTCGCGGTCCCTAGGTTCGCCTCAAGATGTAGTACAGCGGAGTGAAGCGGTGGTAGCGGAGTCAACGAGCCGGTTCGGTACACAGGAATGGAGTCAGGCAGAATCAGAAGGCAACTCGGAGTCAACAAGCCAGGTTCGGTACACGGGTCACAAGAATAGGAGAATGGTCAGCAAGCCGGGTCGGTACACAGGGAATAGAGAGCCAGGGAAGTCAAACAGGCAGAGATCAGCACACAGGAGACACAGGAACAGGAAGACACTGCAATCCACGAAGAGCAGGAGCCAGGAACAGGTAAGTGTTGCTCTGACACTCAGCGAGTGTCAGAGTGAGGTTTTTATACAGAAGGGGATTCAAAATCCCCGCCTCTAGGTTGTGGTCATGTGACCGCCTCCGGGTGCGGTCACATGGTCCTGAATGCGGAAGTGCGGCTGGACGGAGCGGCGGGGATAAGGTAAGTCCGTAACAATGATATTCTCTACAGACGCAAACACTTAAGAGGGCTACAACGCCCTCCCTTTGCTATGTATTACGATGCTGTTATGCTGAATCGAATCATGGGATGGACGGGAGGTAATGAAATTAGGCAGTCGGTGGTGATAGAGGAATTTATGCTTGAAGTCCTTGTCAAGACCTCCCGTGGCTATCCAAACTTCCCTCCACACAACCTTCAACAATAATTACTCCACTGTCCATTAATCTGGCATTACCTCTGGGAGCCCCTATGGGCGTGTTCAGATGTTGGACATGGGCGGGGCTTTCCGGCCAGCTGGTGGGCATGGTGAGGGTCCTCCAGTTCGATGACATTCAAGTCAAATGGGACCTACCCAATTCAGGAGATACCTGCAGCTGAAACATTTTCTAACTAGAGCAGACATTCGTAAAATGGCAGGAAGTGAGTTCACTTTATTCACTGTGCACACGATACCAGTACCTCAAGTATGCCCTCTCAACCATCTATAAACTCTTAATTGAAAATAACTTCTGCTCGATGCTGAAATCTACGAAAGACTGGGATTGGGATTTAGGTAACTTAGTTGCAGAACAAGACCGATCTCCCATCATCTGAACAACACACGCTAGTTCCGTTGGTATCACTATGGTTGAGACAGGGCCATCTCAACAACATTATGGGCCCCCAGGCAAAGCAGTGCACCGGGGCCCATAGATATAGATATATACAGATATAGATATAGATAGATGTACTTGCTCAGTGACCCTTGAAGGTTTTTTTTTGCAGGTTTTTTTCTTTTGCAGGATTATTTATTCTCATTAAGAGCCGTGCCTATGGGGCCCCCTTGCCCCTGGGGCCCCTGGGCAGCTGCCCATCGTGCCCAATGGAAAAGATAGCCCTGGGTTGAGAGACTCAATATAAAGTTCTATAAAGGTGGTACCGATGTCACAGCCTCCTGGCCAATATTTACCATGGAACACCCAATTCCTGTTGGAGGTGAAATTAGGCGCCTGGGACACCCTTCCACATTTGGTGGGATTGCCCCAAATACACCCTTTCTGGGAGGAAGTAATTACCACCTCCAGAGAAATCATAGGATCTGAGGTACCAGACGGCCCAAGTTTTTAGCTACTCAACTTAATCAACAAGCCCACTGCCCAATATAAAAATTACTTACTGAAGTGCCTTAACAGTGCTGTGAAGGCTGTGATACCAGTCCACTGGGGATCTTCCTCTACACCATCTATTAAAGAGTGGTTCGCGAGGCTCAACTATAATATGAACATGGATGAGTTAATTTTACCCTCTGAAGATACATTTCAGGAATACTGTGCAATATGGCATGACTGGATAGAGTTTAAAGACACTACTAAATGTGCTCTTCTCTACAACGGAACCTATTAAAAGTGGTAATACCTATGTTAACCCACCAACACAACACAGTCACGATAGCTACAGTGTTTGGTCTGCGGTTTGTTTGGCTGAATGCCGCTTATTCACTGCCTAATGTCTGCTCCCCAACTCCATACACCTTCTGTAGTTTTTATTATGATTTCTGTGCAGAATTCTCATTGTTCTGCTTCTTTGTTACTGTGATTATCTGCGCACTGTATACTTTTCCAATATTTGCAACAATGTTCTTGTGTTGTAAAGTTGTCTTATTGGTTTCAGTAAGCAAAAAAAATAAAAATAAATACCTGCAGCTTGTTTGTGCTAAAACATTACCTACACAAATATCTATTAACAACAAACACTTCTAAGGGTTATTTTTGAGCATAATGTTATATTATAATCTTAATAATCATGTCCCTCTGACCAATATGATTTATTTTACTTTAGTGGTCTGATCAAAATCTTGTCTATGTTTGAGACCACATATAAATAGTTATGTGATTATGATGTCACATAATAATCTTCCTATCTTTTTTAGTGGATGGAACTAACAAAAGTGATCCTGTCATTGCCCTGTACGAAATTGTTAGTTAAAACTAATCTGGGCCTTTTGTATTTGTGTGCAAGAATGTCTTTCCTATTGCGCGCTTACATGTGTGCATTTGTGTGTTTGAGTGTCCCTGAAAATGTGTGTTTATTGGTATAATCGTGTGTGTATGTGTCACCACCATATAACTGAAGAGAATAATTTGTGATGATCCAAAAAGTTTTTGGGGATGACTTTGGATACATCTGCTACTGTAGTTAAATGACATGTCCTTTTGTGTCTTTTCTACCAGCAGCATTTTGTGATTCTCCAATGTAGGAGCTTGCAATACATTGCACGGCACAATTTATATAGTAGTGTGCAGATTTTACAAGACCTTTCACCTACATGGAGCAAAATGCAGAATGAGCGTCTGAAAGGGATATTTACTGAGTCCGGCCTTCTCCCCTCATCCTTTCCCTCCCATGTATTATGTGTGTTTCCATAGGAATGAATAAACCAAGCCTTCCCAGACTACTACCGTTCTTCCATCAGTCAGCTCCTGACACTTGGCGTGCACAACAAGCAGCATCTTTCAGAGGGAGTTCACCATAGAACTACAATAATCCAAAGTTATCGCTGCTCATTCTGATGTGACAGTAACAAGTCACAAGGGGTAACTACCATCACTATCCTCTGAAGGAAAGGTAAGTTATATTTACTATTACATAAAAGTATATATTTAAATATTGAGACAGCCAGATAGGGAAGTCACAGTAATTATTCCACTTCTAAAAGTAAGGTCATATTCACTGTGATTGGGCATCACCAGAGCCGTAACTTAGAATTCTAGTGCCCTGGGCGAGAAAGACAAATGCCGCCCCCCTAGCCCTCAATTTTAACCAAATTAACCTAAAATATTCCGAAATTGCGCCCCCCTTCAGCGTTGCGCCCTGGGCGGTCGCCCCTGTCGCACAGCCCTAGTTACGGTCCTGGGCATCACTTTGGGCATGTAGAAAGCAGTGTACAGTTTTTTTTAAATCCTACCAGTCTGATCTTACAGCGATGTTCCTATGAGTGATGATTAAGTACCCGTCAAATCCCTTAAGCTTTGACACATTTTCCCACAATGCATTCTTCATATGTGCAGAGAAAACATTTATACATGAAACCCAATAGAATCCATCAGCACATGGGGTATGATCATTAATGTTTCATTTAATACATTCACAGCATTTCATAATGAAATCCTTAGAGGTTAACTAAATAACTTTCTGGGACTAATAAATCTATTGAGCTATAAAATTATCTTTTGTAATGAACAGTGTCAAGTGTTTATTTATTTTTTTGTAGTTAAGCCTGTGTTGTACTAAGTAAATGTATGTGTTATGACTGTCCTTAACAATATATTTGTTTTCAAGCAATGATTATGATGAGTGCTGTACTCATCATAATCATTTCAATCAATCATTCTTATTCAATAAATAAAAAACATAGTGCAAATGAATAACTGTACCCTCAGCTCTTCAAATTGATCTGATCATAATACACATGTATATAAAACATCTACACTAGGTGGCAGCCTATCACCCTGCAGAGCCTGGAAACAACAGCCAATGCCATCTCTAGTGTAGACCAATGGTAAACTGCGGTTCTTAAATGTCACGGACAGGGTAGAACTTAATTACTAGACCAGCCAATCAAAATTATGTAAGAACATCCTGTACTAACTAAGGGACATAGATGTAGGACTCTTTCATATTTTCTTTTTTTATTATTATCCTTTATATAAGGCCAACATATTACACAGTGCTTTTGCTGTATTCAATTTATATAATTATTGACTATTAATAACTGAGGATTAAAGGACTTTGAGGATAAAATGATTGATTGATGATATGAAACATTTTATGCTTTCAGGATCATAAACATTTTTGTAGTTTGCTATGTCCCATATTTATAAGCTTGCACACAGGGCAGGCCCTCTTACCTCTCTGTCTGTCTGTATTACCCAGTATTGTTTTATTACTGTGTTTGTTTCCAATTTTAAAGTGCTACAGAATTTGCTGGCGCTATAAATAAAGATGATGATGATATGTCCGTTAAATTGCAAAATATTTTTCAAGATACAGTGGTGTTATTTTTTTGTTTTAAATACAAAAAAGCTGAATAAATTACTTATGTGCACCATGAAATATAACAATCTATTCAGCAATCTCCTATTTATGAACCAAATATGTGTGCTTTGCTAAACCAGGGAAAGTTTAAGGACAGTGTTCACAAAGTCTATAAAGATATATGGATAGATTGTTCTGAAAATGTTTACATTTTATTGCTATTGCTTCATAAAATTAATCTATGATCATAGGACATAATTATAATTTTAGATTTTTTTCTAAGTATACAATTGATGTAAGATATCACAGACTAAACCTAATTTTCATTCTCATGTTCAGTTATCAATAGTTATTTATAATAATCATGTATTACAATATGCTAAGACTTGTCATACCTGCTACTACCTAGGATTGTAGCTATAACCTGCTAATGTCTATCTCTGTACTTGTTTACAGTACACGTATTACAATACGTGGGAATACACATTGACACTGATTACCGCTATTTTATCCCTTTAAAGTGACTACATTGTCTGTTTCTTTTGTGTCTATTACAGATTTCTCCATAACTATAAGTTTAGTCAACCAGGAGTCATAGAGAAAGAATATGGATAATATTCAGAGGAGTCGTACTGCTAACATAACACACAGGAAGGCAAATGAAGTCAGACTAAAACTTTTTAGAGACAATACAGTCATTGGGATACGGAGATGCCACACTTCATCAGCTAGGTTGAAGAAGGTATTTTTCTCTGACTATCAATTTTTTCTTATTTATAATGTTATGTGCATTTTTTTCCAGTGTTTAAAATGCCACCGTCCCAAAATAAGATTTTTTTTTTTTTTTTATTTGTTTCTTATCATTACAATGCTTTGGATGAATATAGGATTCGTTTTCTTTTGGGTGTGCGAGTGCAAAGTAGAGAAAACAGTCAATTGGTAAAACAATGTAGTTAAGCTAAAAACTGCTTGGCCTTTCATGAATGGTTTTCAGCATTAAGAAATGACTGTAAAGCTCTGGAAAACATTTAACTGTATTCTAATATAACTCTAAATTCAGCGAATAGGAAATGTAAGCCTTCTACAATTAGTGGGTGACAGGGTTAGAAGGTGAGATGCCAGATTGTGTGAGTCCATTCAAAGTCAGAGGGATTTCCATAAAAAAATTATCACGTTATCTAGAGCAGGGTTTGTATGGTGAGAATAAAAGCGGATTCATGTAATCTTAATGTCTTTAAGTCCAAGTAATTCTGTTACTCTCTGATATAGCTCTGACAGGTGATTATGGTACTGGTAGGAGGATAATACTGTGACTACCTGATATAGCTCTGACAGATGATTATGGTTCTGGTAGGAGGATAATACTGTGACTACCTGATATAGCTCTGACAGGTGATTATGGTACTGATAGGGGGATAATAGCTCTGACAGGTGATTATAGTACTGGTAGGAGGATAATACTGTGCCTACCTGATATAGATCTGACAGGTGATTATGGTTCTGGTAGGAGGATAATACTGTGACTATCTGATATAGCTTTGACAGATGATTATTGTACTGGTAGGATGATAATACTGTGACTATCTGATATAGCTTTGACAGGTGATTATTGTACTGGTAGGATGATAATACTGTGACTATCTGATATAGCTCTGACAGGTGATTACGGTTCTGGTAGGAGGATAATACTGTGACTACCTGATATCGCTCTGACAGGTGATTACGGTACTGGTAGGAGGATAATACTGTGACTGTCTGATATAGCTCTGACAGATGATTATGGTTCTGGTAGGAGGATAATACTGTGACTACCTGATATAGCTCTGACAGATGATTATAGTACTGGTAGGATAATACTGTGACTATCTGATATAGCTCTGACAGGTGATTACGGTACTGGTAGGAGGATAATACTGTGACTGTCTGATATAGCTCTGACAGATGATTATGGTTCTGGTAGGAGGATAATACTGTGACTATCTGAAATAGATCTGACAGATGATTATAGTACTGGTAGGATAATACTGTGACAATCTGATATAGCTCTGACAGGTGATTATGGTACTGGTAGGAATATAATACTGTCGCTAACTAAATCATTTTCAGACTTGTTTCCTCTACCTGTGAGTTTGTTTTGAGCGTTGCAGGCAGATCATTTTTACTTTGTCTAGCCGGGAAAGTGGACACATTGTTATTGTGGCAGGCAGGACTTATAAATCATGTCTTTAAAACTAAATGAAGACAGTTTGAAAAAATATTGACTGTAATGAGCTTTTTTGCACAGTTAATTATTCTTCATTTTTCATAAATGTTTCCGAATAACTTGATAATACAGCAACCAGCACTGTCAGGGAGTCCCCCAGCTGCATTGCTGTTGCAATTAAAGTGACAGTGCAAGTGTAATTTGCATCCCTAAATAAATAGTTCATTAAAAAAAGAGCCCAACCAGCCGTAGAGCTGGCACCCTAGGCTAGTACAGACAAAATCGACCAGGTAAAAACAATGGGGTTCCCCCAAATTTACCAGTACCAGCACAGTCATGGGGTCCCCCTGCCATAGAACCAAGCAGCCCTAGGCTGATCAGTACAACGCTGGGTTCCCTAGGTGTTGAGGTCCTAAGACAATGTGTCTCCCCCTTGGTATAACCAGCCCCCAGGGGCGGTGGGTGTGGGTAATTTGTCAGCGGTGCACTAGAGGACCAAGCATGCCCAGGCCACCATTAAGTGTTTGGGCATGCTAGCTCTTGTAGTATTACAAGCACCAACATGCCCATGGCTGCCAGGGCATGCTTGCACTTGGTGAACTACAAATGCCAGCATGTCCTGGAACCCAGGGCCGACTGTGACCTGTACCAGAGATGACTGTCAATAAGACACGCACCATTTTAGAAATACATTTATTTGAAATAAAAAAAAAACACCTCTACAGCACCCTCTTTACCTTTTATTGCTTCATCTTATGCTTTGCATGGGGAAGCTTTGCCGAAAGCCCTCAGTGAAGCCTATGAGGGCTTCTTGTCAGCTCTTAGATAAAGTGATGTACTGCAATCTGTGAGATTATAATGTGATTACTACTGGCACGTTTTTTGTAAGGAGACACTGTGTATTGAGGTGTTTAGTGATTTTAAATGTAGTAACTTACAGCAGCTAAGTGATTTCTGCTGGAGAGGAGAAAGATAAGAGGCTGTAAATAAATAAAGTTATCTCATTTATTTATCCAATCTTATGCCAACTCCTTTCATCAAACTTAACTGCACACTGTATATTGTTGTCAAACTTACATGTGTAGGGTGACCTGTGTGATCATTTTAACCCACAGGATCCTGAGGTGGAAGAAACTAAGTCACAATCAGGGGTTGAACTGAGGTTGCTGCTAGGTAGGAGTTAGGTTTAACACACTACAACTACCTCCATAAGCAAACAGGGATTGCATAACATTGCTTTAAGTCTGTTTCTTACGCCACCCTCCAACTCCAGATCATTTTATGTCTTAAAACCTTGTAGACTGACTTGTCCGCCACTCAGTAACTTAAACATGGCCTGACTTATTATCAATACAGTTTCTTTCTGTGTCTTACAGAAACAATTCCTGTACAAAGTGATGTTAGCCTGGGTAGCGACATATGAGAGAAACAAGGCTTCTCCCAGGAATCGCCTACTAAACGTTTATGTTCATGTATGCAAACTCCCACCACTTCTCATATCCCTGTAACATTTTTGACTTATTTAATTTTGTATTTGCATCCCTCACTACTGCTCCATGTAAGTGCTATTGGCATCAGTATAATTTGACAGCGATATGTTCCCCATGGAAGCATATTGAACAAGGATCACAGCGCTAAAAGTAAAAAACTGCTTTATTATAAGAACAAAAAAAACCACTTTGAATTGTGAATTTTTTTATTTTTTTCTAATCTTTTATATATATTTAAAGATTTTGTTTGATTTACTTTGTCACCCGAATGTCAGCAGCTAGTATATAGTTATATCTTGACATAGCTGGATTACAGGTTTAAAACAGAATAAATAAGATATCACATTGTCACGCATATCTTGTTTCCAACTCTTCAGTTCTTATTTTATACAGAACGAAAACTACCACAATATATTTTTACTTACAGCATATGCACATATAAAGCTATAGAAAGTAACAAATGCAAAAAGCGTTTACATTTTATATCTACAACAGACTACAAGCCATTTGAATAGAAAACTGTAATTTGCAACCTTTTAGCCATAGACAGTGCTGCTTTAACGGTACTTTACCTACTCAAATGAAACTCCAGACAGTATTTCTTGTCTGTTAGTTAAATCCAGGAACCTGTTAATTGCTGTGTGATGGTTTATTGTAATATATACCATGTTCTTCTTTTATATTTATCTTTTCTGTATTCGCAGTAAAGACGTTATTCTTTGCATGGGTCTGAAAACGAATCATTCTTTGTATCTAGGGCTCATTTAATCACCACAAAAATGTGGATCTGCACTTCTTCTTTATTTGTGTGCCTGCTTATCCCTTAAGCACATTTCAAGGTACATGCCCAATTCCCAGTCCTTTCAGCTGCCTTTGGAAAAACAATGTGTGTCTAGCTTTGGTGGTTCACAGATCCAAATTGTTGCTAGAGAGCATTTGTTCATGCACAGCTCTCTTAAGGTACCGCCACCGCTTTTCATTTGGGTTTGAGGCTTGAACCTTGATTTAACAATTGCAAAATTGATTATTTTCTTTTTAATAATTCAGTAGTAGAATTGCGGGTTATGCTTGGGGTCATTCTACTGCTACATGATTCAAATTAAGCCAAGCTTCAGTTATCAAACAGAAGACCTCACATTTTCTCCTAGAATACTTGCTGTTTTAGTACTTGGTATTATGGTACAAAGAATAGTTCATGATGGACTAATGATAGCGAGGTGTCCATGATTTGAGACTGCAAAACAACCTCAAGTCAACAGTTTTATGTTGATATGTTTTTTTGGTTTCTGCCAAACATTACATTGTGCATTAATAACAAACAACTTCATGTTGGTCTTGTCTATACAGAGGAAATTGTTCCAGAAGTCTTACCTTCCATTGAGATGCAATTTTGCAAATTTTAAGCTGCACTGCAATGTTTTTGGAGAGCAGAGGCCTTCTCCTGACTTCTCTTCCATTGAAGCCATACTTGTTCAATCTTGTTTCTGAGGGTAGAGTCATGAACCTTAATATTTACCATGCTGACAGTGGCCTGTAGACCCCTAATGTAACTTTTTTAGTACTTTGCAGTTCCTCAGAGCATCGTAATTCAACTTTGAGTATATTTTTTTGGAGACACCCACTCCTGGCAGATTAGCTGCAATGTTCTCCATTTGTAAATATTTTTTCTCACTGTAGAACGATGGCCTTGAATTGTTTGAAAAACAGAGCCCTTTCCAGACTGATGAGCAGCAACAGTTTCTTCTGCGAGATTTTTACGGATATTTTTTCTCCTTGGCCTAGAGTCCACACATACCTAAATGCTCCAGACCGAACTGGCAAACCTTTTTGTATAGATGATAGCACTTCTTAATCATCAAGTAATGAAGTACCTGGCTCAAATCACCTGCTGTATTGATGTGGAAGCAATGTCGGGTTAAGTGTTTAAACACTGAACCTGCGGGGGCCCGACATTGCCACTTTAAATTCAGATGAATACAAGTCGCGATGACAGTAAATAGCAGTGCGGACACCTCTTCAATCAAAATCACTTGCGGTCAGCATTTAGGTCCATCGGTGATGTTAAAGGTAAGTCTAATAAATATTAACATCGCTTTTTAAAACTTTCGGGGGGTTTTTTGTAGGTGAAGTGGATGTCGGAATAGTGGTAATTGTATTAACGATTACCACCGATTGCCACAAAGTTAAAGTTACTGATGTATTAAATCCCAGTATTTTCTTGTTTCTGAACATTCATACACAGTTGTCAAAGTGGAAATTTAGAAGTGGTGGTATGGAAAATTACAAGTGGTTGTGTGAATAATGTAATGGGAATGTAAGTAAATGGAATTTGATAGTGTTACAATGAAGGCAGTAGGAGAAGTGGCAGTATGGCATACCACCCTATACACCCCCACTTCCACCACTGTTCATACATTAAATAAACATAAAGGGCCCGATTCAACTTCAGACGTAAGTCTGTTTGCAGGACATATCTTGTGTGAAATAATACGCGTGTTTTGAAATGAACCTTATGCCATTGAACACAATTACCGATGCAAATGACTGCCTACAACTTAAAGGGTAGTATATATGAGTGCGAAGGGGCTGACGGATATAGACAATGTGCAGCAACGGCGTACCAAACAGGGGTCAGACTGAGAAGCCCGGGGGACCAATGCCCCTGTGGCCCCCACCCCAGCCCACCCCTGACCAAGGGTATGCCTCCCTCACAAAATTCAAATTAGTACAATATTAGTTGTGTGATCATTGACTATTTTATACAATGTCATCTTGTTGTGTTCGTATTTTTGATGATACTTACTTGGCTGTATGGCTATAAAAGATAAGAAGTTTGTATACAGATATATTACCAATAACTAATACAAACATCTACTGTAACACCTTAAATTTAATGCTAGCATTGCTGCCTCACAGCACTGGAGTCATGGGTTCCATTCTTACCAGGACCCTATCTGTGTGAGTTTGCGTCAGTTTTCTCCAGGTACTCTGGTTTCCTCCCACACGGTTCAAAAACTTACTGGCAAGCTAATTGGTGTCTGACAAAATTGCGCTCCACTGTGTGTGTGTGTGTGTGTAGGGAATATAGATTATAAGCTCCACCGAGACAGCGACTGATGTGAATGTGTAAATATTCTCTATAAAATATAAATAACTGTTACTAAATAAATAATTTTTAGTGCTACTTATTTGTTTTAAATGTCACAAGAAACCATGTTTTGTAATTGTTCATGCTTATCTTTTTTGTCTAGTATGTATCTTTAATTTATTTGGCAATGCTGGTTACCTATTTGAAAAGAAGTGTATCATTAAGAAGTGTGTTACAGTCATTGTTCCTGACTGTATCTGGCAGACATAAACAAGCTCAGTGCTGTATTGTATAATGTAAGCTTGTTCTAAGGACAGAATAACTTGTGGGAATGCAGTGATGCCACTTCCTCCATTGTGGTCTAGATGAGTGACAGCTCTGACCTGCTGTTAAGTAAATGGAGGGGGTGGGTGTGGGAGGTGTGTAATTAGCAGCAGAGCTGTGATGCCCTCCAGGAGGGAACACAAACAGGTAAAGTGTGTGTGTTGCTAAGAGGACGTTAGTTTGGTTATGACAAAGGAACTTTCCTTGGATTCCATCCATTAAAGATTTTCAGCAGGTGAAATTGACACTGATTTTTCTTCTTATGGTGATCCAGCGGGTCTCTGAAGATTATCAGCCAAGTGAGGTACTTCCTAAAGCTATCCAAAATACTTGTGTTCCAAAAAGAGCAACTCACCAGGCAAAGCACAACTGTCACAGGATACCTGCTGCACATTTGTTTTGAGCAAGTAGATTATCAGTTTATCACTTTCTATTTCAGCTGACACAGAGAGCAGCGAATCTCACTTTTCAGCAAATTAATTGGGGGAAAGCACCCAGGTAAAGTTGTACAAGTTGCTGCTTATCACAAGGCACTGCCGAGCTGAATAAGGTAGAATGAACATTGTGGACAAATTGATATATGGATTCTGAAGTATTGAGAACAATTGTTAATCCATAAGCAATTATCTGACCTGTCACGTAACGCGCACTGTACGTGGAGATTCTGCTAAATGTCCTGTAGGACAAGCATTTTATAATGTGCTGCTTTTAATCTTTTTCAGCTCAGATCTTTTCACTGAACCTAAATAATACCATAAAACCAGCACACACGTTCGTGTTTCTCCATGGGAGCTAACATTATATAACGGTGCTTTCCCTATTTTTTATCCTGTATATAAAGATTATTCCTCATGGACTGCATCTAGTAGTATTTTTGACAGTGAGTAATAATAAGTGATGTACTGACATTTACAAGCTGAAGAAGGATGTGGACACTTTATATGAAAGGGATCACCCCTCGGAAATATGTGCAAAAAGTAAGTAAACCAGCCTGTGTGGAGTCACATACTAAACTGGGAGGTGTGTTAATGTAATTATAACGTCAGATTAAGTGTTCCTTTACACAGGTAGTTTTACACCTGTGTGTATGTATTTATGTATGTATATATATATATATATATATATATATATATATATATATATATATATATATATATATATATATATATATATTCGTTGTTGTTATTATTATTATTATTATTATTATTATTATTATTATTATTATTATTATTCTTATTATTATTATTATTCTTATTCTTATTATTATTATTATCAAAGCAGTGTGCTTCAATGCAAGTTATGTAACTCTGGGGTGCCTACAAATATTTTTTGTATGGGATATGGTCTTCCTTATAACACAAACTGCTACTATCTCCCTAGGCCACTATTTATACAGCTATTCTTTACGAGAGTGCCTGTAAACAATAATACACTAGTGTAAATAATAAAGGCTATTAAAGATAAGTAGAAATTTCATGATCAAAAAATGAGCCCCTGTGAGGCTGCTTTTATAATGGATGCAAGGTGGTGAGAGAATCGAAAGGGAAGCTTTCCTGATACATTCAGTTAATTGTGAATATGTGATGACATTACAACGTACCATTTATACAAATAATATTTATTCACATGTATACTTATTTTAGTGTTGATTATATCCATTAAAATCTCTGGGTCATCAGGACTTCTTTCTTATTTTATTCTAAAGAATGAACTTGCTTTTGTCATTTTTGTCATGTATACTGCAACACACTATGTACATTGTGGGCCCGATTCATCTTAGTACGAAAAGTGAACACAATTTGCATTTTTTT
Organism: Mixophyes fleayi; assembly: GCF_038048845.1. Lineage (NCBI taxonomy): Eukaryota > Metazoa > Chordata > Amphibia > Anura > Limnodynastidae > Mixophyes > Mixophyes fleayi. Next base: position 76,679,236 of record NC_134402.1, read on the forward strand.
ATAAATCAAGCGGAAAATGAAATCACGTACGTCTGTATTAAAGTACAACAATTGTTTCCATTTGAGTACAGGTATAATGCTATACAACAACTATGGTGATTTAGATTTACATGATACACACTGCTATATGAAGTCTATAATTAGCTGTCACACTAATAGTTCATTATGCCTGGTAATCATTTGGTGTAACACAAAGGGTTTGTTTGCATTATGGATAGTATATCATTACTAAGTGGCAATATTTAGATGGCGGAGATACTGTAAATTGGTCATGTGGACTTGGGGTGGGGACTCGTTGTCTTCCCACATAAGACCCAGATTCACATTCGACTTGCGGCTTGTTAGGACATCTGGGAATGTTGTCTACTGTCTGTGTCTTCCTCTTTTGTTGGGAATGCAATTTACTAACCCAGCAGTCATGATTTTATGATTTATATGTAACGAAATGCTGCTCAGAACTGCACTGGTTAGACTCGGGCAGTTCACACATGTTCTTAACAATAAAAGATGAAGGAAAGTCTGTGTTTATTCTCTAAAGTAATTAAAAAGTATTTATTTTGCCTCAACATGTTAAAATCTGAATAATGTAGTGTGTGAATTTGAAATTTGAAGCTGCAGTAGCTTTAAAGGCAAGTTTTGCCTTTACAGCCATTGCCGCTTTAAATTTACCTAGCAAAGTCGCCAGATATCAGCGATTTGAAAAAAAAATCGCTATTTGATACATTTACCCCCAAGACTGCAAAATCTCCAAGCATAGCAAGTACAGTGATGTTGGAGAGGAAGAAATGGTATTGAGACAGAAGGGAAGAGGGCCCTGCTCATAAATGCTTACATACTAAAGGGAGGGGAAACAGCCAGCAGGCACTAGAGGAGTCGGTGGAAGGGATCAAGCGCAAGAGGAGCACGAACAGGGAAGTGGGAGGTGAGGAGAACGTTAGGTGGGTGGCTGGTAGGCTTTGAGGAGCAGATGGGTTTTGAGAACCCGCTTGAAGGTGCTCAGATTAGGGGACAGACGAATGGAGAGAGAGAGATCGTTCCAATGGAGGGGGGGCAGCAGGGGAGAAATCTTGAATTCCAGCGTGTGATGCGGTGATCAGTACAGAGGAGAGGCAACGATCATTGGCCGAGCGCAGGGAACAGGCGGGAGTGTGAATGAAGTGGAGGTTAGAGATATAAGGGGCAGTGGAATGGGAGAGGGCATTGTAGGTGATAGTGAGGCGTTTAAAGAGGACTCTTTAGGGGAAAGGGAGTCAGTGTAAGGCAAGGCAGAGGAGGAGCTTAGTGAAAGAAAGATAAGTCTCACAGCCGCATTGAGAATAGAGCGAAAGGGGGTGAGATGGGAGTAGGGGATGCTGGTGAGGAGAAAGTTACAGTAACCAAGATGGGAAATGATGAATGCGTGGATAATGGTTTTGGCGGCATCCTGAGAAAGGAAGGGCCGGATGCGGCCGATATTCCGTAGTTGGAAGCAACAGGATTGGGCAAGAGATTGAATGTGGGGAGCAAAAGAGAGGGAGGAGTCGAGGGTGACACCCAGGCAGCGGAGTTGGTGAACGGGAGATATGGTGGTGGTGTTATTAACGGTGGTGAAGAGATCAAGGTGGGGTGAAGATTTGGAAGGAGGGAAAATTAGGTCAATGAGTTCAGTTTAAGCACTGTTGATTTTGACAAAATGTGAAGACATCCAGGAGGAGATGGCGGAAAGGCAGTCAGAAACACGAGAGAGGAGGGGGGAGGGAAGGTCAGGAGAAGAGATGTAGAGATGTAGAGTTAAATGTCATTGTTGTAGAGGTTATAGTAAAGGAAGAGATGAGATCGCCCAGGGAAGTAGTGTACTGTGAGAAAAGAAGAGGGCTAAGAGCAGAGCCCTGAGGGACTCCAACGGAGAGGACGGAGGGGGGTGAGGATGAGACAGGAGTGAAAACGGAAGGAGCGGTTGGCAAGGTATGAGGTGAACCATGTGAGGACAGTGCCAGAGAGGCAGAGAGAAAGAAGGGTCTTCAGAAGGAGGGGGTGGTCCATGGTGTTTAAGGCAGCAGAGAGGTCCAAGAGAAGTGACCCCTGGATTTAGCCTAAAGCAGTGAATGTAGGGCAACCTTTCATTGGGGCTCTACAATAGCTTTGGAATACAAGTCAGGTTAAATGATTGAAGAAGCAACAGATATCATAGAGTGCAAGCTACCTGGTGTGCAGGTCTCTTACAGAGACTCTCAGATATTCTTCCAACTGTATAGGAGGGTCTTTTACAATTTACAGAGATTGTCCTGCAGTCCCAATAGTTGACATATTTGTGCTGACATCTGGGAAGTTGGGAGATATGTCCCCGATCACTATAATCAGCGGGGACATGGCCAATGAGTGCAATTCAAGTGAGTTTGGTGGGAGGAGAGGTTGGGGTGGTGTGGACATGTGTCCAAAGCATCATGGCTCTCTCGTCTAAGTTCCAGAGCAGGCCAATGTTGGGGGGGGTATGTTAGAACAGAGGAGTAAATGTTACCTGACATTTTATTTTGCAACAGTTATTATTATTATTATAGTTTTGTTTTCATGATGTGGGAATTATAATGTAATACAGCATAACAATGTCCTTTCAATTGGTATATTAGACACGAATATGGGAAATAGGCCATCTGTTTCCATTAAGCAATAGGTGACATTATTCTGCATATCTGGGAAATATCTGGCATTGAAACCAAGAAGTAATATGGTTACATGGATTATAGTGAAACAATGAATCGTATAATCCCTGTTGCAATCAGAGTGCAATGTAATGTTTGCAGTCATTAACAGCTTACTAAACTGTAACTTTGTCATTCTGCTGTTTGTATGTCGCAGCTTACATTCATTTATGTAGATCTCAAATAAATCTAAAATAGATCTCAAATAAATCTAAAATAAATAAGTTTAGAAAGAAGACACCCAGCATATTTCAGCCCCAATATGATGAGCTGCATCTACACAGGACTTGGGTAGAAAGAGGCTACTTGAGTAGAAAGAGACACCACTAGGTCATTTGTCCTCTTGTATACACGACAACCTTATTTTCAGCATTTGTGTCTTGGGACCTACTTTGTCTCATGCTGGTACTTTTTTTAAATTATTGTAATCTATATAGTCACGTGACTTGTGTGTGTATGTATATAGATGTGTGTGTATGTGTGTATATATATATATATATATATATATATATATATGTGCTAGAACTCACATCACGTAGTGAATCACTGTACACACATCCACACATGTCAGTTGTATAGCAAAACATAGTGGTCGCCACCCGCACTCAGCGCGCGACCACACGACCAATCACAAGTCGAGCAGCGCCACAAGTCGAGCAGCGCCATCACAACCAGCGCGGACGAAGTACGCATGCATCGGACTCGACACACAAGCAGCCCGCATGCACTGTTTTAATGACTTTGCCGCCGACCTGCTACGCTCGACAGGGCGATTCAAGTCCATGTGGGCCGAACATCAAATGTTCAAAAGTTACTTTTAAAACTTGGAAAATCCGTTGAAAAAAAGGTGCCGGAACTCCGTTCCAGTGAGTTCTATGACAAAAAAAAGCACTGTATATCTGGGGTAGGGGAATAGGTGTTCACTCCTAGGGTTGAGTAGTGTGTAGCAGCTGAGACAATGCATAAGTCCACCTTTATTAAGCATGAAAATAAAAGAAACTTAAAAATAAACACCTTGCCTGCCCGGCATTCCTGACTAACAATCTAAAACCAACATGAGAAGTTCCAGCACGGTTTTCTCACAGCAAAGATCAGGCTTCCTCTGACAGAGACTCTGCAATCCCTTTCCCCAGGTAGTGAGAGACTGAACCCACTGCCTACCAGCATTTTAAACACAGCTCACAGGTGCCTGCATTAATCAGTCTGAAAGCAGAACAGAGGACTCAGACTGGGCCTTGTAAATGGAGCCCACCTTTCTCTCTCCATATACACCCCAGGGACCCTTACCAGCTTTTTCCTAAAGCTGAACATCACTCTCGGAAGCATTTCCCAAATATAGACACTGTCCCTGGGGATTTAAAATATTTAGGTTAGAAACCTGGGACTAATATATCTGCCTGCAAGTGTACTATTCCAGTGTCTTTGTCACAATATGTATATATCTATAATATACAGGTATATATCTATATATAGCCAAGTGGCTTGAGAAAGGGGTTGCCTACACAATAGTTTAAGTACTTTTGGCCTATTTTTTTATGTATCGTGCTACTTTATTAAGGATGATGTGATGTGTATTGTGTTATCAAGAGCCCTTCTATACTGCAGTATATGTATATATGTGTACGTGTGTGTACGTGTGTGTGTTTGTGTGTGTGTGTGTGTGTATATATATATATATATATATATATATATATACATACACGAATATGCAGACATCTACTTTTGCACACGTTAAAAATGTATTTGTAATAAAGAAGATATCCAAAATCCATTTATTTCCAAACAGGATGAAAACAATTTTACAGCTACTTGCCTTAAGTATATAGGGATACCAAAATATGTGTGTGCTTTATACAAGACCTGATGTAGTTATAGGACCCAGAAACAATGCATTCATTTGAAGTCAGATCCTGAAGAGTCAGAGAAGACACTGATGAGTATAAAGAATCTGAAGGGTATTGCTAGTTGGCAGTGAAAATAGATTCTTTGTCATTTTGATCTAATCATGAATTGTATGACATTTACTGTTAGATCCTTGTAGCACGTGATCTTTTTATTTTACAGTGCAGTAGAGGCCTGGACTATGTTTGTCTTTTTGTCTGTTGCTCTCCCTCCTTTGTGGTTATTAATAGTAATGTCATTGTGATTCTATAGTCATTCTAGTTCCCCTTTTAATGGGAAAGTGCACATTCATAACGTTGCTTAATAAACTGTTCACTTTGAAGGCCATGGACCATGATTGCAAATGTATTTTTTTCAGGCCACATGACTGTAACCCTGTGGTCAGTTGCATATAGCGCCTCATCCCAATAAAGCATGTATATCTATGAATATATTGCTGTTTTTAAAAGAAATAATATTTATTTTGTATTTTTGTTCAGGAAAAGAAAGAGACCATTACCTTCCCTCCTATTAGCAAAATGTCCCCTACAGTCATCTCACACACAATAAGGGTAAGTACAGTACCTCACTGTGCAGTTCTGTGCACCTAGACGTATATGGTAGCCTTTATTGAAAGTCACCAAAATGGAAGAAAGGAAGATGCAATAACATTTTAAATCAGGGAATCTTAAGCTACAAAAATGGGTCCATAGGTACAAGGGCTATGAAAAGGGGTTCATAGACTGCCAGACTCCCAAAGAGGTCCATGGCACAAAAAAGATTAAGAACCCCTGCCATAAATCGTACCAATCTAAGTAACAACTGGAACAGTATGAAAGCTAAAAAACATAATATATATATAATTTCCCGGGAGTCGTCTCAGAAGAGTATGCATCCTCCCTGATCGTGGTGGAGGGTAGATTAATTATGCAAGTTCTCATCATCAAGTCCCACCGCCGCTATGCACTACCATGAATTTTGGCATTTCATAGCAGTGGGAGGGCCACAGTGATGCAATGGCCTCACCATGCCCCCTCATATTCTTATCACCTATTACCTATGACCTTCCTTCCGGGATCTCCCAGGGGGGAGATTTTACAGGACAGCAAGTACAGTGCATCCGGAAGGTATTTACAGCGCTTCACTTTTTCCACATTTTGTTATGTCACAGCCTTATTCCAAAACTGAATAAATTCCTTTTTTCCATCAAAATTCTACACATAATACCCCATAATGACAATGTGAGAAATGTTTTGTGGAGATTTTTGCAAATTTATTAAAAATAAAAAAAACAGACAGTATTTAACTTAGGTGCAAAATAGAAAACTAATTTGCACCCCTTGCATTGTAACATGGTTTTGTCCAGGAGACTACTTACTCAATTTTTTTTACTTAACTTTCCTTAATGAATCGCCCTATGTCTTTTTTGGAACCAAATTTACTTGTGCCTTACTCATATTTATAGACATGCCTAATGCTATTATAGAGGATATGTGTAAAATGTTTGCAAACCCATGTCTCTTTTCTTTATCTTACAGCGGAGCAGCTGGTCTGGGCAAGGAGCAACATCTGTCCAGGACATGTTTTTCTCTAACCAGATTTCTGACAATCAGCGATCACTCAATAGACATAATAGTGTGAAAGATGTTAGTGTAAGTGTGAAAGGATATGAAAATGGAATTTGTCTTTTTACGAACAGGGCCAAACTTTTTTCTAGTGCTTACTTATTAGACACTTGTTGTGAACTATTATAGAGCAACATGAATATACTTTATAAACTACTATATGTGTTGTCTTTTATATGTGTCAATCTTGACTCTACCCTCACCTTTTCTCCACACCTCTAGTCCATTGCACTGTCATGTCATCTCCTTCGAAACATTGCAACCCCTTTCTCACTTCTCTTTCCCAAAACCCCTATCCATTTTCTTATGATTTCTTGCCTTGACTACTCCAACCTTTGGGAGTGATCTTCCCCTTTTGCCCCTCCACATCTGCTGCATCACTCTGCAAATCCCTTCACATTCTTCCCGTAAACTCCAGAATCCAATTTAAGCCATGCACCTTCACCTTCAAAGCCCTCACTAACACCTCTCTTGTGTACATCTGACCTTCGCTCCCTCTCGTCCTCTTAGATCTGCCTCAGACCTGCACTTACCTCCTCTATGATAACCACCTCTCACTCCTGCCTTCAGTGCTTCTCCTGTGCTGCACCTCACTATAGAAACTCTCTACCCCACCTTACCAGACTCTCGCCAACCTTCAATCTTTCAAGCACTCTCTCAAAATCCTCCTCTAGTCTACCTATAGCCTGCCCACACCTTATACTACTTGGTGTGCTACCAGATACATTACCAATCTCCAATCTAGAGTCCCAATGTCTCAGCATTCCCTCTAGCTTGTAAGCTGTTATGAACAGTGCCCTCTCTACCCTCTGTCTCACATCTACACCTCTTTTGTCAACCTCATATGTTCTTGTTTATTTCTGATTTATATTTTGTATTATCTGTTGACTGTTGAGTTTGGACACCTTACAAATAAAAAAGGATGACTTTATGTTATACATATAGAGTAGAATTTGGCACTTTGTTAATCCTGCGTCCCCCCTGCAATGAGTAATGCACATACATAAGATATGTCTGGTTCAGTGATAAGTAGCTTACCAAGGAGATATTATATGCGATCAAAAATAGATTTTTCCATTATGGAGCCATGAGATTGGTGGCTCTGAAACTGGAGATGTCCTTGAAATGTTGCAGTTTGTATTGAATACTTCAATTTCTATAATTAGTTCCTAATTCCTATTTAGTGATCAAATTTCTTATTTCTTTTAAATAACTTTGACTGATTTTCCTGATGCTGCAATTCATGAAACCGTTATGGAACATTTTATACACCGTATTAGGGGGTCTAACACTTGTATATTATCTGTAGACTGAAATCGTATGGGTAAGAATGTAATTAACTCTATGAAAATTAGTGTGGATAGAATCCTATAAAAGTGAGGATAGGTATATTACTAAATCTGACAATGAAAATGGTAGTGTTGTTTATAGGCTGAGTAAACTTCATGTTACCTGTTGCCTATTCCAAAATTATTAGAGCCCTAGTTGAGGTGCTCATGTCACCTCATGACAGGAACGATCCTGCTCCTCTTAGTCATTGTTTAGACATCTCTGACTTGTCTTAAAAGGTTATTATACCATGGAATTGGTTAATACACATTTATTTAATTACCTGTTACGGTGTTGCTCATCCTCTGAATATAGAAGTAATCAAGTAGTATAGTGTGACTAGGAGCCTTCCTTCCCCATATGTCACCCTTGGCTGCATATGCAGTGCTACCCCATTCCCAAGAATGTTCCTCATTGTTATTCCAAGATTAACTAGCTGCTTATCCCTACTCTTTGTCACATATCACTCTATGACTCTCAGTTGTTTAGTAGGAGTGCCTACAACAGAATTTATGTAGGACAATGAAAGAGATTTCACATATGAAGTAGTTTAATCGACCAATTAAAATATGGAATTTTCACCATCATCAAGCATCTATATTGCTGTTGAGAATAGGGATTGACCTCTAATTAATGAAATAAAAAGAATTGAAGGGACCGACATTTAGGGGTAGATTTAATAACGCTTCTGAAAAGGAAAAGTGGAGATGTTGCCTGTAACAACCAATCAGATTCTAGCTATCATTTATTTAGTACATTCTACAATATGATTTGGTGCTATGGGCAACACCTCCACTTTTTTAGAAGCTCTAGTAAATCTACCGATTTGTTGTTATAAATGTCCAGTGTTTTATGTTCAAATGATAAATATAAAGTAAAATATATTTTGGTGTGTTTGTGTTGGAATAGATTAGTCTGTGTCTAGTCCATTGTAATTCAAAATTTTTGGTTCGATGAACACAGAAGAAAAAGCATATTTTTCTTTAATGTATTTACTTAAATCTATTATTTCATTTAGCTGGAAGATTGTCACTGGAATGTTCCTTATAAGAAAATAAGTGGAGAGGCCAATATGCAGATCAAAGCACATTTAAAGGTAACCAGTGTGCCTGCATCAGACACTTACCCGTTGCTCAGGGGTGTGCCTATAATAGCTTACATTGAGGAGACTTTTTCAGACAGCAGATTTTAGGGACCCACAATATGTAAGGAACTAGTTTAAAAATGTAAATCTTGCTACAATTGTTTTCCACCTGGCAGTATGCATTGTACATTACACATATACAACGGTTTCTGATTTTGTAAGGGATATTGGTGTGCTATTTGTTACTGCCTCATACTATTGAATAGCCAGGCATACTCCTTATGTGGCCCTACATATAGATGGTAGCATGGTCACTTTGTCACACAAAATGATACTTTGTGCATTCAAAGTCTAATTTATGTAGATATGACCTTATTCTGCAGAGAGCATGAAATTAATGTCACTGTTGTAAAGTGAATTATACTGATATAATATACCTAAAGCAATCACAATTATACAGCACTGGCATTATTGTGTCCATATTAATGCACTTATTGAGCCTGATTCATTAAGGAAAGTTAAGACAAAGCAAGAGTAAAGCAAAACCAAGTTGCATTGGAGGGGGAGGTAAATGTAAAATATGATGGCAGATTTATATTTGGGGTAAGGCATGTCCTAGATCAACTTTAAATTTCAGTGTATAAATAAGCTATCAAGTATTTGTGTGCCACATGACAAAACAGACCGTACTTTCTTTATGTGCAAAATAATAAACTAATTTGCACCCCTTGCATTGCAACATGGTTTGACCAGAAAACTTGAGTAAGAAAACTTACCTAATTTTTTGCTTAAATTTTCCTTAATGAATCAGGCCCAATGTGTTATACATGTATATGGCTACAGGGACCAGAAAGTTCTGGTTATTAAGAGTGTGACATATTTCCATAGTTGCAATGGAGGCTGTTGTGTTCAGCACCTGTGCATGTTCTATATGAGTTATGTTAAAGGTTACTGTTAGTCATCCTTTGTCTGGATGTACATGTTCTGACAGCATCCACAATGGATGTTTGATTAGTAAATACGCCGCAGGTATTACGTATGAGATAAACATTTAAAGTAAGGCATAAAATATAATGATTTATTATAACATTAAAACTGTTTCCAAACCTGTTATAGTTCATTTAATATATACAGTAAAGTGCAACTTTTATGTTTGATTAATCTGCCAGTTTTGCTAGAATAAAGGTCACATTCTCCATATCAGTGAACATCCGACACAATGTATTAGAGTTGATCAGTTGGATCTTCTTTGCTATAGACAGAGCCAAGCAGCAGATGACCAACAGAGCTCTCTCCTAAGGGAGGCACCCACACCAAATTACTCTTATTGGAAAGGGAGGGCGCAAAGTAAAATTAATATTTAAAACAGAAATCACTGTAAGGGTTTTTTTTAAAGCTATGATTTGGTGGTTAAAATGCTCAATTTGTATGTTTTTAGCAGGTGAGATAGCTTGTAAAAGTAGAATAATAATAGTTGTGATTTATTCAGTAAAGTTACATAATATAAACAATATATACATTTTTAATATTTCCAACGTCTTTTAGTCCAGTGTGCCTCATTCACCTGCTGTGTACATGGCCCATATATCAAACAAAATAAAACATATGTACCGTATTTGTTATATGAGTATGATCAACCATTGGTGATATTGGTTTGTGTCAGAATGGTTAAAGTGCAGCCTGTGCTTACAGACAGCAACCATAGTGTGAGCTGAAGCAATTTTCATGAGAAAAGTGATATGACTGAGGCATGAGGCACTGAAGTAGGTGTTGGTAAAAATGTGTTATTTATGCAATAATTTTAAGGGTTAATATTGTTATTACAAAAGTTCTCCAAATATCGATTATTTGTGTAATGGACACTGGATAGGCAGAAATGTGACATTTGATTTCACATTTGAGGACCATGGGAATGGGCAGGAAAAGACTTAAGCTGGGGAAGTTCCAGTTATTAGTACATCAGGGTGTCATTCTAATGTTGTGTGCGCTCATCGAATGAAAAACTCAATGTACCAACTTGTTCTTTTTCTAGAATAACATGTATCACCGGCGGGTAAAAAGAGTCAGCAATGAGTCAGGTCCAGGAAATGAAAATCAATATATTCTGGAGAGCACGGAGTCTTTTCTGTTAAAGGTAATGTCAGTGATTTTTCCCTGTAGATGTTTTATACTGCACCATCAGGCAGTTCAGTCTCCTGCCCAGGATATAGAAAGATAACTTGTCTTGTCTAAGATCACCAGGAGCAGACCTTGGCATTGATACTAAGGTCTCCATCAAGTGTTTCTGTGTCATTCGCAGGGTGAGGGTTATAACCATTCTGTTGTCTGAGGGGCATTAAAATGGTATTATCTCATTCCTTACACAAACTACCATAAATATTTGTTAGAGGTCCACTATAAAGGACAATCGCTGAGGAGCTGAGCTTGGCTCATCTTCCCATGTGACCTTTTCTTTCTATATAGAGTAATTGTACATTTGGAAATTGCTGTGTTACGGACACATTTTCATAAATATTAAACAGCCATATTTCTGTAGGGGAACTTCAGAAACCTCAACACACATACATAATAACAAGAGACAACCCATGTTAGCGTGGGTTTCCTCCGAGTGCTCCGGTTTCCTCCCATACTCCAAAAACTTACTAGTAGTTTAATTGTCTGCTATCAGAATTGACCCTAGTCTCTCTCTCCCTTCAATGGGGCAGGTACTGATGTAAATGAGTTCTCTGTACAGCTCTGTGGAATCAGTGGTGCTATATAAATAAATGGCGATGATGATATGTTTTTTCCAAATGCTGCTAAGTAATCTACACCTAGGTGTATATTTACTAAACTGTGAGTATGAAAAAGTGGAGATGTTGCCTATAGCAACCAATCAGATTCTAGCTGTCATTTATTTAGTGCATTCTACAAAATGACAGCTAGAATCTGGTTTCTATAGGCAACATCTCTTCTTTTTCAAACCAGCAGTCTAGTAAATATACCCTCTATTCTTTGCTTAGTCCCGGCAGAGACCAGCTGTACAAGAAGAGAGCGCCAGCTCTGCAAATCGTGACGACCCCTCTAGTTTACTTGGTGCACTGCACATTAAAAGTCCTGAATCGAACAGAGGAACTAACACAGAAGCGTGGACCATCTCAACGTATGGTACTACACAACCAGAAACTACATTACAGGAAGAGGCACAGCTGACTAGAAATGCTGCAAAAACAGAAGAGGAAGTTTTGCTTATTGAAAATGGAAATGAAAACGATGCATGCAATGAGTTTGGTGTACTGGAGAAGCCATCTGGAGGTTACCTTAATAAATATATAGATAATGATGAAGAAGAAGATGAGTTTGAGAGGTTTTCTGACACCGAGCACAAAATTATACAAGGATACATTAATTTTCCTTACACAGCAAGGAAGAAGGTTTTCATGGTATATATCTGTGGAGGATATCAAGGTAATAGTATATGTATAGACTGTAATTGTCATAGTCATATGTATGACAAAAAATAATAACATAATTAAATTATGTATGATAAAAATGGACATATTGATTACTTCATCAGACTGCTACGCATTTCACCATTGAATGTATTCAGAATGAGTCATGTGACACTAGTGTGGGACCCAGGGCTGCAAAGAGGAATTCAGGGCCCCGGTACAACAAATTCATGGGGCCCCCTTATAGTTGAGCGTGCTAAAAAAAATTCTGAGGTGTGGTCATGCATTAGGGGGCGTGGCAAATCTGCCATTGGGGCGTGGCTAACACATCAAAATCGCTAGGCTCTCAATTCGCCCGAGCGTCGCATATGTCCAAGCACTCCTGACTTTCAGGACATCTAGCACATTGGTAGTATAGAAAAAATGCAGTGTGTACACCAAGAGTTCAGTCTTGGCCTGCACCTTACATTGGGCACAACACTCACCAAAAATTGACATTGTCCCTACTAGAATCACAACATTTCACATACTGTCCTGCTCTCTCCTACCTGTTCTTCTCACTTTCACCACCTGTGGCTGCATGTTTCTTTAGTTGCGGCTTGTCTGGATCCTGGAATGCTGGGGGCTCTATTTGAAAAAAATATGGACATTTAGATAATTCCAAACAACCCTGGCGTTAAATCAATACCATCCACGATTAATAATTAGGCCTTCCTCCAGCTCCAATATTACAATAATGTGCCCCTTTATCATCGCCATGCCTTATGATCACACTGCGCCCTCCATGCTGCTTTTGCCCCTTCACCTGGCTACCCTTCATCACACTATACTATGCTGCTCCCTCCCCCTTTTTCAATCCCACTGTGCCATGCCTCCCCCCTTTTTAACCCCACTGTGCCATGCTGGCCACCATTTTTTAACCCCACTGTGCCATGCTGACCCCTGTTATTTAACCCCACTGTGCCATGCTGCCCCATTTTTTAACCCCTCTGTGCCCCCCTCATTTTTTAACCCCTCTGTCATGCTGCCCCCCCCGTTTTTAACCCCTCTGTGCCCCCCATTTTTTAACCCCTCTGTCATGCTGCCCCCCTCTTTTTTTAACCCCTCTGTCATTCTGCCCCCCCTCTTTTTTTAACCCCTCTGTCATTCTGCCCCCCATTTTTAACCCCTCTGTGCCCCCCTCATTTTTTAACCCCTGCCATGCTGCCCCCCCCCCCCCCCGTTTTTTAACCCCTCTGTGCCCCCCCTCATTTTCCTCCCTTCACTTACCTTTTCTTCTCTCTTCTCCCTTGGTCTTCTCTGCTGCTCTGTGCTCCATTGCTCCAGACTGACTGAATGCTGGGCGTGATATGATGACGTCACACCCGGCATTCAGACAGTCTGAATGGAGCACAGAGCAGCAGAGAGGAGGGATGCCGGCGCCGCGATCACGTGAGTATTTTTTTTTTTTTTTTAACTACCCTGCTCCCCCCCCCCAACGACCGAGCACCCCCCGCCGCAAAAAAAAAAGAAAGAAAAAAAATTTGTTTCTAAAAAAAATAATAATAATAACAAAAAAAATCGGCAGTGCAAGGGCCCGGGCCGGGCCCCCTGACATGCCCGGGCCCGGGTCCGGGTAATTAGTACCCGCCCCCCCCCCCCCCTCTCTGCGGCCCTGGTGGGACCTTTCCTTAAGTACATATGACAAAACAGAGCTATTGGGAATGTTTAAAAGGGGTTCCTGCATTTAAAAACCAAGTACAGTAAAAACAATCAGATTATGATATAAAGGACATAGGTGTAATACAGAAGGAAACTTAATTTATGTTTGAGCATACCAAATATAAGAAACCAAAACTAGAACAATAAAAATAACACAAAAGAAAATATAATTAATTTACATAATTTTGTTGTAATTATTTTTGTCTTTGTTATATTATACACCGTTCTTTCTTTAGCATAACTTTATCTCTAACTTGTACTATTGCACACTGAAAACGAACTATTCTTAATTTAAATTCTTTATTCTTAATTATTCTTAAGAAAATATGATCTAATTACTTATTAAAAATGAAATTTTTGAAATGAAAGCATATTGTATATTTCATATTTTGTTATTTCTTTGTTCAGATTCCCATCCAGAAAGGAATGCATTATTTGAAAAGTGTTATCCAGATCTCTACATTAACTTAAAGGAAAAAGGTTTTGAATTCCGTATGTTTGACCTGAGATGGGGCTTAAAGGATGGAGTCAGCAATGATCACGTTATGGCTTCCCTACACCTAAAGACTCTTCAGGAATGCCAGAAAGCAGGAAACGTGGTCTTTTTCGTAAGACTACATCTTCATTTCCCAGCAGAGATATACAGTAGTTTGTGTACTTGGTAGAAGTCTAATCCCAGAGTCAAATATTTTCACGATTTGTCCAATAAATCTTATTCAATCTGTTGGTTACAGTTGCTCATAGACTTCGGTTAATGGAGTTAGCAGTAGCATGACCTAATCTAGAAACAGAAGCAATAATTTTTTGGTTTTCCTTATTTTTGGGGTTGCTGTAACCTCAGTTTTTTTTACATCTATTAATATAAAATATATATCTCCCTGGATGTTCCGTCCACGGTTATTGTGACCTCTTCTTCTACCTGCCTATATGATGTTTTCAAACATAGGACAATGAAAAAATATTTAATTATTAAAATAATGCAGGTTTTAGAATATGTGAAGTAAATTTCAGACATATATATATATATATATATATATATATATATATATATATATATATATATATATATATATATATATATAATCAAATAAGCAGGGGCGCTTCCATGGTGCATTAACCAAGTAAAATGTTTATTTCAAACAATAAAATTGCACGTACCAGATGGTAAATATTTTCAGGCATATATAACACAACAGCTCAGTTCTGATCTCCAGACACGGACAGCTCAATCTGAAGCAGTTTCTAAGTCAAAGAGAATCCACAAACACCTCTACGCGTTTCATCTCTAAGGACTTCGTCAGGAGGTGTGGATCTTTGTGTCAATGTTACTAATTAATTCACAGGTGGAACACACTCCACTCATTCACTTCATTTCTAAGTAGTTGCACATATTAACCTTATATTCAGGATTAACAAGTCTCTATACATAACAGTAATACTGAATTTATACATGCTTAGTAAAAAAACATGCTTAATAAAAACAGATAAAAGTATTTTCTCGGAAACAAACCTATAAAAACAAAAGCCTAATTTAACACTTCATAAAAAAGGTGTAATTTCACAACCTTCATTTAATCCCCAGGGCACAAACGTATTAAGAGTATAATTCCAGAAGGTTTCCCTCTGGGCTAATCTCAGTAATCGATCTCCTCCTCTCACATTCATTTCCACATGTTCTATGGCTTTAAAACGTAAGGACTCGGGACTGGCATTGTGACAGGAAGAGAAGTGTCTTGGTACACTGTGATTATCTATCTTATGCTGAATATTACGTAGATGTTTAATATATATATATATATATATATATATATATATATATATATATAGTTTTTATGCAGATATATCATAGTCTGTGTTTAAGCTTTGCAATATCTCATCACTAATTGGTTGTTCACATTTAGTGTTTTCTAGGCCAGAAGTATGACCAGGTGACTGTTCCAGCTACATTAGCTAAAGAAACGTTTGAAGGAATCAAAACCATTCTAGAAACAATGAGAGCAGCAAAGCAAAGGATCACCGGTACTGGTACCATGAAACCTAATGGAGCGGAGGAAGCGGTATCCACTCTGAAGGATGGTAGTATATCTACTGAGTCAGACAAACAACTCATTGCCCCAGATGAGAAACCAACGCAGGGTATTACAGAAGCATATGAGGCACCTAAAGATCCAGATGAAAAAGACATGTTTGAGTCTACTCAGAAAAAAATATCCATTAAATATGACAGAGATCTCACCCTACTAACTCAGTGGTTCAAACTGGATGAGAACTGTGTACCTAGTGTGTACAGGCTGCAAGCCATTAGGTAAATGCTTTAAACATATGCCTGTAAACGTATGGTAATATCATGTAAACTGCAGGGACAAGTATAAGTTTGTACATGTTTTACTTACTTGTGGTGTAATTAGAGGGAAGACTCTGTCCCTTTTTTCGGAACTAAGTTTAAAAATAGCAGTTATACATTATTTGGTAATATTTTCTGCCCAATGTCCATATTAACACTATTACCTCAATTGTGACTGAGGTTTATAAAGCAAGGTCATGTGACGTCAGAAGAATTACTGGAAAGGGCATAAAATGGAATTATATAGAAATGTAGCCCAATAATGGTACATAAAAACTAACCTCAATGTTACACAAAAATTACATTGAAATACTTATGAATTACAATATGGTCTTTAGTTATATTGATCACTCAATAGCATCATATATCCAAACAACATTCTACATCATTTATTTTGTTTAGATCAAACTCAATAATGTTGCAGAAAATGTATGACATTTGGTAAATGTTTGAGAAATTATTATGTTACTTCCTCCAACTTGCAGCACATATTATGGAGACATATTCAGCAGAGACCCATCACGTCGTCAGCAAGCTAAAAGTAAGTGGTTAGGGACGATGCAAAGACTACACGACATTCTGCAGGAATACAGTCTGCTGGTGCTGGATAAAGAGGCAGCAAGGAAGCTCCTGACATCAGGTACATTCAAAATAACTACTACTCCCCTTTGTGTGTTTCTGGGAGAAAAATAGATTTTTGGCAAAATGAACTTCTAGCTCTTCAACTATGTGTTAAAATGCTGTCAATTTCAAATCAAAGATTTTTGTTATGCAAATGGTAAACAAGTGTGGCATCCAACCTGTTAATTAGGTGTTGGGTAATTTGCACGGAGTAATAAAATACAGATTATTCTCAGGGGAGGCTTGATAGGACCAGGGCAGTTTTCGCAGTGTGTTACACATGACATTGATATATTTTTATGTCTATTTGCAGTGACTCAGCAAGAAATAGACCAGGCCTTTGGAGCTCCTGGAAGCCCAGAAGATCACTTTCATTGCTTTAAAAGAGTCATCAGTGACATTAAATATAACCTGTCCAGCAATCGTGCTTCTGACTATATTGATATCCTTCCCCTTAAACCTGAAATCAATAAGACCTTGCATGAAGCACATCAGGAGCTAATCAAAGGAATCCATCAGAGAGTAAGTATCACTCTGATCTGCCGGTTTGTATTCCAGATGAACTACTCAGTATCTCATAACATTATTGCACATCCAAGAGCGTAAATATGAAGTCAAAAGAGGCAAAACCCTATGTTGACACATTTGGCATATTATATTCACAGCCAACTCTTCACTGTATTCTTTTCACCACCACACTTTCTAAATATGGAAATGATAGAAAAATACGCTTAGTGCCTATATGATGGAGCATATTGAATATATATATATATATATATATATATATATATATATATATATATCACATTATGATCGTCCAGAGCAAGAATTTGATCCGCCAATGGGACCATCAACCAATCAGAATGGTCACTTGTAGTTGGCTGTTCTATGTTCTGTTAGGCACAGACATGGTACTTTGTGGAGTGACTACCACCCCATATATATGTTTGAGCAAAGATATTTTAGCCCATAGAAACATCAGTTTTGTCTTGATCTTTGTGTTACACCCCTTTACTAGGTATTATTGAGGGGTTAGTGCCTCCACCTGGATTTATACTACACTTAGGGTAAATCCCTGAGATGTAAGTACCAGGAGTGATTCAGGAAACCTCCCCCTATAGTTCCCTGGTAATATTTAATCTGGTTCATGCAGACAACCAAAAATATGTGTTTATAAAATATTTTTGATTATAGCAATTGGAAGTATTGACTACACAATAACATTGGTGAATATCATACAGCATATCCCAGAAATTAATATATTCAATGTATACAGAAATCAACATATAATCTATATCATTAACACTGGTTACATTTGCATCAAGTTGCACCGTTTATTGCCCGGAACTATAACTGTTGTATATAAAAAATAGCATTTTAACTAGGACTATTCAGCAAGAAGGTGAATGTTGGGTTAAATACAATCCACAATT
This sequence comes from Mixophyes fleayi, assembly GCF_038048845.1. Taxonomy (NCBI): domain Eukaryota; kingdom Metazoa; phylum Chordata; class Amphibia; order Anura; family Limnodynastidae; genus Mixophyes; species Mixophyes fleayi. Next base: position 76,697,363 of record NC_134402.1, read on the forward strand.
TTCCCTTTGCAAAAATTAAAGCCATTTTCATAGCTTCTAAAGAAGCTATGAAAATGGCTTTAATTTCTATTCTATGTAAGGGCAAGATGGCAGTCTCTTATATACAGTGTTTTTTTTGTTCTTGTATATACACATTTGTAATGTTTGGTGTCTTTCAGTTACGTCACACGAACATCTATGAGTACAGCATCAGCTGGGCATTGGATGGAATAAATCCTGTTAGTAACAGATCTCATGCATATTATCTGGAAGGCCTGTGTAATGATTTTCAGAGAAAGGTTACTGGGCATTTTAGAAGGTCAGTTCAAGATCCATCTCTAAATGATGTCACATGTGTCTTTTTCTACAATGTTGACTTTGCTTATAATTGGAGATGCTCACTGACCCACGTGAAGTGTTTTGGATCTGGATTAGCTTCGTGTTTTGGTTTTGGCAAAACCGTCCTCGTGTGTTTTCTGGTTTTGGATTTTTTAGAAAAATTCCTAAAATTTGCTAAAATCACATAATTTTGCTCCTTTTTTTGTTCCTACATTATTATTAACCTCAATAACACTAATTTCAAGTCATTTGCAGTCAATTTTGACCACCTCACAGGTCACAATTTTATTTTCATCCACTTTTGGACAAATAGTGCAGTGACCTGGCTGGATGGTAAGCGACAGAGCAATGACACAAACACACGGCAGTTCCTAGCACATCTAGGGCACATTGGCACACAGCAGTGGCAGAAAAGAAAATGGGGGTCCTCCCTCCCACCCCCTGCTGTGCTGGATCTTAAAAAGGAATCCAAAACTCCCGAGATCCGACGACGTCATGATGACGTTTTGCCTCGTTTTCAAAAGCCGAAAAAGCGTGATGGTACCGAGGCGGCTCGGCTCGTTTCTCGGATCCCCTAAGTTCGGGTGTGTTCGGTTCTCGGGAAACTGAGACTGAGCATCTCTACTTATAATATGGAAGACATACAGTATCACACTATATTAAATTACAATTGTTTTGAAAAAAAAAAATGCTTCTATTGTAAATAAAAATCATGAATATGCAATTATCACTAATATTTGTGTACTTAGATGTTTTAAGAAAGCTGATGTGATATGTTTTGTTGGTTAGGACAACACACCTGCCCAGTGTCCCAGAACAGACTTGGAAGAGGAAGCAGTTTTTCCGAAATCAGAGAAATGAAGAGATTTTAGAGCATGCCACGTACTGCCATAAACTGTGAGTCCTGCTATCTTGTAACTACCACAAGCTTACTGGAAAATATAGCTAAATAAACGTTGCACATATGTAAAACAACATGTTGTAATGTGTATGTCAAATAATTTGCTGGCAATACACATTCATGTTTTGTTTGACTATTTTTTTTAATTTTGTATTATATTGCTACCAAATTTGCCCAGCATCAGTATGTGTGGGCCACAGTTATTATATTTGACCCAGTTGGTTTGCTACTGATCAGGACTGATAATCTAGTCCTACAATCACATTGCTGTGTGTGTATATTCACCACAGTTGAGGAGTGTGATATGGACATTTGGCCTTATCGCCAAACGACCAGATCTGCACAATCTGGTCAAAATATGTAGGTTTATCTGTTACATATCAGGTTGTGCAGCAATCATATTTTAAGACCAAATTGCACTGTGTGTGACTGGTTTTAAAGCAGCAGGGAAAATCTGAAAGACGGGAGATTGAGGAATACGGGACACAAAAATAGTCATTTTATATCTGCACAAAATGTGGATGCACAGCACTTTTATTTGCCTTTTTATGCATGAAAAGTAAAAGCATACCCTCAAAGGAGCCACCTTTACATCCACACATCTATCTTGACAAGCTAAACCATACACATATCCGTGTCAGTGGGCATAGTTGCTCAAAAACTGGTTCATAATGTCAGGAGCTTTGTAAATGACCATTAAAATTATTTAAATATAGAACATCCATGTTGTACGTGAAGAGTTGCCACTGTAGTCAGTACTCCCACATAAGCTAATGGCAGACGAGAAGAGAGATGTTGGAGATTAGTGTCCTATATCTACGGTACAAGACTAAAATTGAATATGGAAGTGTGTAGTACACGGAGATAGTGCGGGTGAGATAACTGTAGAGCCAGCAGGATTAGATGGACTGGATGAATAAAATAGTTGCTTATTTACATATGTTCTGAAGTGTATCATTGGTCTTTTCTGCCACAGTGTAAGTAGCTTCATGGGTCGGGAGTCTTTTCTGCTGGAGCTTGGAGACTGTATACAATCTTCTAACGGACAACTGGTTGTATTACATGGGGAGCCTGGCAGTGGCAAAAGTGCGATTATAGCCAAAGTGGCTGCATCAGCAACACAGTGGGTAACCGGGTAAGTTGCTCTGCTACATCATCATCATCATCATCATTTATTTATATAGCGCCAACATATTTCGTAGCGCTTTACAATTGGGGACAAACATAGTAAACTAATAAACAAACTGGGTAAAACAGACAAATAGGTGAGAAGCCCTGCTCGCAAGCTTACAATCTATGGGTACATGCATTAATACATAAACATTGTTGCTTTGTATGTTCATTAAGCATATTCTCTTTCTTCTATGCTAGCTAATGTGTCAGTCATTATCAAGCAGTGTATAATCTCCAGGGTCAGTGTGTCTCTCTAACACTGTAATATGCATATAATAATTTTTCCGCTTTGAAAAAACAGGGATCTCAGAGTTGTGTCTCGATTTATTGGTGCTACTGGTGAAAGCCGAAACATTCGTCTGTTACTACAAAGCCTTTGCTACCAGATAGCAGACATATACAAGCTACAAACTCATTTCTCCGAGGTAACTGCCATGCATTTGTACCTACTTTTTTGTAGGGAGTTTTTATTGTTGCTTTTATTTTATAAATAAACTTTAACCAGTTGTGAATTGTTAATATAAATGGGATTAGAGGTGTAACTAGGCATCCCTTAACTCCTAACCTTACAGAGCAGTATAAAGTGGAATATTGTACGCAGGTATATAAGTCGCCTACTATGGTATCAACACATTCATGCAAGTTATGTGCACGCACAACAGCATGGCAGTCTGTAGGCAACACCACAGGCAAAGCATATTACACTTCCAATTTAATTTAATTAAACGTTGATGAAATGTAGGATACATTTTTCAGTGAGTAAGGATTCATAAAATACTTAATAGAATAGAGCAAAAAGTGTGATTTTTTTTTTTTTTTTTTTTTTTTAATTGACCAGACAAAGTCACATTAAACTGTTTATTGTGAATAAATGCAGACCTCTTAAGTCATTACTCTTCTGCCTGATTTATAACTGCATATAGGTGCATTTGTGTGGTGTCCTTCCCATGCACACACTTTGCACCTGTATTTAGAGTTGCCCATATCTTGCACTTGTAGCCTCTTGCTCTCAGAGAAGAGTATAAGGGACATTGGCACACTATGGCATGCTAATAATAGTGTGCACACGCAAATTAGGAATGTCCATTTGTTATATGTCTTATTTTGACATACACGGATCTTGAAACGTGTTCAAGAAAAGACATACAAACTTGCCAAAACCACATCCCCAACATGCCACAAACATGACTGTGTCGTTGTTATGATATAGGCAACTCAAATTTTGGGGAAAATTTAAATTTACAAATTGTTGTAAAATGCATGCAGGCTTTTTAGAGAAATAACGGTTTAAACTTGGTATATAGATTTAGAAATATTGGTTTAAATTCTCCATTTGTGAACTTTGATTCGCAATCTGAGTTTGTTTTTTATGGTGTCAAAATGTTTTTAAAAAATATTGTTATGCAGTCAAATTGAGAAAAAGATTAAGCACTAGATTTACTAAACTGCGGGTTTGGAAAAGTGGAGATGTGTCCTATAGCAACCAATCAGATTCTAGCATTTATTTATTTATTTAGTGCATTCTACAAAATGACAGCTAGAATCTGATTGGTTGCTATAGGCAACATCTCCACTTTTTCAAACCCGCAGTTTAGTAAATACACCCCTAAATCTTTCCTGAACTTATCACATGTGTACAATAAACATCTTAAATATGCATATTTTCTATCAGAATTTTTCAGATTACATTTTTTTTAAGCATGTTATCCAAAATCGTACAATTATTCTGTGAATGTTAATACATGTCAACTTTATAAGATGACTTATAAATGGTCAAGGTGGTAATATATTGTTAAAGCATTCTGCCCAATAAATGTATTTCACACAGCTGTAAATATGGGGACAGACAGGGAAATGGTGTTTCTTCACACTTCCTAATGTCTTGCGCCTAATTATGTACATTTCTGCTTGTTTGTATGGTTAAGCACATGGATCGACGCATTGAATTGACGGTAACTGCAAGGCTGCTAAATTATATTCCTTCTGATTGGAGGATCGGGTGTGGAATGTGAGGAATCCACTGTAATGTAGCAGGTTATGATATTTAAATGCACTTGAAGAGATGAAGATGCATTTAGGATCATCTTCCATATTTATCAGATGGTTGCAAACCATTTTTAGCACCACAAATGGCTTGCTATCTACATATTTATGCATCAGCCAATTTAGTATGACATCTCTTGCACCATCCATGCACAATATTACTAGGAAAATGTTTCAGAGACTCTCGTAAACGATTGATTGGTAACAGATTTGTGTGTGTTTACAATATTAGGTGATAGTAAGTGGATTTTTTTTTTTTAAAGAATATTAAAGGGTTGATGAATGAGTTCTCAACAGTGCTGGAGTTTGCAAATGAAAGACGGCCGCTGCTCATCACTTTGGATGGTGTAGATGAGTTATCAGAAAATGAAGCAAAACTTTCCTGGTTACCCACAGAACTGCCCCCACATGTCTATGTCATTGTGTCTGCCTCCAGCGTGTTGGAGTGTGCTTCCTTCAGAAGCTTACAGGTAATAAAATCCCCAAAAAATTTTTCTGCCTTTGAATACTTCAGACCATTGCAGATAGGGATATGTAAATGTCATGTGTATTATGCGAATATTTATATATTTATCTATAAGTCACTAATAATGTTAAATAAACAGAACATTTAAATTCAAAAAATCTGGAAATAACGTCCAGATGGCTTTGGCCTCTACATATGGAGATGCAGTTGACTCACAGTAGGGATCAGCACTTAGGTGTAGCACCCCCCTAGAGATGCACATTAGTTAGAGTAGGCTGCAACTTCAGATACATCTATTAGGAGGCTTATTCTTTGCGGCTTCTGTATCTAAATTGTGTTGTAAAAATAAATAAATAAAAATGTCTGCCCCCCCCTCTTAAAAGGAGTAAACAGTACCAGTGTGTTATAGCCTTGGCTGGTTACTGCTCATCTAGGGGGGACAAATAGTGTGTCGTTCTCCTGGAAACCAACACCAGGCTATGCCAAGCAGGGCTGGTCACACTATAACAGGGACACTCACAGCTAGTTACTCATTTCAGGGGGAACTTCTGGTCCACATACTGACTGATGGCCGTCCATTCTTGCCTAATCAATGCTTTCTAGTTTGTCAGAATTTGTGCGTGTGTGTTTATACACGACAGTCATCATCATCATCAAGTCACTGATGATGACTGTCTTATCTTTACTCCAGCTGCAACAGCATATATTGATGCACAGCATACTTCCACAGTATTTTGAATTGCACAAATCTAAGGATATGTTCAACTCAAAAAATATGTTAAGCTGCAATTTTGCATTCGATATTGTACTCCTGCGACCTGCTCTATGAGACCAACAGAGTATATGTGAGTGAATGGTGCACCTAAGTTGCACCGTGTGTTTTAAATAGACTTCCTCCTTCTTATTAAAGAATAAAATGCTCATAAATTTTCCTGAACTTGATTTATACTAAACAGAACAGCCCTAAATACACATCATTAACAGACCTTTGGCTAATACATCTATTACATTAATCGTGTTTGGAATGTTATTTTTAAAGTCTCTTCTCTCTTAAAGTAAATGTTATGTTGCTGTTTTCCTTGCAGAAACTTACATCTAAGAACAATGTCATTGAGATACCACCACTAAGTTCAGGAGAAATAAATGCAGTGACTGAATCTTGGCTGACTAGGGATCACCGTAAACTCAATGGTCACCAAAAAAAAGTATTGCTTGAGGCTTGTGCTGCGTGTCCTCTTCCACTCTTTGTAATGTGCTCGTATATGGAGTCACATCTCTGGACATCCTACACCCCTGACAGGGACATCCTTCTGCATCCTGATATCTCTAAGATGTATTCCTGGATCCTAGCAAGACTGGAGAGAACCCATGGTGAGCAAGTGGTGAAAAAGGTTGCGTCTTACATTTCATTGTCCAGGAATGGTATCGCACAAGAAGAGCTCCTGGACTTGTTGTCTCTAGACAAGACTGCCATGGAGGAGATAAGACAATACCAGAGTGTTACTGTACCGGTATTTCCACAAGTACTCTGGATCAAGCTACGTAATGACTTTGGGGTCCACTTGGTGGAACAAAGGACAGATAATACTTATGTCATTAATTGGGCTCACAGCCACCTGAGGTCTGTTTGTATAAGCAGATATGTCAAATCAAAGGATTATCAGCTTTCCATCCACTCTGCATTCACTGATTACTACCTGGAAAGTCGAAGTCGTCATAGGGTAAATAAAAGTGACACACTTACACCAATGATGCCTTTGTCATGGATGGTAAAGCATGAGAGCAGGACCATTAATGTGATGAACCTGCGTAAACTCTTTGGAATATCATATCATTTGGTCCAGTGTAACCAAATTTCACGACTGATAACAGAGTGCATATTCAATTATGAGTACCTATTACATAAAGCCAGGGCTATCTCCATTGTGGAAGTCCAGGAAGACATAAAGGCAGCTATGAATCCTGAACGGTAAGACAGTTATATTAATTATGTGATAAATAACATTTGGTGTAAAAGTGACAGCTTGCGGTTACAATCAATTGAAGAAGCACATTGATAACATTTTACAGTAGACAGTACAACATCATTTATGTATTAACTTAAAAGTCAATGTGCTTATTGTATATTTTCTGCTCAATAGGCCATTGCTTGATTTGAACCTATTATCTGAAACTCTTCAGCTGTCCATGAAGGTTCTACTAAGAGACCCTTGTCAACTGGCTTCACAGCTGATAGGACGTCTGCACCAGATTGATGCCTTAGATAAACCTGTGGCTCCTGGTAAGATTGATGTTATATACAACATCATGGTGTTTGTGACTATAGAAAATGTGGTACAATTGTAATGCCTATTGCTGTGTTTAACCTCTGTATGGTGCATTCAGGCTTGGATTTGTGTAAAGCCTTTTCAGGCCCAGGCTTAGGGCCATAGAATATCAGGGGCAAACATCTATGTCAGGATGATGACCTAAATAGAATATGAAGTGTCAGGGGCACAAAAAAATATTAAATTGATAAATAGAAATTAACATGATTTCCCCTTGGATAAAAGTTTGTTTTATTTCCTCATTAAAATATTTAGTCAATTAGCCAACTGGGAGATAATTAAGCTCAGCGGACATTCTGTCAGGAAGCTAACTCAAGATATTGATCATGTGTTCCACTTTCTAATTAGAGTAGACTTCCTTTCAATAGGTATTGTAAAAGCAAAGTAATCTCTATGAATTAGGGAAAGCTATATACTAGAGTAACAGCTTAGGCCAATACAAACTATAGAAATAGTAACTTCAAACACAATGCCTTCATATTTCATATTTTGGGAAATCTATGTGCCACTCCATACTTGGGCAAAATCCGAACAAGGGTTGTAAAGTGTAAATACCAACTTTACAGGGAAGCAGCAGTAGTTACATTTCTTCCGGAATGAGATTTGATATTGTTGTAATTCCATCATATTTGGTATGTAAATGTGCAGGAGGTTACGACTGGTTTATTAAAGGGGAAGTTATGTCTCTGGGATATATCTGAGAAAGGTTAAGAAAGGTCAAAACTTTTGAAGTATATTTTAGCAAACCATACTTGACGCACATGGGACATTTCCGCCCCCCCCCCCCACCCCTCCCACATTAGCATCTACACTGCCCCTCCGAATGCCCATTTCAGTAGTGTTAAAAGCCTGTGTGTGAAGGGACAAATTGTCAGTCTTTTGGGAAATCAATCAACATTGATAAGCTGTTCATCTTCCAAGCCAATTTCCTTGGGCGCAGATTATACAACTGGTATGTAAGTTTATTCTCTGAATTTTCTCATTTTATTTTATCTGTTGCCGTATATTTTGTCATTATTTTCTTAATTGTTTTTTTAACCTGTAAGCATTGTACTTTTTGTATATTAAATTGAAAATGTAATTATTGCTCAAAATGAATTCACTATTTAGAAGAGGTTGATTGCGTGACTGTGTTAACACTTTAGATACAAGTGTGGGAAGAGTTAACTATTTTCTCTATCAGAGCACAGAGTGTGCACAATTGAGTAATTAAGTCATAGGCGTTTTACGTTTCTTATACGTAGATGGTGGCAGAACCTAAGTTGGGGAGAGTTGTGGAAATGTGTAGCTGTGTTGGAAAGTCACAAGTTAGATCTGTGGCCTAAGGGATAGGTGAAAATGAGGTTGAGACTGGAATCCTGTGTGCAAACTTCCAAGTAGCAAGTGCGTAGAGTGCGGTTGGTGACAGGTAAAGGTTGTGAGGAGTGATTTCCTGACGAAGTAGAGGTGACATGTTCTGTGACTGTTTGAATATATGATAAGGTATTAAATCAGGGAGCTGATAGAGGCAGTTATGTCTGACAAGCTTGCTCGCGCAACAGTTTCTTTTCGGTTAAAAAAAATTCTTGTGAATGCCTTATTACTAGAAGGATACATTTATTTATAGCATGTTTTTCTTTTATACAGATTATACTTGAGGGGCATTTGGGCTATAAAATCCTGAGGGATGGGGAGGAGGGGATAAGCAAAAGCAGCCTAAACTGTCAAAACAATTGTATTTAGGCCTCTGTGCTCTAAACTTTGATTCATCTGCAAGCGTGTACAGGCTGATTTGGTGAGCCCAGTGGCGGAACTACCATTGGTGCGGCAGCTGCTGTGTACAAATGCAGAGGGTTGGGGGCCCTGATTCCCTCCTCCCGCCTCCTTACACTGGGGCCCACGTATTGTTAGTTCCGCCTCTGGGTGAGCCCAAAAGGTGGCTATATTTTGTGAAAACACAGTTAAAAAAGTTACAGCGTCAATGAGCGATGTATTCGATTTCTCTTTGACGCAGGTGATGCTAAGACAATTATAAATAACAACACAAGAATTACATTGAATGGTATCTAAAATATTGGGCATTGCTCTCTGCCATATTATGTGATACTAAAGAATAGCACAGATAATACAATTCAGTGCATACATAGCAAATGAGAAGAAAATACCCCAAAACAAAATGCCCATCTATAAGTAAAAAACATCACAGTTGAGCGGCATGAGTCTTGGTGTGAATTACAGAGTATGGTAAAACACATTTGTATTGGTAGACACAAATGCTGAAAAGACGTAATAGACATTTAGACGTTCTTACATAGAACATGCAGATCATCTTGTAGCAATTCCCCTAAAGCATTATTCAGTAAAATAATATGGATTATATGTTGGTGCAGGCTTTTGAAACATGTGCTTCTCCAGCTGTTATGGACGTAGAATTCCCAGCATCAGGCTGGTGTGGCTTATTAGAACTTCCACAACAGCTGGAGCTCAATCATATGCAGACCCTGCTTGCAAGCTAGAATATATGTATTTAATTTAAAAAGTGTACTAATTCACAGACTTAAGTAACATAATATAATATCCTTTTATTTGTTGATTAGGTGATCCAAGGAAATATCCTTTACTGCCATCCTTGCTTTCTCAGTGCCAGCAATCTTCTATTGCTACTTTTGTGCCCTCTTCCACTTGTCTTCTGGCACCTTGGAAAATTCTCCATGACAGCTTAGCAGGTATGTACAATAATGTCTTATATGTCACATTATGTATTTCTGTATACATATATATAGGTATATACATAGGCATAGTCTCATTATGGTGAATATGTAGACTATTGCTACTTTCATTGTTCAATTTTGCTTGAAATTTGTATTGTCCTTATAATACCGTTGCCAGGCATTTAATGTAATTTTATGAATAAAAAAAAGTACTATAATAGTGTGGGAAACTGGTGGTCCAGGGCCTGCAACCCTTCAAGGGCAAATACTGAGAGCAATGTAGTCACACAGACTGTGTAGTGGGTTACTCAGTGACTAAATGCTTATGTCAGCTTGATTACCTAGTCTTAGGTTGCCCTAATGCTTGGGATGCATGCACAAAGTCATGTTGCTGGTCCACAAAGATAATGTGATAAAGATACATTTCTGGATAACCTTCTGTGAGAACACCAGGGTTAGAACCTAACTTCACTAGATACCTGGCTCTATAGGTTCACGGAATCGCACAGGTAAGGAGGCAAGAAAGAGATAATGATCCTTTTATTCACCCAAGGGTTCACACAGAGTAAATGCAGAAACAGTGCTCCACAAATGAGACATACTCCTCCTACCAAATATACAAGAATGTTAGCTAATAACCAGTGGCAATAAAACACCCCAACAGCACATAGGAGAGGTCTCGCCATACAGGAAGTTTCACAGAGTCCCAGTCAGGCCACAGATGAATCATCATCATCATTTATTTATATAGCGCAACTAGTTCCGCAGCGCTGTACAGAGAACTCACTCACATCAGTCTCTGCCCCATTGGAGCTTACAGTCTAAATTCGCTAACATACACACACACACACTAGGGTCAATTTGTTAGCAGCCAATTAATCTGCCAGTATGTTTTTGGACTGTGGGAGGAAACCAGAGCACCCAGAGGAAACCCACGCAAACACGGGGAGAACATACAAACTCCACACAGATAAAGCCATGGTTGGGAATTGAACTCATGACCCCAGTGCTGTAAGGCAGAAGTGCTAACCACTAAGCCACCGTGCTGCCCCGCCTGGTCAAGATACAATTAACTGGCTATCTAAATCCCACAGTTATTCCATAAGATGGCCAGTGGGCTGGTCTCAAGTAGTTGTCCTTCGATCTTGCTGATCCTGGCTTAAGCACTAGCTTAGTAGGACCCAGAGTACCAGTCTAAGTAGGCTCACCAGTTCCCTCGGGCTCACGTGTGACTCCCGATGGAGTAAGGGTCCAACAAACTTCCTCACTGGGATAGAATTGTCCAACCAGTATTTGTCCCTTGGTAGAGTTTTATAACCCTCTTGCATTCAAAGTTCCTTCTCCTTCAAAAATCCCGGCACACACACACACACCTCCCCTCTCCTGGGTCCCGTCTTTTTACTCCTCTCTCCCCCTGGCCCAACCCCCTCTTCAACAGTCCACAGTCATTGGTAATAATAGCATAGGGGTGGTGACCGGGGTGTGGTAAGGAGTGTGTTTTCAACAAAGGCCCCCCTGTGGTTTCCCTGCCAGCAAGTCTGAGGGGTTAGGTGCTTCATGTCACATCCACAAACATCAGAATATCCGCCCCCTGTATTAGATCAAGGCCAGATTCTCCCCTGTTTAACCGCCTGCACTGTTTTGCGATGTCACAGTGGCTTCACAGTGGCTTCAGCTGATCAAAGCTTCCTGTGACCACCCCCCTCCTCTCTCCTAGGACACATGTAGTACCGGATCTGTCCACCAGGGGTGAAATTTAATAACAGTACAAAGGAACCGAAATCCTCGGTCGGGCCCACTCAGAACAGACCGGGCTGATCTGATTTTATCCCAATGGAACCTGGTCTCGTCACACCTTCTGAAACCAATATCCACTTGTGAGGACTTGAAAAAGTCACTTTATAATAACATAGTTTGTGATTTTATCATGAAATGAAACTTACATATATGTGCATTTGTTTTAAGTACAAAATACTTATGAGGAAAGAAGCATTAGTGCAATGCATTTGATAACAATCCTGTTGCACAGGCCACACAGACAGCATCACTGCAGTTGCAGAAGCTCATAATGATACGCGAGCAGTTACAGCTTCCAGAGACGGCACCCTGAAGGTTTGGGACTTGGTTGCTGGCAAATCTGTGTTCACTCTTCATGGAGTTGGGAAGAACATTGACTCTATCACTGTATGTATGCAGAACAAAATAGTTGCTCTTACTGAGGACCACAGCTTCCAAATATGGGACGTATCACGTAGGAAAATGGTTTATGCTACTAGTGACTGTTTGGATGCCCCCATCCTGACATCTGCTATGGACGGTCAGCTCCTCTTGGCATTTTTTGATGGAAGCCATTTAGTTAAGGTCAGTTCTAAAAAATGTTCTTCTGCTGTCAGACGTATCTTTCTAACGAATATACATGGGCAGCACCTATAGCTGTAGCTATGACAAGCATAGTGTCACATAACCATTGTGGGAATTATTGTTCAGCAACAGTTGTGAATAAATGATGTCATTAAGTTTTACAATCTGAAGCAAGTACCAGATATTTACTGCATTTAATATATAAATGTGTTTTTTTCTATAATATGCATTGTATTTGTAGTATTTTTTAATGTCTTCCAGATATTTGACTTGGCAGACTCTTGCAAGCTTATCTGTCAGGTAGACATTCCTGCTGATGAGACGCCGGTTCATAAAAACCACTCTATACTGGTTTCTAAGAAGTCCGTGAGAGAGTACATTGTATTTGCATACAGGTAAACACTCTGTAAACTTGGATTATGGCTGAAGCTGCTTTATCAAAGAATAGAAGCGAGCATAAATTTCATCTATGATATGGTTGGTTATAAACGTGTATTACATTTATGCTTTTATTATTAATTATCATTAATTTTTATTTATAGGGAGCCACTAGGTATCCGTAGCGCCGTACAGGGACAGACAGAAACACAATACAGGGTGAGACAGCACGGTACAGTTAACAAAAAGCACAGTAACTCAGAAGCTCAATGTACAGCTAGATGAGAGGTGAGAGCCCCCAGCGGGTTAGAGAGAGGGGTAGAAGGGCAGGAGGACCTCACGGAAGAGACAAGGAGCTGGAGAGCAGAGTTAAGGTGGTGGATAACAGAAGGAGAGGAGGCCCTGCTCGAAGGAGCGTACAATCTAAGGGGAGGGTAGGACGGACAGAGACGCAATGGTAGGAGGAGAGAATGGGGAGAACGGAGGCTGAGACGAAGAGGGGGGGAGAGGAGAATGAAAAGGAGGGAGGTAAGAGGGGGACAGGAGGGGGGGCAGGAGTGGGAGGGGGGTAGGGGGAGACTGGGAGGAGGTCAATTAGATGGGGGACTGGAGAGCTTTAAGGAAAAGGTGGGTTTTTAAGGCCCGTTTGAAGCTGTACAAGTTGGGGGAAGTTCTAATGGAGCACGGGAGCTGGTTCCAGTGGAGGGGGGCAGTGCGGGAGAAGTCTTGGATGCGAGCATGGGAGGAGGTAACCAGGGGGGAAGAGGGGCGGTGGTCGTTAGCCGAACGCAGAGGGCGGGATGGAGCGTGAATGGAGATTAGGTTGGAGATGTAGGGAGCAGTGGAGTTGGAGAGGGCCTTGAAAGTAAGAGTGAGGAGCTTGAACACAATTCTGTAGGGGATGGAGAGCCAGTGGAGGGATTGGTAGAGGGGGGAGACAGAAGAAGAGCGGCGAGAAAGGAAAATGAGCCGAGCGGCAGCATTGAGTGCTTAACAAAAAGTCACATTTGTTGTATAAAGTATGATTTGTTCAGTCTAGTTTTGCTGTGTGCAAACTAATTTTCTTTAACTATTTCACCAACTGGGTTGATGAATGCTGATGTAGCCCAATTAATAATAAATAAGAATTCACATATACCCATTGTTCACGGTTGTCCTAGTTTTGCAACTGATATTTTTCAAATATTAAATTCCTATTTTGTTAAAATGCAAACTACAGAAGCATCTAGATTAAAATAATCAATTTGAATAGTTATTTTACTTGTTTTAATGTACCTGTAAGGAGGCAATGTTTGGGTTTTATGTGCCTCCAAAATTTTATCACCCTTTGAATGAGTGATACATTTCCATAGTTGGTTCAGTCAATGAATCAGTGAGAGTCAGTGAAGGTCGTTGACATAATTTATACTGAGCTCTATGTGCCATGAATTTCCTGGTTCACTTATAATTTCCAAGTTCATAACTCTATTTTGTAATCCGACTTTTGTGGCCACTTCCTTTAAGTCAGTGATGTATTCATAAAGTAGACCTATAAAACTATTTGTACCTTGTGGTCATGTACTGTCCCTTCTACAATCTTAGATGTATGCAGAGATGTCTTTGGAAACCCCAGACATTCCAACTGTTACCAATCAGGATCCCGTGTTGCTATATCAGTAGATTATATAAGCTAAACGCCTACCTGACTATATTGAGAGATTTAGTTCTGTAACAGTCAAAGTGCTGGAGATTGAACACCCCTGATATAAACTATATTGACGTTTTTATCCTACAAATCCTTGCTCCTTTCTTGTAATAATAATTGTATTAAAATCAATGAAAACTGGGTTATTTTGTCTTAATCTAAACTGATAGAAATTTGAACATTCTAAAATAAAATTTAATTTTCCCTAGAATTTATTGGGATGTATCTGACATTTTCACATATAGATGTGTGTTATGTAAAGAATAATATATCCTGTAGTGTTAATTCTAAGAAATAGAATTCATCACAGGGAATATGTGCCCACTTACATATCATATGGATATTTATAGAATTCACATATATGGAGACCTCCATTAAAAATGTTTAACTCCTGAGTTCCTCTACAAGTAGTAGAGGTAGGAGTCTTAAGGCAAGGCCTATGTAATCATCTTCCAGCCACAAACTCGTAGATAGATTCCTCCATGTTGTGAGGCTGGGCCACTAGCAGGAATATCTCTCGAATGGGACTTCTCCAATTCTACTACTGGGGTGGCCCAGGGCCATTCCTCCAATGAGGCAAGGTGAAAACCTCATCTCAGACAGCACAGTCCTAGGGACAGCAGAGACTATATTTCCACCTCTCCTCCAGGTCACCACCTTGCCTCTCGCCACTTTCCCCAGTGCTGCGGTTAGCAGCTGCCCTGCAGTATCTGATGGCAGAAGGAGCACAGGGCCATTACAGTCATGTGGTTATGACAAGGGGTAGTAGTAGTACAAATGTCACCTTGTATGACAAAAGTGTTTGAAGCAAGCCTGTGGAGGCCCATGGGTTTTTGCTTTTACATGTAGTTCTCCTTTAATATATAATAACTGAGTGATGTGTTATTACCATGAAGTAGATGCATAGTACTTCATATGGACTTAGATTTCTGTTTCAAGTGTTTAAAACAAGAGTGATAGCAATAATACAAAGCAGCCTTTATACTCTTGTCACTGCATGTTTCTGACAGTGTCAGAGGCCAAGATGACTATAGACAGAAGTATGTGCTATGGAGAAAATATCTTTTGTGTTTCCTCACTGTGACAGGAGTGGGAAGGAAGCTATGGTACTGAATGCCAGACGAGGGGCTGTTGTTGCCAAACTTACTGCGCAAGATCCAGTAGCTTCAGTTCAAGGTGTGGCTGTAACCAAGGAATACTTCCTAGTCATCTGCAGGTATATAATGAATGAAGCTAACAACTGTTTCATGGCCATGTGACTGTTTCGCCTAAAGAGAAAACATAGTGTCAAACAAGTTAAATCTTTTATTAAAGTGCATCTGTCAGCCTGGTTGCTAATGAATAAATAAGCCTAAGCTGCTGCTTGGGTGAACCCAGTTTAGAACATTCAATAACCTTTGTATCGAAACATTCATTCAAGTCTGTGTAACTGACCATGCATAGAAAGTATCCTCTGTTTTTGCCAGTGTATAATTATGATTTGTGGGGGACCCAATGCAAGTAATTTATGAGGGTTCCTGTCACTAAAATATAATTGTGCAAAGTGTTTGTTTTATCTGCATAAGTGTGATGTTCATGTTGCTATCCAGATAATGTTTGTGCAATTGTGACAAACACAGCATTGACATCCTGCAGTTGGTGCTTCCCTCCTTGTCAGAGTGCCCGTCACCCTAACTGATATCCTACCCCTCTTGATTTATATTGGAGAGTAGAGCTGGTTTTAGGAGAGAAAACCGTATTTGTCGGGGATTCTTTCATGTGATGACTGGGGGAGTTTTAAGATCAGGGAGGTGACAAATTTAGGTTTTGTAGCATGGATTTGGAACATAGCAGCCGTTTGTACTAACATTAAGTCCACAGACTTTTTATGACGCCGTCCTCTTATTAGAATCTTCACTTGTACTTAATCACTTGCCTGCAGGGGACACTGTTTTTGAATTATGTAGAAGTGTAGCCCAGAATTAAAAGCTTTCTACAGGGAGCAAAATACTAAGTAAGAGAGTCCATAATCATGACAGTAAGTGGGGGAATTCAATTCCCTGTGATATTCTTTAAAACAACGTGGGACGCGCTCAATTACCATTACTACGGTAATTTTAGCACAGGTGTTTGCTTGCAGCTCAAAGAGCTGTGAGGAATAATCAGTGTTAAAATTACCTTAGTAACAGTAATAATATACCCGCATTGTTCTTGAATTCCCCCCTAAGTGTTGCATTTAATTACAACTAACGCTAAATAAACTGCAACATTGAAATATTATTCGTGTTGCACAAAATATGTTTTATGGTGACAGAACAGTTGACTATGCCTAAATACTGTGTTGCAGGTATCCATCAATGAAGTTGCATGACACCGTACACATTGAGCTGTTCAGCGTGCACACGTTTGCATATATTCGCACGGTGAAAGGCTGCTGCAATGACTTCATCACCAAGTTTGATGTGAACCGTCAAGGATCACATGTGGTAGCATTTTCTTGGCTTCCCAACACCAATACCACAGAAATAGTGGTTTGGAATTTAGAAACTGAGGACCACAAGCACATGGTTAAGTTTTCATCTGTACCCACAGGAGGTTAGTTGTGTTCTTTAATATGGAAAAGTGTAATCGTCAGGCTTGGATTGGCTATTTAAGTTACCACATGATCCACTAGGCAGCTCAAATCCAAGTGGTACCCAATATCTTGGTTAACATTTTATTGTCATGTCTCAAAACCATTGTCGATATGTACCAATTTGTATGTTCACAGTATAATATGTGTGCTCTACATGTAATATGTACATTTTTGGGACTTTATTACTAGATTGCACAACGGACTCGTTATGTCTTCATCAATGCTGTTATTTGAATCACCATTTTAAACCATACATGATTCACGGAAGTATGATATAGTTATTTATAGTTAATGATTTGTGTAAATATCACTTCTCACTAACTGGTATTTAAGGGAATAATATATGCATATATTGCTAACATTGACATTTGTTGACTGTTGCCTAAATGTGAATAAAAAGATCTGGTAAAAATGACTTTAAATGGTTGGAAACGTTTACAAATGACAACCCTTCCACTAATTCTGTCAGGCAGAGCTGTGGACTATTGCACAATGTGAGACTTGTATAAGTTTAAAGCACCCAACATACCACAAAACTTCTAGCAGGGTGGTCATAGGAGATAAGACATAAAGAAAGTGTTCTGGTTATATGTAATTTATGTAGCAGAAAGAAATTCAAAGCACCACATGTAAAAAGATGTCCACTTTCACATATCACACCTTACTAAGTGTAGCTCACTATCGTTATGTTCTATAGTTAATTTTGTCTCTCCACATCTTGTGCGGCCTGTAATGTAGCTCTCTATACTGATGGTTTGTTGCTAACTGTGCCGCTCCATAACGTCTGTAGCCTGCAGTCTTTAGTATTTGAGAATCTAGGTTCCCCTTACTTTGGTGTAATACATAGATAGAGACGATTTGTTTGCCAGTAGTTGCTGTATCACAGATGGCTGACAAAGACACGTTAATGTAATGCAGATAGAATAAAAGTGCAGAATCGTGGCCTGTAAACTGGCTTGGTGTTGACCTCTGGGTGGACACACAATGACCCTGCTCACTATTGGGGTTTTGCCTTGTTTAGGAGATCCTTGGTTCTCATGGTTCATCTGACATACGATGCATGTCAGATGATATTGTTATGACTGTTGTGCTGTGCTTATGTTTCCCTTGTTTGTATCTTACTGATATTTGCTGTTACCCCCTAGTACCTTTCCCTCCCCCTTCGTTTATTACTTTTTGTACCTCTCCTTCCCTTCTCTTTGAGTCTGAGTATTCACAAAACAATGCATTCCCAGGCTTCTTTAAGTACAGCGGGCAAAGCCAGCAATATTAAAGGAAAAAGCACTACCTAAATAATAATATTATAATTCCAACATATGTTTGTTTCAATGGCACAGGAATATGCTTCGATCTTCGTTACTGCCTAGCTTTCTGTGATGGAGAAAACATCCTACGTTCCTGGAATCTGGCTAACCATATAAATAACCAGTCGCTCACCGTCAACATCAACACTGCAAAGATAACTGATGGGATTCAGGAAATTGTTACAATGAAGAACTTTCCCAGGCAAGTTATTGAAACTGCAGTAGGTTGGTGAGACCTTTTCTATCCTCTCATTGGTAGAAGTTCTTTCTACACAAGCTTACACTAGACTAAAGAGCCAATAGAAAGGAGGTGCTGGAATTTCATACAATGAAATCACTCAGCTTTGCACAATGAAATCACATAGTTTAAACCAATGAAATGGTTGTGATTTCATGCATTGAAACCACAGCCGTTCCTTGCTGAAACTGCTCAGCTTCATAAGGTTTAGACAGATAGATTATTAAAAGCACTCACATTCTTCCTGCAGCAATAAGAATTTCAGTATTGAATGCACTGATTGCTGTTGTTATCATGCTGTGAACTTGTATCCCTATTATTGGCCTGTGGGCCACAAGTTGGATATCACCGATCTAGGACTAAATATTCTAATTATTCTAATTAATACATTTTTATCAATATGTACTGTGGCAGCTATTGCTGAATGAACTGTGGTTTATGCAGAAATATATTTTAACTGAACAAAGTTTGAAGATTATTTTGAGCCTATCTTATGTAGGTTAAATACAGAATGTAATCATACTGCAGTCTTTAGGATATTGTGGTGTAAACCAATGCAGGGGTAAAGGGTGCTTTTAAACTGCGCTACAATAATTTTGTAATCAGTTACAATCTGATTGGTTGCTATGAGTAAGCAACCTTTTGATGCCATAATCATTTAGTCTAGTACATTCTAATGTTTCTAACCATAGAAATGAGAATGTTGTACCCCAAAGTAGGTTTTTAGATTTTAGTCAGATCTAAAATCACGTGGGGGGCTGGTGTTCGCTGTTTGGAACAGCAATCAGACACACTCAATGCCTTTAGATTGTAAGTTTTTGCATGACTTCTATTTCAATGTATTTTTCTGTTTTGTTATCATGGCAAATTCTGTTTGTGTTCATGAGGGTACAGCACTTTGAATACACTAACTGTAAATAAATAAAGAATACTCATTAAATGTCTGGAAATGTGTGTGGCTAAGAATTGCACAAACTGACATTTTGCATTGCACTCTAAAATGGAAAAAAAACAAATACATTGATATAATCAAGTTTCCATGTTGATAATAATTGATCATGCTATAAATATACTTTTGTCTGGTCAGATATGTGGTCTGCAGAAGTGTGAGGCCGGGAGTGATCACCGTGTGGAATATTGTGAAGTCGAAGTGTAAAGGCAGTGCTGTGCGAGTGGAGCGTGGGCTGGTGGAGAACAGTGATGTTGTGTTGGTCAGGGATATGAAGCTGTATGTCCTGACTGACAGGGGTATGGTCACATTCACTGACACACCGAGACCCATATTTCAGGTAATAAAAAAAAAATCTAACATTCTAACATTTCCTTTTTTAGGGATAATAGCTTTGTTGTGGAACCAGTGACATTTTAGTCCCTATATGAAGAAGAGCATTAATGTCTACAGGCCCTATATATCAAGTGACACATACACCTATTTTTGTCTTTGCAGACTCTTCTTACATATGACCTGCAGAAGAAAAAATATGTCCGCAGACAGACAGGCCTCTATGTTATTCCTTGTCCAAAGCACGAATACAGGATACTGGATGGAGGGTTACTGCTGGGGCTCTCGGAGAACAGGTGAGGAAGTGGAATAATATAAATCAGGGCTTGCAATAGCACCATTTTTATGTGGACACATTTAATGTCACTTGTCTGTCCCTCTCCCTTCCTTAGACACTGACTGGATGCAAATAAGTCAGTGAATGACCCGATAACCATTCAGTTGTGACCTCTTGCAGGATTGCGGCTGTGTCTGGAAATGCAGATGCAAAAATTCATAAGTGCACCGGGCAACACGGTGGCTTAGTGGTTAGCACTTCTGCCTCATAGCACTGGGATCATGGCCTTATCTGTGTGGAGTTTGCATTGTCTCCCTTTGTTTGCGTGGGTTTCCTTCCACACTCCAAAAACATACTGGTAGGTTAATTGGCTGCTATCAAAATTGACCCTAGTCTTTCTCGGTCTGTGTGTGTGTGTATGTATGTTAGGAAATTTAGACTGTAAGCTCCAATAAGGCAGGGACTGATGTGAGTGTGTTCTCTGTACAAGGCTGCGGAATTAGTGGCGCTATATATATAGCTGATGATGATGATGATGCAGATGGTGCTGCGCCAACTATCTGCAAAGGATCGGATGTGCAAAACTTTCTATTAGCTATATGGTATGCTTAACCTCTATTTATTTGTTGTAGAATTTTATTACTTTCTTTGCAGTATATGTGATTACTGGTGGTTAATTTAAGAAAGCGATCACATGGTTCTGTGACCCTATTTAACTAGCAGTCATAGCTGTGTAAGCCTGTTAGACTGTGTTAGCTAGTGAGGATTTTTTGCAAGTGTATTAAAAATATAGATAACATAGTAAGAGTTACACAAGAGTTGAACAAAAGGAGAGTATTCTATCTGGAAACACTGCTACATGAAGACATGATTCAACAATCATCTGTGCGCTCTGAAATCCTCCATCACCTGCATTGTGCATTGCCTGCACATACCCTGTTGATCTGTTTCTCAACCTTAATTCTTACATCTGCTGTTTTATTATGACTTGTTGGTTTCACTTATGCTGTTCTTGTATTCCCACCTTCAAAATACACTTGTTGCTCCACTTACCCAGATTTTTTATGTGTTGCCCCTACTCCCCCTTGCACACGGTTCATACACAGCTGCCTCAGTGCACCTTCCACTGTGGCTAATGTTTTATAATCTCTCTCCACTCCTGTCACTGTCTTGTCTAACTGTTTCTTACTCACTCATCCCTTATCTCTACTGTCCTCACTTCTTTCCATTCGCTTGCTGATCCTTGTACATCTTCTCTTTCTCTTCACTCTCTAACTACTTCTACAGTCTCTCACTTTACTCACCTGTCCTGTTCTCTTTTTCTCACCTCACTTGTAACCTGGCAAAGTCCTTACCTTCTGCCATACTCTCATTTGTCTTTTCCACACAATTTTTTCTCTCTCTTATTTCATGACTCTGCTAGGTCTCAATTACTACATCTCCTATTTCTTATTACTCTCCATTCAGCACTTCCACCCATTTTCCCACATCACTACTCCATACTACAGACCCAAGCTTATCCCCTCTATCCCCTGTCGCTCCCCCCTCCACCACTTATCACCCTGTCCCCCCAAACATCCAATCCCGCCAACCTTATTCCCATCATTCCTCTTACTCACCCTCCCTGTCCTGTGCTCTCTGGATTGCAAGACCTGTGTGCAACAAACTCACTCCCATTCATGACCTCTTCCTCTCCCATTCATTTGGTCTGCTAGTCCTTACAGAAACGTGGATCTCCCGCTCTGCACTCTCCCACGGGGGGGCTCTCCTTCTCCCACACTCTCCATCCTGGAGCCTGGGGACCACCAAGGAGGTGGTGTAGGTGTCCTACTGTCTCCTGGCTACACCTTCAGTGATATTCCCTATGAACTATTCCTCTCCTTCTCCTCCTTTGAAGTTCACTCTGTCCGCCTCTTCTCCCCTCTCCACCTTCGTATTGCGATCATCTATCGTCCCCCTGGCCCATCCTCTCAATTTCTGGATAACATTGCCACCTGGTTTTTCCATTTCCTCTTTTCCGATATTCCCACTATTATGATTGGGGATTTTAACACCCCTACTGACTTTCCTATTACTACTGCTGCCTCTAAATTCATCATGCTCACTTCCTCCCATGGCCTCTCCCAATGGACAGCTTCCACCACCTACCTTCATCATCAACATCAACATTTATTTATATAGTGCCAGCAACTTCTGTAGCGCTTTACAATTGGATGATCACTCCCTGGAGGTAGTGTTCTCCTATCTTTGTTACATCTCCACCAATTCTATCTCCCCCTCTCTGACCACAATCTCCTTTCCTTTACTCTCTCTTTACCCGTTGCCCGACCTCTCCCACCTAAAGTCACTCGCACGCTGCGTCCCATCAACAGCATTGACCCCTTCATCTTTGCGTCCTCTCTTGAATTCTTACTTGCACCCATTTCTTCCCAATCATGCCCCAACGCTGCTGTTTCTATTTACAACACCACCTTCTCTGTTGCCCTTGAAACTGCAGCCCCTGCCACCCCCTCTCGTCCATGCCAATCTAAATCTCAACCCTGGCACTCCACTCTTTCTCGTCTCCTCAAAAAGTGCTCCCGCTCCTCTGAACGCCAATGGAGGAAATCCCGCTCCATTGCTGACTTCACCCACTATAAATTCATCCTTTCCTCCTACTAATCTGCCCTTTCACTCGTCAAACAAACCTATTTTACATCCAACATCTACTCCCTGTCCAATAAACCAAAATGCCTCTTTGCTACCATTAATTCTCTACTGTATACTCCCCCACCGTCTCCCCCATTGTCCATCACTGCTCTTGACTTTGCCACCTACTTCAAAGACAAAATTGACTCTATACACAATGATATCTGTTCTCGTCAGACTTGCCTCCCCCCACCTATCCTCTCTATCACTCACTCTGCCACCCTTGGCTCCTACCCTCCTGTAACTGTGCCTGAGATCCTCTCTCTTTTCTCCTCTTCTTCTTCTACAACCTGTCCTCTCGATCCTGTCCCCTACAAGTTCCTCCGCTCCCTCTCTTCCAATGCCTGTTGTCACCTTGCTCACCTCTTTAACCTCTCTTTCTCCACTGGTATTTTCCCCCTGTCCTTCAAGCATGCTCTCATCTCTCCTATTCTCAAGAAACCTTCCCTTGACCCATCCTATCTCTCCAACTATCGCCCCATATGTCTGTTTCCCTTTGCCTCTAAAATTCTCAAATGACTTGTCTTCAATCTCTCTGCCCACTCTCTTTTTGACCCTCTCCAGTCTGGCTTCCGTCCCCTTCATTCAACTGAAACTGCCTTCACTAAAGTAACATTTGACTTACTCTCAGCTAAGTCCAATGTTCGCTTCTCCCTTATTGTACTCCTCGTCCTCTCTGCTGCTTTTGACAGCGTTGATCATTCTTTTCTTCGCACCACCCTTCACTCCCTAGGTTTTCGCGAAACAGCTCTCTCCTGGTTTGCCTCCTATCTCTCTGGCCGCTCTTTTGGTATGTCTGCTTCTGTCCCACAAGGCTCTGTCCTTGGCCCTCTGCTCTTCGCTCTCTACACCACCTCTCTTTGTGAGCTCATTCAATCATTTGGCCTCTGATACCACCTCCTATGCTGATGACATGAAAATCTATCTTTTCTCCCCCGACCTCTCTCTACCACTGTCCTAACCCAGGTATCTAGCTGTCTCTCTGCAGTAACTACCTGGATGTCACAGCGTTTCCTGAAACTCTACAAATCCGAGCTCATCATTTTTCCTCCTGCCAATGTTGCTATCCCTCCCAATATCTCCCTCTTGTTTGACAACACCACTCTTTCTTTTGTCACCCAAGCTCGCTGTCTTGGAGTCACCCTTGACCCCATCAGCTTTATCCCTCATATCCAGTCCCTCATCAAATCCTGCCACTTCTGCCTCCGTAACATTACGAAAATCCATCCCTTCCTCTGTCAGGAAGCAACCAAAATTCTGGTCCATTCACTCATCAATTCTCGTCTCGATTATTCCAACCTCCTTCTCACTGGTCTTCCTCGCTCTTGCACTTCTGATTCATACAGAATCCTTCGGCTAGGCTCATCTTCCTCTTCCACTTCTCCTCTGCGTAAATCTTTTCATTGGTTCCCTGTCCATTTCAGAATTTAGTTCAAGCTGCTTACCTTCACTTACAAAGCCATTACCAACACTTCTCCTCCTTACATCTCTGACCTTGTCTCAAGGTACATACCTACACGGGCACTCTGCTTCGCCTCTGACCTCCGCCTCAATTCACCTCTCATTACCTCCTCCCATACTCTTCTCCTAGACTTCTGCCGTTGTGTCCCTAATGTTTTGAACTCCCTACCTCGTCTCACTTGACTCTCCCCCAACCTTTAGTCCTTCAAACGCTCACTCGAATCTCACCTTTTCAAGCTTGCCTATCCTACCACCTCCTAACCATTTTATCTATCACCTTCTCTTCCTCGTCTGCCATCTAGAGATGCTTGGGCTCGGTTCTCCGAGAACTGAGCCCACACAAACTTCGCCAATCTGAGTACGGAACCGAGCCGGCTCTGTACTTCTGAGTTATAGCTCACACAGAAACAGGAGAGGTCCATTGCTAATTGTCATTACTGAAATAGAAATAATAGGGCTGTCAGTGTTCTTCAAAATCGGCAGTCACATTGTACTGTGCCATACTTAACCCAGAAATAGGAGAGGTGGCAGTGTTTAGTGCTGCAACAGAAATTCAAATATTAGGGCTAGCAGTGTTTTTAAAAGTCTCCAGTGACATTCTACTGTGCCATAGCTCATACAGAAACAGGAGGGGTGGCAGTGTCCTTGTCACTCTCCAGTCTTCAGTAACATTGTTCTTGTCACTCTCAAGTCTCAGGGCCATTGGTCACACAGAAACAGGGGTAGCAGTGTTCTTGTCACTCTCCAGTCTTCAGCCACATTGTTCTTGTCACTCTCCAGTCTCAGTCATGATGATATTAATCCCTCTACGTCATATGCTAAAGCCTATGTTCAAGTGCACAGTGGTCAGGGAAACAGAAATGTAAAAAAAAAAAAGCTTGTACCTTTTTAAAGAAAAAGCACCTCTCTAATAAAGGTGAAAGTTTACTGTAGAAAAACATAAAATTGCCAACATGCCATTCTACCCAAAATATTAACAAGTATACCAGCATCAGTTAGCTTCCTTCTCTCAGCTAGATCCCAGCACCTGCAATCATCTACATTGTTGTCATCCTTACCCTCATCAGTGTGTACATCATCAACACTCAATACTAATTCATCCCCGCTGGAATTCACCATTACAGAAGTCTCTGTACTTTGATGTAAATGTTGGTAATGGCCTTACCCGTGGAAATTGTAGTTCATTTTACAACAGAGCTGTCATGATTTTTGGACAATTCTTTACACCAGACCAAATGTAAAAATGTTGTGCTGACTCATCTGCATCACCACTGGGTGTCTTGGGAAAGCTTAGTTTTTCCTAGCAGCAGTTGCCAAAGAAACTGAGGGGGAGGATGAGTCGTCGTGTCATGTACCACTTCAGCTGTGAGCTTGCTGGCCAGTAGCTTATTGCATCTCTTGATATCTTGGTCCGCTGGAAAGAAAGAGAAGACATAGCTCTTAGGATTATGCACAGTTGCCAAAATGTAGTGATCTGATTTCAACATGTTGATAACTCTCGGATCCTGGCGAAGTACTTGATCTACAAGTCCTACATAGTTAGCGGAATTGCTTAGTTTCATCTCCTCCTTCAATTTCTCTAGCTGCTTTTCCAAAAGTCTAATCACTTGACTCAAGCTAAAAGTGTCTGAACTGACTTCACAGGTGACTACTTAGAGTGGTTTCAGCACCTTGCACAACATGGACAGTATTCTCCACTGCGCTGAACTAAAGTACATTCTCCCTCAAATTCGATTCTGCTTGCAACAGCTGCAATCGCCTAAATGCTGTTGCAGAATGCCGAAAATGACCCAAATTATTTCTGGACACAGACAGCATCTCCTGCATGTCACTGTCATTTTCTAAAAAGCTCGGTAACACCAAGTGATTGTGTGAGCAAAACAGGGAATATGATGGAATTCTCCCTGCTGTAATGCTCTCACAATATTGGTGGCGTTATCACAAATGACATATCCTCAGGAGAGTCCAAGCGGGATAAGCCATGTTGCATTGACATCCCTTAGTTTTTCAAACAGGTTGTCAGCGGTATGCCTTAACTGGTATACTTGTTAATATTTTGGGTAGAATGACATGTTGGCAATTTTATGTTTTTCTACAATAAAGTTTCACCTTTATTAAAAATGTGTTTTTTTTTCTTTTAAAAGGTAAAAGCTTTTTTTTTTACAATTTTGTTTTTGACATTTATGCTACAGAGACTTCTGTAATGGTGGTTTCCTGCGGGGTTGAATTAATATTGTGTTAGGATGAAGTTTGTTTTCATTCATCCTTTCAATTGCTTCTCTCTCGTATGTGTTACCACATACTTTGTTTCTCACTGGGTTCACCATCTCTAATCCGCCATGGCATCCCGGATTGGTCTTGGTCTGATAAATGCACGCATCCCGTGGGTCAGCACTCATTACCATGTATTAACTGTAGAATTGCCACAGTTATCCAAGTAACGGGTGGAGCGATCAAAGGAACCATAACTGATTTAATGAGACATTCGCAGTTTCACTGTACCGGTCATGTGCTCTGGGTGACGGCGATCTCGTCTACATCTTCGGAATCTTCACTGCAGGGGCCGCTGACACTCCCATTTAGTTTCTCAGGTGTCTTAGCTGTTCTTTAAACTGGACGTATTTATCATCCTGCCTCAGGGCCTCCTCTGTATTATTCTTCTGAAGCGCAGTGTATCTCTCATGTACAAGTTCCCTTAAATCCGGGATCTCATTCGGTCGGTCATGTTTTAATTTAAGTACGGTCTCCTCAACTGCATCTATATATTGGTTTAAATCTCTGTTTAATGCAGCGTATTCCAACATGACAGATTCCATGCTGCCCACAGTCTGTCTGAAGCAGATGTAATGCCTCTCCAGTTGTAATATCCATTCCTGTGTCTACATAAGTTTGGCAGTTCTTCAGGGATGAGAGGGAGGTATCCACAGAGGAGAAGGAGATTAAAGATGCAGCACGAGCACATATGGTTTAATAATGTAGAGTTCATTGACAGCACTGTTGGGCTTAAGGCAGCTAAGCTATTGGTAGCTTGTTTTGTGAGGGCCCAAACAAGCCAAGCACTTCAGCCACAAAAGTGGCTCTGCTTGTCGCTGGAGTGCTTGCTTTGTTAAAATGTACATGTCCTTTTCAATATCTTACATAATGGTGGGAGGGAGGGCCCAAGGACAATTTCATCTTGCACCACTTTTCTTTTCTGCCACTGTTGTGTGGCAATGTTTCCTAGATGTGTTAAGAACTGTTGTGTGTTTGTGTCATTGCTCTGTCGTTTAGCATCCAGCCAGGTTCGCTGCAGTCTTTGTCCGAAAGTGGATGAAAATAATATTGTGACCTGTGAGGTGGTCAAAATTGACTGCAAATGACTGGAAATTAGGGGTTAATAATAATCTAGGAACAAAAAAAAGCAAAATTATGTGATTTTAGCTATTATTCTAAAAAGTACAGATCCAAAACCAAAACACGCGAGGGCGGTTTTGCCAAAACCAAATCACGAACTTGATCCAGATCCAAAACCAAAATTTGGCGGTCAATGAACATCTCTACTGCCATCTACATTTTTCTCCCAGTTGGTTCTACTGTCTTTCATCACCCCTCCCTTTAGAATGTAAGCCCTCGCGGTCAGGGTCCTCTCTACCTATTGTCCCATGTCAGGGGCAAACACAGGATTCGAGGAGGGAGGTTTCTGCGCCACGATACACGTGGGCACGTCCAGTATGTGTAGGGGCGTGGCTACAAACACACAGATATGTAAACTGTCCCATACACAGACAAGCACAGACACACACAAACACACAGGATCAAACACACAAACATGTAAGCTGTCACATACACACAGATATGTAAGCTGTCACATAAACACACATACATACATAAACACATACAGATATGTAAGCTGTCACATACACACACATACATAAACACACACATACATAAACACACAGATATGTAAGCTGTCACATACACACACATACATACATAAACACACACATACATAAACACATACATAAACACAGATATGTAAGCTGTCACATACACATACATACATACATACATAAACACACAGATATGTAAGCTGTCACATACATACACATACACACACACACACACATACATAAACACACACATACATAAACACACAGATATGTAAGCTGTCACATACACACACATACATACATAAACATACATACATACATAAACACACATACATACATACATACATACATACATACATACATAAACACACAGATATGTAAGCTGTCACATACATACATAAACACACAGATATGTAAGCTGTCACATACACATACATACATAAACACACAGATACATAAACACACAGATATGTAAGCTCATACATACATACATACATACATACATAAACACACAGATATGTAAGCTGTCACATACACATACATACATAAACACACACATACATAAACACACAGATATGTAAGCTTACACATACATACATACATACATACATACATACATACATAAACACACAGATATGTAAGCTGTCACATACACATGCATACATAAACACACAGATATGTAAGCTAACATATACACAGACACACATACATAAACACATACATACATAAACACACAGATATGTAAGCTGTCACATACACATACATACATAAACACACAGATATGTAAGCTGTCACATACACATACATACATACATACATACATACATAAACACACACATACATAAGCACACAGATATGTAAGCTGTCACATACACACACATACATACATAAACATACATACATACATACATACATACATAAACACACATACATACATACATACATAAACACACACATACATAAACACACATATATGTAAGCTGTCACATACATACATAAACACACAGATATGTAAGCTGTCACATACACATACATACATAAACACACACATACATAAACACACAGATATGTAAGCTTACACATACATACATACATACATACATACATACACACACAGATATGTAAGCTGTCACATACACATACATACATAAACACACACATACATAAACACACAGATATGTAAGCTTACACATACATACATACATACATACATAAACACACAGATATGTAAGCTGTCACATACACATGCATACATAAACACACAGATATGTAAGCTAACATATACACAGACACACATACATAAACACATACATACATAAACACACAGATATGTAAGCTGTCACATACACATACATACATACATACATACATACATACATACATGCATACATACATAAACACACACATACATAAGCACACAGATATGTAAGCTGTCACATACACACACATACATACATACATACATACATACACACACATACACACACATACATAAACACACATATATGTAAGCTTACACAAACATACATAAACACACAGATATGTAAGCTGTCACATACACACACATACATAAACACACAGATATGTAAGCTGTCACATACACATACATACATAAACACACAGATATGTAAGCTGTCACATACATACATACATACATACATACATACATACATACATACATAAACACACACATACATAAACACACAGATATGTAAGCTTACACATACATACATACATACATACATACATACATACACACATACACACATACATAAACACACAGATATGTAAGCTGTCACATACATACATATTATTATTATTATTATTATTAATATTTATTTATAAGGCGCTGCAAGGCATCCGCAGCGCCGTACAGAGACAAACAAAATCACAATACAATGGGAGACAGCACAGTACAATAAACACAGCAACTCAGTACGCTCAATGCACAGCTAGAGAGGGCGGGGAAGGGGGAGGGAGGATCCGAAAACACGTTTTTTACATACATACATACATACATACATACATAAACACACACATACATAAACACACAGATATGTAAGCTTACACATACATACACACATACATACACACACAGATATGTAAGCTGTCACATGCACATACATACATAAACACACACATACATAAACACACAGATATGTAAGCTGTCACATACATACATACATACATACATACATACATACACACATACATAAACACACAGATATGTAAGCTTACACATACACACATACATACACACACAGATATGTAAGCTGTCACATGCACATACATACATAAACACACACATACATAAACACACAGATATGTAAGCTGTCACATACACATACATACATACAGATATGTAAGCTGTCACATACATACATACATAAACATACATAAACACACAGATATGTAAGCTGTCACATACATACATATTATTATTATTATTATTATTATTATTAATATTTATTTATAAGGCGCTACAAGGCATCCGCAGCGCCGTACAGAGACAAACAAAATCACAATACAATGGGAGACAGCACAGTACAATAAACACAGCAACTCAGTACGCTCAATGCACAGCTAGAGAGGGCGGGGAAGGGGGAGGGAGGATCCGAAAACACGTTTTTTTACATACATACATACATACATACATACATAAACACACACATACATAAACACACAGATATGTAAGCTTACACATACACACATACATACACACACAGATATGTAAGCTGTCACATGCACATACATACATAAACACACACATACATAAACACACAGATATGTAAGCTGTCACATACATACATACATACATACACACATACATAAACACACAGATATGTAAGCTTACACATACACACATACATACACACACAGATATGTAAGCTGTCACATGCACATACATACATAAACACACACATACATAAACACACAGATATGTAAGCTTACACATACATACATACAGATATGTAAGCTGTCACATACATACATACATACATAAACATACATAAACACACAGATATGTAAGCTGACATATATATATATACACACACACACACACATTCTTACCTTCTTCTTCTGCTGCTGCCTCCTGCATTACACCCATGCTGGCTGTGTGGGAGGAAGGGGTGGGGCCAAACTGCCGGCAGAGAGCTGTGCTCACACAGCAGGGGACAGACTGGGAGAGGATTACAAGCAGTAGTGGCTGGTCCCGGGAGAGGGGCCAGACACTGTAAGCATAGGACACCCCAGGTAGGACAGGGGTTTCTGGGGACTAGGAAACCCCCCTGGGTGCGCCCCTGCATGTGTGTCTCCTGTCCCTCGTACGTCCTGTCACGTCTTTTGCTGCACTCTGTGTGAGTCCCCATAGCATTACTCACACTCATCTGTGCTACTTATATGTATTACGTCATCTATTTGTTTCTTGCTTCTGTATCCGGCGCTACGGAATCTGTGGTGCCTTATAAATAAATAAATAAATAAATAAATAATAATAATGGGTAAAAGTCCTGCCTACTGCCACTTTAACATCATCCCCCTCGATTCATTTCATATTCTTATTTATTTACCTTAAAAAATGCTTGGTTCAGCCTTATTTATCTCTTAAATACATTTTGAGAGTGAGGGGAATCCAAATTGCCTTTATGTGTCCCTATTGTACATTTTAATGTTTTTACTACATTACGTATGGGAAAAGGATTTCATTGAAATTGTATGCCAAGGCCAAGTGCAACCTCCAAGCACCGATACAAAGTCCTTTTGTATGGTAAAAAATGTCTGTTCCCCTCTAACTAAGGAAAGTATCATTAAATACTCTCTCTCTCACCTTGAATCTTATGTTAATATGTCTTATTGCAACATGAAATCTCTTGTGGATGCAACATGATGCAGTGGCAGACATCTTCACTCGTTAGTCCATGTGCTTCCAGTGAAAACAGGCTTTTGTGCAAAAATAAACTCATGACTTCACAAAACGTCACCTTTCCGCATCGTAATGACACTCCTCTATATTATTACATTGTGAAACTGTGGAAGAAAACAGAAAAACACTGCAACTGTATTTTATAATTGATGTCTCTCAATTAGTTTTTTCTTTGCAATTTAAAAATGATAAACATATATTGATTGCAGACAATGTTGATAGCAGGGAAAGAATAGATCCTTACCCTTTGTTATACATAAGACACGGGATGGACTTACTAAGGCTTATGGGAAATTCATCCCAATCCAGGTTCATTTTCTTTATGGAGATTTTGAAAATGAATTTACATGACTCCTTGGATCATACCTTCTATATTATATTTGAGACTCCCAATTATTACATGATAAACCAAGACAAAAAGTATTCCTTTTTATGGAACTGTACTTTGAACAGACTAAATTGATTTTGTAGAAAAGATCATTTACAAATGATTATGTATTTATTGTTAGGGTACTTGCATTGCAGTCAATGCAATAAATTATACCTAAGCCCAAAAAAGAAATAGTAGATGCTAATGATAACGCCATTGTGTCTGGCTTTATTATATACTTCTGTGTGCTTTTATGTTTTTGCAGAGACCATTTTGTTATTTGGAATATGGATACAGGCTTTATAAAAGATCGGTTAAGGCCGCAGTTTAAGGACAAGCCCTCTGCTCTGGAAATACTGGCAGGCCATGACCTACACAAAGAGAATGCTTACAAGCAAGTGCTACAGCAGAAGAAGAGAGGAAAAGATACAGGTACATCATGAAGAGACATTATATACATAATAACACTGTTCCTACAACTCCTGTTTTAGGGACCACCAGTCATTTGACCTCTATGTACATATAAACAGTATGAGACACCAGCTGAACACACAAAGATTGCGCACAAGTTAGAGGAGAGTGAGGCACCCTCTAGCGGGATCTCCAAGTGTCCAGGAGTCAGGACTAAAGTCCTAATATCGTGACTGTTGGAAAATATACATTTGTGACTAGTGGGTAACAACAAAGTCTATTTAACTGGCTATTTAGTGGGCACTATGGCTGTCATTTATTGACAATATGGCACAGCTCATGCACCATTGCACCTGTCAGGGTCAGAGGGATTCAAGAACAAAGGACTGTAATTTATAGTACATAAAATTATTTTTAGATTTTAATAAAAAAGTCACTTTACTGTTACAAAAAAATCTAATGTCCCGAACAGCTTGCAAAAACTCTGCAGGCCAAGCTGTTTGAATGGATTTTGCATAATAATAAATGGAAAATAAGGCAGAATTCCCCTTCACCCTAAAATCCTTTTCCTGGTAGTCTCCACTAAAAATTCCCACAGACCATCATCGCTTCACTGAAAACATCGGAACCCCTAGAGAGCAACAATGCCACCTCCGTGGTCCCTGTATAATGGTAAAACTCCCTGCCCATTATAACAATATGGTATAAGTAAGAAAATAATACACACAAACATTTATAAAATACATCTTAATTGAAATAAAAACGTACACAAAACCCGCTGTCCATCATTTCATTATATAAAAAGGTTTATTCCTTCTTTTCATCTTAGTCCAAAGAGAAATTGTCCTTTCTTTATAATCCAATGCTAAAATAAAAAAAACCAATAGCAGACAATACTAAAATGCTCACTAAGAGCCACAACTAAGCACTGTTATAGAATTAATCATTTCCAATTGGACAATGAAAGAAAGAAGAAAGGTTGTATTTTATATTACAGTTTTAGTTAGTGTTTTATTCAGTTTAAGTTTATTTTTTAAAAATGTGACTGTGCTTTATTTACTTATTTTTACTATTTTAGCATAATGAGCAAAAGTCTTAGTCCTTCATACTGGAACTATAGCTATTGTGGAACTCAAAGGGCATGTAAAAAAAGGTTCAATAAGCAGTAGTATGCTCTTCCACGCAGGAGCTGTAGGTGCATGCTGGAACATGTAGTTGAAAAATCAACAAAAATCTGCAGTTCTGCTTTCAACCACCAGGTGGTTTTGATGCCAGAGCACTTTAATTGAAGAATGTGTATTGGTGGTACAATGTACTTTGTAAATAATAGACATATAGGGGCATATTCAATTGTTCCGAATCCCCGCGGCGTTAAAACTATTATCGTTATTACGGTAATAGTAAGCTGGATTTCAGCTCGCGGCTCAGGGAGCTGCGAGCTGAAATCCAGCGAGAAAACTACCGTAATAACAGTATTTACGCGCACTATTATCGTAATAATGGTAATTGTGCACAGAGCGCGAGATTTTTGGCGTTTCCACCAACAATTGAATATGCCCCTTAGGGGTCTATTTATGACACATTGTAATTTAGTCACGTTAGTTTAAATTCTTCAGCCGGGGCAGCGGCTCTGTTAGGAGCCTGTCCTGCCGCATATTTGCTTCATTCTTTTCTTTTCTTTTTATTTATATTTAAAAAAATTAATATATAATATATTTTTAGTTTGGTTTTGTAAATTTAAGTCTGAGCTTTCAGTTCCATTGCACATGCGTGACTGGCTTGCTGGGTTGCACACAGGTATATCTCCTCAGACTGGCCCAGTGAAGTGGTAAGGTAACATTTTCCGCTCTGGTCCAGTATCGCAGAGGCAGCTGCTCTGGTGATATTTTATTGATAAACTGCAGTGCTAGCTGATTTTTTTTTTATTTTGTAGAAATCAAAACTCAGCCTTAACTCCACATATTAATAAATAGACCCTTACAATCTTCCCCTCTAAAATTCTATACTTGCAGATGAGTACAACAATTATTTTCACAAATCTGTCAGAGGCCGCATGTCTATAAAATAATTATAATTTACATTTGTGTGGAGAGCTGAGTGCAACTTGCCTTCATAATGGTAGATTCTAGATACAAACAGGTCCCAATGTCACCCCATCTCTGATAACTGCCTCTCGATCCCACCTACAAGACTTCTCTCGTGCTGCTACCCAGTTATGAAATTCCTTACCATGCCCAATTAGACCCCCCCACATCCTTTAAATCATTAAACAAATAAAACCCACCTCTTTATTAGAGCCTACCCTAATCTCACTCATACTACTCACACTAGACTGTCTCAATCTCCTCACTAAGGCTGGTACACATTACAGTGTTTTCAGCCGAGTATTAGGTCAACCAAACAATGAACTACCATTTGGCCCGATATTGTATTAGTGTGTACGCTGCAGCGATGATCGAGGATTGTTCTAAAGCACAGATCATCGTTTCATTTGATTGTTCAGTAGAACTATAAATCTCGTTCAGCTATGGAACGATGTCCTTCCACTTCTGCAGTGTGTATGCACTCATGATCAGGATCTTCATAGAGTCATGATCTTTTCATCCAAGGGTTATGACATTTGAAGAGCACAGATCTGAGGGTAAATCTTTTCAAACATGTATAGTGTGAACGCATGAATCGGCTGCTGATCAGGAATTTTTTTTCTCTAGCCGTTGGTACAATCCATGTAGATAATACATTGGTTGGAAAATTCTGTAGTGTGTACCCACCCCTAGCGACAGTCGCTCCTCTTGTCTCAGCTTTGCCCGTTGCCCACTAGATTGTAAGCTCTCATGAGCAGGGCTGTTTTCCCTCTTGTCCAGCTCTGAGGAGCACTGAGGCACCTTACAAATCAATAACAATAGTAATATTAACAATGATGTAATTTCAGCTCTTTTGACTCCGTGGGAGAGACGCAATGAGACCAAAACAGCAAAGCGACGTAGGAAAGAGAAAGAGGTTAAGCGGGAGATAGAGAGGATACAGCAGCTGGCAAATGAAAAGAATAATGCTATTGATCAGTACCTACTGAGTGACAATGAAAAGGTAATGTGCCAATGGCCCGCAAAAAGGCTTTAAAGTAATTAAGCCTACATAGAGGATGGGAAGAAGACACATGTAAATGGAGGGAGAAATATGGCTAATGAACGCAGGAGGAGGTTAGTGAAGGTGGAGAATATAAAAGACCCCTACATTAAGCTTATCGAAGCGATCGAAAATCTTTTTTTCGGGCAATTTAATATAAAAATAAGCTCCCAGGTGACTGGCTGACAGCATTGATAGGACCCTCTGGGCATGCATGATCCAGCCTATGGCATATGCACAGAAACAGGAAGACCTGGAAGTAAATTTATCAAGCTGCGGGTTTGAAAAAGTGGAGTTGTTGCCTATAGCAACAGATCAGACTCTAGCTGTCATTTACTTAGTACATTCTACAAAATGACAGCTAGAATCTGATTGGTTGGCACAGGCAACATCTCCACTTTTTCAAACCTGCAGCTTGATAAATTTACCCCCTGTACTTCCAGTTCCAGATTCTATAAAAAATAATAGTTTAAAAAAAGATAAAAATGTTTCTGACCATAAGTGCAAATGCGAGTATAGGGTAGTTTTAACTAATGATTTGTATTTACACACCTGGTGACATGTTCTTACTAGTGTTAAAAGAACTAGTAAAACTCTAGTGAAAACATGTATATTGGTGCCGGTGATTAAGGGCCCCTACGGTAAGTTCCAGAAACTTGCAGCAGAACTTTTTTTTATTTCCTCCATCTAGTGAGAGCACTTCCCTGGTTTTGTATACAGTATACTTGCAGTATCTTGGAGCCCCTCTGAGTCTTGTTATATTTTGCAGGTGATTGTGTGCTCATATTATGCACACCACCTCTGTGTGTTTAGTTTGGACACTGTAAGCCACCTGCATACTCTGGAAGACAAGACATCAATGCTTTTCCTGCACAATGCTGCACTGACATACAAGGGCAGCTTCCTGGCTCTCTCCAACTACTGTGATGCTAACAAAATTAGTTATGTAACTCTCTGGGATCTTCAAAATGGAATGGTAATGTACGAATAGAACTGTGTCTTGACTTATATTATGTACCCTGTGGTTAAAATCATACTTGCCAACTCTCCCGGATTGTCCGGGAGACTCCCGCATTTTGCGAGAGTCTCCCGGACGAGTGTGGCAATCTCCCTGATAGGAAGGGGGAAAAATTTAGTTTAAACGCCGCGATTCACCCGGAATCGCGGCGTTTAGCCCCGCCCCCACTGTAAAATGACGCGATTTGCGTCATTCCGTCACGGGGGCGGGGCCAAAATGACGCGATTTCGCAGCCCCGCCCCCTACACGCCCACGTCCCAGCCGGCATCTCCCGGAAAAAGAAAAAAAAATGTTGGCAAGTATGGTTAAAATACAAAATAATAAAACAAATAGTAACACAATAAAATATACGTGACACTTTGCAGAGCCTATGGACCAGATCATTGGTGAAAGGAGCTGGCAAAGCAGAATAACAGACTTACCTGGTCACGTAGCCTGTGGCTTCAAGAAAATTCAGGGTCCACAAAGCCAGCATGCTTGTTAAGTGCATTTTTACCGTGCCAGACACACCGCTAGTTATGCCCACAAACCTCAAACTATTGCCAAAAATTATAAACCAAGTGCAATAATATCACAAGCACACACTCTCTCTAAGTTTCTGTGCACTGCCTGTGGTGATACTTTTGTAAAATGGAGCATGAATCGCTGGCTGGACATTTTGTGGCTCACGCATAACTGAAGAGACAAAGTTTAGCACATCATGCTGTATTACACTTGCTGATGGACAGTTTTATTCCTGTTATACAGCGATGTATTATAAGAGGGCCGCAGAGGACGACCTTCCTGAGCAGTAGGGGATCCAATGACTCTGACCTCATCTACCAAAAACCTTGCCCCTCACAAACTTATTGGCTTATTAGCTGCCCTTAGATGGGTACATGTAACAGCATTGACCAATGTTAGAGAGCTTGCCGCGTGCATTGTACTAGGCCCCAGTTGCCCTCTCAGCGGCCCTGGATACTGCAGCTGCACTTCAGACAGGAGTAGACGGAGGCAGCACTGTGAACTCCACCAAAACTGATTGCCGGAATTCTTTGTATAATGAGCTTTTGTGAATTGCTAAACCAATGTAAATCAGGTTTCAGCAAACTATGGCTGATGATGATTATCATCTGTATAGGTGCGTTTTGGATCTAAATAAATAATAATAAAAAAAACTGTAACCCCTCAAAAGTAAAACTAGCACTAGTGCTGCTAGCCTAGGCTGCAGTTGGCAAAATGGGGGTATGAAGAGTGTAGGGTCCTCCCAGAAATGCCAATACCAACACTAGGCTACGACTGGCAGCACTATAACAGGGAAACCCACAGTGTGGGGTAGGGGGACCCGACAGCCATAGTGACAACAGTCCTCTTCCGTTCAGCAGTGGGAATTTCCCATATGGGGGTTTACGGACAAGAAATGAATAGGTCTATTTTTAGGAGGTTATTCTGTGATTTTGTCAGACACACAGACATGATCACCAAGTGATTCTTTCTGCAGTTATTATGAAGTGTTAAACATTTTAATGATGGGAGAGAAACATGGGTAATGTTTAATGGGCTTTAATATATTTTAGTCATGGTGTACAAATTCTGGAAAAAGCCCTTAGTTGTGAGAGTGCTTAAAATTCCAGATAAAAGATTCCATACCTGTACTGCATCAAATTGTTTATGTTGTTGTAAAATCACAATCGTTACCTCGCACAAGATTATGTCTATTGTAGCTCTGGCTATCGATCTGTGCGAGTAATGTTTCAGGTGACCTGGAGAAGACCATATAGACTAATAATGTGGTATCTGTATCACAATATGTTCTCTCCTATGACAGCATGGATTGTTGTTTTCACTTATAGGTCAAGAAACGGCTAAAAAATGAACCAAATATCTGTTGTATGGCTATCACTGGTGCAGCTGATAGAATTGTTTTTGGAGTGACCTCAGGAAACAAGTAAGGAGTTCCTCAGTGGCCCATCTGTAGGTCTATATACTAACACCAGCTATACCACTGATCTTACCACTATTTGTCAGGTTCAACTTCTCCCCTTCTATTCTATGTTACTAAAAGACACTGAGGGTCAATTGCATATGTGAAAAAATGTTTCCACATAATGTGCTCACAGGTGCCTGTTTAGGTGCAAATGTACCTGCTTTTAAAGGGAACTCAAGGATCTGTCTTTCAAGATTGGAGCATCTACAGGTTATTGAAATTGTGCATCTTCTGATAGGGGGAGCAGGGCTGATCAAGGCGTTTCTAGCAAAATGTGTCTGGGAGAAATCGTGAGCCTAGTGTTCCACCAATGTGCAATATTGAGATACCAGATGAGGTTCACATTTACAGTCTGTAGTTTGGAACAGTTGCTGTGTGTACCAATCTATGTACATTTATATATGCACAATATACTAGTATAGATATATATCTGTATGCCATGGCTTCAGGAGACCTACCATTGTCGCATCACCATAGCACCTCCCCTACTAGAAAATGCCGAAATTCACGGCATTGAATAGCGTGGGCAGGGCTTAATGACTTCATTAAGCCAACCGCCTCTGCTATTCAATGTCATGCATTTCGGCATTTTATAGTGAATGCAGTCAGGATCTGGGAGGTCGCCTACTCGTCTGGGAGGACTCCCTGAAATTCTGGAGCGTAGGCAAGTATGGCTAAGAGACATATCTGGCCTACTCTAAATAGACTGCATCTCCAGGGGGCATGCTACTGTTACGTCTGTAAGCCCTTATTGTTAATAACTTGCACTTTTATTCCTCATATCCGCCTCTCCAGGCATAGGCAGCCGCAAGTTCAAGTTATACTTATCTCAAAATTAAGCTTTGTTTTACTGTGAATGTGTCGTAGAAGAAGATGCCATATGCAACCCTTCTACCACTTTACACAGCCAAACCTTTTCCATTTTACCATAAAGTACTGCTTAGTGTAACCTCATTTATGTCTTACATTAATCATGATAGTGAGAGGACATACGGACAGTCATTATAACATGTTCCTTTTTCTACGGTGATGTCCGGCAGCACATTGCAGCCAATTGAATGTCCCCATTCATGTCAGGTTTTTCACTTAACTCTCTGCAGTCTCTCTCAGTGCATAGTGAAATAACAGTGCTGACCCTTGGTTCCAAGGAAAGTCCGGCAGATCTTTTCACTCCTGGTGGTTCTCTCTCTCATTGTATCTGCTGTACAGAAGTCAGCACAGCTATCTGTGGGTGACACCTCTGTGTGGGGTTTGGATAATAAAATACACGCATTGTACAAAGGGGGAATTCTTTAAATTATAGTCTAACCCTGCACACCAGCTTCAATGAGAGACAACCGCTAGGAGTGGATCACAGGGTGCAGGAGGTGGTGAGTGATACAGATTTACTATGTACTACAGGCAGAACATAATTAAT
The DNA here is from genome assembly GCF_038048845.1 of Mixophyes fleayi. Classification (NCBI taxonomy): domain Eukaryota; kingdom Metazoa; phylum Chordata; class Amphibia; order Anura; family Limnodynastidae; genus Mixophyes; species Mixophyes fleayi. Next base: position 76,737,670 of record NC_134402.1, read on the forward strand.
TTTGTGCTTTTTACATAATATATTGATCTCTATTTATTTTATTGTCATAGACTTAAAGTCTGGGATCCTTTCAGGCACAAACACAAAATAATTCCAGGATATGAAAACCTTAATCTTACAGTTAACAGCAAAATACAAATCATTGAAGGAGGAGCAAAGGCAATTTTATTGTCAGGTAGGTATGCATAGCACTGTGTCTAATGTATTCTGCATAGAGCATTAATACCGGTGAGTGACAACATGATGAGGATGGATGGTAATAATGTATGAACTTCTTTTCTATTGAGGCTTGTTACACACATTCCGGTAGAGTTTACAAGCATACCCAAAATATAGGCAAACCGAGGGGGGGTTCCTAGTGCCTGGAAAACCCCCCTCCAAGCCTGGGGCACTGTATAATTGAGGTGGCTGGACCCTGCCCCCGCTTCACACGGCTCTGCTCGAATAGAGAGAGTTGTGTGCACCTAACAGTAGTGCATGCAGCATTGCCCATTTATATTATGGGGATAAGAAGAGCTGGAGAGCAGCCAAGCACTCTCTAAAATTATAGCCACCCCCCCATGAATGCTGGTCACTCCCTCTGGCAGCATAGTGTGGAAACCCCCCTCTACAAATCCTGCATTTGCCCCTGCAAAAAGACAGGTGGTTTTATTTCAAAACTAAACAATTTATAAACTATGACTACTTGAGGACTACCCACCAACATTAAACTGTGGAGCAGTGGCCTCTTTATTCTGACCTGCCATTTTAAAATGATATCCAGAATATGACCCTAGCACTCTTCTGAAGGAACTAAGGCATCTAGTTTCAACTCTCAATAAGAGCCAGGGATCCAGGACATGTCTGATTCGGTTCCTGGCAATCACAGCACATAAATGTTCAAGGGGAAGTCCTGCATCCTTGTTTGAAAAGGAAGTCCTCTGACATCACTGCAGTGACATCACAACACCTGTCCATAGCAGGAGGTAGCCACAATACAGTGCAAGGGAGACCTGTATCCAGTCTCTCCACTCTGTCTCTAGCACTAATAGATACACGTCATCTGGATCTAATAAAAGCTGTCAAATCTTTGAGTGCTGACAAAAGGGGAGACCCAATGAACAAACCAGGGACTCCCCAAGTTAAAAACTAAAAAAACTAGAAAAATTAAAAGTAGAATCTTGAAAAAGTGCATTTTTATTTACTATAATTCCCTGTCTTACAGACAAAGAATATTGATTGTGATATGCTACCAAAAGAAAGCCCTATTTTTCCTGAGGATATCAATATTTAGGTTGATAAAATAAAATGTAAGATAAAAAAAAGTATTTTTCTTTAAGAAAGAACACCCCCAAAGTTGAAAATTGCCCTGGGCATGAGAGGAATAATCTGAATGTAGACAATGCCCAACTGGCCAGTCCTCAGCGGTTGGCGTCTCCTGTTCTTTATCTTAGAACTTGTATAAAAATGTTGATTTAATATACATGTATTGATATCTTACAGAACAAATATGTTTTGTACAAAATTTTTATATGTGTTTCCATAGGTGATGTCAGCTTGTGGAACCTGGATAATGGGACTGTTGTTTCTATTTTCACCCCTGACAGCACAATCTGCTGCCTATCCTTAGCTACTGACAGGAAAACTATTCTTATTGGCATGAGCGATACCTCATCACTCGTCAACCTAAAAATTGCATCACAAGATAAAGACAGTTCTTACTCCACAGGGATAGATCTATTTGGGGAGGAATCCACAAGTAGTGAAGATGAACCAGATGATAAGGACCAAGCTCTAAATCTCTAAACTACAAATAATAAGATTTAGCAAACAACTTTTCCTTCAGTTCATCTATTAGTTGAGTTGATGTTTTACAATAGTTATCCCAGTTTGTTGTAAATAAAGTACAGATAGAGTAGTGCTAGAAAATTGTGAAGACCTTAGACTTTGAATGTGTTCAGATCTTCTTCTAAATCATAAAATAGATGAAGAGAATCCAATATATCAAATAACACATATCAGGATATACTTTTTTATTCACTTAGTGGTCAAAATGATCCAACATTAAGATTCTTTGTCAGAAAAAGAGCAACAATGACTTCAATCAAACATTTACGGTAATTTTTGATCAGTCCCACACCAGTTTGGAGGAATTTTGGCCAATTCCTTCTTACAGAACTGCTTCAACTGATGGATGTTGATGCACCCTGCTTCAGGACCTGCCTCAACGTTTCTATTGGATGAAGGTCTGGGATTTGACTCAACCATTCCAAAATGCTAAATTTATTCTGCGCCTACTATATTATTTATAGACTGACTTATGTGTTTAGGATCATTGTCTTGAGACCCACCTTCTGTTGAGCTTCAGTTCATATACAGATACCCAGACGTGCTCCTGTAGAATGTGCTGGTACAATCAGAATTCATACTTCCATCAGTGATGGCAAGTCATTCTGGTCCTGTGGCAGAAAAAGAAGAGCAACCCAAACCGTGAAACTGCCACCACCATCTTCCACAATTGTAATGAGAATCTTAATGTTTTTCATTTAAGCCAAAAATTGCAATTTTAGACAATCCATTCACAGAGCATATTTCCAGTAGTCTTCTGGCTCATTCAGGTGGTCTTTAACGAACCGTAAATGGACAGGAATGTTCTTCTTGGAGAGTAGTGGCTTCATCCTCCCTATTCTCTTATGCACATTATACCTGTTCAGTGTTTGCCTGGTGGTGGACTCATGAACAGCGACATTAGCCAGTGCAGGAGAGGCCTGCAGACCCTTTGATGTTTCCTTGGGATTCTTTGTGATCTCCCAGAATATTAAATGCCTTGTTGTTGGAGTAATTTTTGTTGGACAACCACTCCTAGGGAGAGTAACAATGGAGTTGATTTTTCTCCACTTGTACACTTTCTGCCTAACAGTGGACTGGTGAAGACCAAAGTCTTTTGAAACCATTTTGCAACATTTTTCAGTCTCTTCAACCATGTGTCTTGTGTCAACCACTTTCTTTCAACTTATATGCTTACAAAATTGATTCTTTTATATTTGCGTTGTATAATATCACAATCTTGTACTCCACTCCAATATGAATATCGATGGGGATAAAAACTCCATTTTCACCCATACCAGAAATACAGATTTCACAGGCACAAATGGAGTTCTGACTCAAAGATGTTACACACGGTTCTTCCTCCAACTCGTGAATCTGGTCTGGATCTGGGTCCAAATACAATATGTCAACGTGTTTCCACTTTTTACTAGAGTATTTTTCAAGGCAAATATATCCCTAAATTGTTAAAACAATGTTTTTATATCCTAATGATCCAATCAAATTGGGGTTCCAAATGTAATCTGCCGAAACCTGAAGTGTGTATACCATAACAAGGCTTGGATATGCTTATAGGATTTCAACCTCAGACCCCGAGGCTTGGATAGATGTAAAAGCAAGGCTTGGTTATACTCATACAGTTCCAAAGCAGAAACAAGGCTTGGAAGATTGTCAATATGAGGCTTGAATCCCCCGTTATCAATCACTATACAACTATTTTCATTTAAGCACAAATTGATTGACAATACATTATTAAAAACCAACATGTACCATTAATATGTACAATTCATACCTAATACATAGTCCAGCTATTAATCAAACATATCTCATATACTTCTATTTGTATTAATCTACATATATTAGCTGCTAATAAGATCCACCAATAGATATCACATTCATATATTAAAATTAAAATCAAATATTTTGAAATGATAATTATTTTAACAATATATAAGTATTCAACTTCATATTCCGTAACGTTCCATCAGAGCCGTAACTAGGAATTCTAGCGCCTGGGGCGAGAAATAAAAAAAAGCCGCCCCCCTAACACTCAATTTTAACCAAATAAACCTAAAATATTCCTAAATTGCGCCCCCTTCAGCTTTGCGCCCTGGGCAATCGCCCCTGTCGCACAGCCCTGGTTACGGCCCTGCGTTCCATTATTTCCATTATGTGTCTTTGGTTCTATATGTAGCTTTAACTCAAAGGACATGGAAAAAGGGAGACAAAAATTATGTACAAGTTAATTTTGTAAACATACTATTCTTCATTGTTCTACAGAAACCATTTGTAGTTTAAAGTCAGAATTCAGACCTCCTGGGATAAGAGTGTTCAGCTTATATATCCAATGCATTTCTGCCTTGGCTAGTCTATTATCCATACTTCTAGTTCTCCATTGAAAGTCTATTCTTTGAACAGCCCAATTTTTTTTTAATATGATTGACATTACAGGAATGCATATTAAAATGGAGAGATGGAGAATGAGTGGTAAGAACTTTTTTAATATTTAATACGGACCTTAAAAGGACGTGATGTATATCCTGTATACATTATACTACAACTACTTTCTACTACATATATTACATAATTAGTATGACATGTAATGAATTGATCAATTTAATACAACTTTTCTTTGGCCATAATTTCATTGATCTTACTCCTATTTGAAATAACTGTTCTTCATCAATGAAAGCCCTTTGTTCTAATGGATCTATTAAGGGTTTCTGGTACCATATGTCTAACTATATAGATGAATAAAGGTTTATCTGGCCATTTCTGGCCAATAACCTCATCCTTCTTAAGCAATTTCCAATGTTTAGAAAAGATATTTCCACTTACAATTTTGCCTATGAACACAGCCATGAATAATGAATGGTACCAAAACATCCTCCAGGAGCAACTCCTACCAACCATCCAAGAACAGTTTGGTGACGAAAAATGCCTTTTCCAGCATGATTGAGCACCTTGCCATAAGGCAAAAGTGACAAATAAGTGGCTCAGGGTTCAAAACATGGAAATTTTGGGTCCATGGCCAGGAAACTCCCAAGACCTTAATCCCATTGAGAACTTGTGGTCAATCCTCAAGAGGCAGGTGGACAAACAAAAACCCACAAATTCTGACAAACTCCAAGTATTGATTAGGCAAGAATGTGCGGCTATCAGTCAGTATGTGGCCCAGAAGTTGATTGACAGCATGCCAGGGCGAATTGCAGAGGTCTTCAAAAAGAAGGGTCAACACTGCAAATATTGACTTTTTGCATAAACGTAATTGTCAATAAAAGCCTTTGACACTTATGAAGTGCTTGTAATTTTATTTCAGTATACCATAGCAACATTTGACACAAAGGTCTAAAAACACTGAAGCAGCAAACTTTGTGAAAACCAATACTTGTGTCATTCTCAAACCATTTCGCCATGACTGTACAACGCAAATATAAAACAATCAATTTTATAAGTTGAAAAAAGGTGGTTGACACAAGACACGTGGTTGAAGAGTAGGCCTATCTTTGTCCACCTTCTAACATGTATCATCCATTGGGAATTCTGAGGCCTATTTTTTGTGGTGGTGGGCAATCTTTATATACATACTACATCATATTAGGTTTATGTTTTTGTTTTTTTATCTTTACATGTATCCACATCTGATGTGTGAATAATTGTAAGAAGATCATGTGTTTTCCATGATTGCCTTTGTACGTATATTTTTTGTATATGTAGTTAAGTTTGGAATCAGTGCTTATCCTATATATACGTTGGAGCAGCCTTTGGAGGTGCACTACAACAATACCAAGCGTTTCATTATTTTCCAGCTTCATAAGCCTTGACAACTCTTTTTCTAAGGTCCTCAGAAGTCTTCTTTGATTGAGGCATGACATGTGTTCACAAACCTATGTGGTGAGATCCAGTCGTTGTTAGTGAAGACTCCGGTTTATATATTTTAAATAGGACATGGCCACCCAAACTCACATCTGATTGTCATCCCATTGAATGACACTCCTGAGTCTAATCATCCCCTTAACTGAACTTATAATCCTAGAGGTTCACATATTTTTTCCAATAAAGATACTTAATGTTGGATAATTTTGATGTTTTGGGCTCTCTTTATCTATTTAAAGATTTGAATACATATAAGGTCACAGTTATATAGAAATTCAGAAGACTCAGAAGGGTTCACAAATGTTATAGCACCTCTGTACACTGATAACCCATAGATCTGATGCATCCTTTCAAGTTTTGTTGTGCTCAATTGGTTCTATGAGAATTTCCATAGCCACTATTATATGACATGGTGCGGCTCATTTAGACTGAGACTCATTTAGAGGTGGACACATATGAGTTAAATGTATATAGGAAAAAGATAAATGTAGAAAGGTGTACTTAAGTGCATATGTTCAGTTGGACGAAGTGTCCCTGGAAACTATTTTAAAATGTTGGCAACTATGCAAAAAGTGTGAAAGCTGTTCTTTAATATTTAATATCACACTAGGGGATACTCTTTAGCTGCATAAGAAATTGGATTTTGTATATGGTAACCTTCTCCTTACTGGCCTCCCCCACTCCTATGTCACTTCTCTTCAATCTATACTTAATGCTGCAGCAAGACTTATCCTCCTTTTTTGCCGATCCATTTCTGCCAAGCCTTACATCGGTCCCCCTTACCCTATAGATTCCTCCTCACCCTCATGTACAAAGCCCTTTCCAACTCCACTGACTAGATCTCCAACCTCATCTCCATACATACTCCCTCCCGCCCTCTCCGGTTGGCCAATGTCCGTCGCCTTACCTCACCTCTGGTAACCAAGTCTCACTCCCGCATCCACAATTTCACCCGTGCTGCCCCCCACCTCAGGAATGATCTCCCTCATTCTATCAGACTATTCCCTAGCTTCAAACGCTCCTTGAAAACCCACCTTTTCATTAAAATCTACCAATCCACTGTTTAACCATTCTTCTACGAAGTATACCACACCCTCTTTCATCATCCCCTCTGTCTTTCACCATCTCTTGCTTCAACCTAACCCTTGTAATTTCTTTATCCCGTTACAATGACTCACCCCCATGTGTCACATGTTTGTCTGCTGATTCGCCTGCAGATTGTAAGCGCTCGCAAGTAGGGTCCTCTTCCCTCCTGTTTCTCCTCTTTTCACCTATGATTTCTGCTCACCAGCTATGTTTTGCACCTCCTCCCTAGGCTCTCTGCCCCTAGACTCTACTTCTCCATTGTCTTTGCACCGCAATCAGTGGCTCTCAATCTGTTAGTTGCGCCCACACCTATGGGTACAGGTTTCAGCTTGCACTGAATATATCCCTTGCACACCATTGCACAGTATAGTGATTCAAAACTATTTTGTGACTTGTTTTATGTGTTTACTGTATTGTCCGGTAATACCATATACTCTTTTGTTGTTTGCCCCTGTACGACGCTGCAGACCATTTGTGGTGCCCTATAAATAAAGGATAATAATAATATGGTAGTTTGTTCCTAGTAATACTTTATTATTGGGATGTTTTATTCACATGATGCTACCTTGTAATTTTGTGTTTGAAAGAAAATAAACTAGTAAAATAGGTGGCCTTAACCTGTTGATAAATAGATTTAGATTTTCTGTACTGATGAGCATGTAGTTTAATTCAGACGGAACCGGGTATCACCTCCAATAAAGATCACTTTACCATTTCAAAATAGTGGGTTTGTCATGGAATCAGAGTCGGGATGGGCCTTGAAGTCTGTTCAGGTGGATACTAACCCCAGAGAGGTGCGGAGCCTAACGGAAAGAAGGGTTTCACCAGGGATTCCCGCAAGGGAAAATGGGCTTAGCAGCTCTCTAACTGCAGGTTGCGGTCCTCTAGGGGGCGATGAGCAAGATCAGGAGATAATGGTTGTAGTAAGGATATGTGAGCGTGCTGGAGGTGGGTCCAACAAGTAGGTGGTAGTTCAGGATTATAGAAGAGAGCAATAGTCTGCAGGATGCTGATGCATAGGGGTCCTGATGAGCTAGAAACCCTGGAGCAGGATTAGCGGAGATGTACAACGATCTGCAGAGTAGTGACAGCGACTTGACTACGGAGGTGATACAGGTATACATAGGAGAGCAGTAGACTGCCGGGTGATTGCTGAAGCCAGAGTACAACGAGGTGGAAGCAACAAACAGGAGCCAGAGGAGGAGACGTCCCAACAGGTAAGAAGACCTGAAGATCTGGCAACCATAGTAAGGAGGCAGTTGCTTTAACTAGACAAGCTGACAGGTATTTAGCCAATAAAGTGACTGTAGGGAGTTTTGAAAAGACCAGGTGAGTGCATGCTCAGTTCAGAGCAGCCAGAATGAGAGGTTAGCTGGTGCGATGTGTGACAGGGTTTGAAGTAATGGTAGGACCCTGTTTATTCAGAAAGCATTGTCACATTTTAAAGAAGCACTCCTGGTTAGATGGAAGGTTAACTGAGCTGCTCCTTCCCCAGGGAGCTGTCCACTGAAGCAACTTTCCCAGGACTCCTCCATTTCTGTGAAACAGGTCATAGCTTATTCACCTGGATAAATAGTGTTAACCATCCGACTATGTCTGCCAGATGAACGCGTGACTAATAGCCAAAAGCTAACTACTGGCAGCTTCCTAATGGTCCATGCCGTCACACCACAATAGACGGTGCGCACAGCATCTGCTGTTGTGGGTGCTGTACTGAGCCACACTGGAGATCTGAGGAGAAGGAGCAACCCGGTTAAAAGTTAGAGTGCTGGTTTATATATCAGTGATCAACTCTCATTTGCATCATTTTTTAAACTCTTTGTGCCTGATTCATTAAGGAAAGTAAGGCAAAAAAATTAATAAGTTTTCTCCTGGAAAAAAACATGTTACAATGCAAGGGGTGCAAATGAGTTTATTATTTTGTATATAAGTTAAATACGGTCTATTTTTCATGTAACACACAAATACTTGATAGCTTTATTTGTACACTGAAATTTAAAGTTGATCTAGGACATGTCCTACCGCAACTATAAAACTGCATCACATTTTAAATTTACCTCCCCCTCCAATGCAACATGGTTTTGCCAGGGTTCAAAGTTACACTTTTTTTTTTTTGCTTTACTTTCATTAATGGATGAGGCCCTATATTTTATAATAATTTCCAAAGCTAAATAGAAAACAGTGCTCCTAATGGTGGCCCCCAGTTGACAAGGGTAGAGATTACAAAACAGAAACGCCACCAATTTATCACTTCTACATATATGAATAAAATACTCAGGAGATGCAATTTAATATGTATGTTTTTGTATTTTAGTGTAGTCCTTTAAATTTATACATCAAATTAAAACAAAGTTAGCAAATTGCAGATGCAGACTTTACAAAGGTGTACACAATAGGTTTCTCTAAGGCTGTCTGTTCCTTTTAAAGCAAAAAAGATGCAGAGAATATGATGGCTTACACCGATGGACTCATTTGCTTGATGGTAGAAAGATATTCCTGTGGTTGGAGTCTTAAATCACTGCTGAAACCAATACGTAACAGGTCATATGCAGGGAGGACACAACCTCTCTCTTTTTATTATGTTGTGTTCATAGTCTGCAGTTGTGCAGAAAGATCCATACAAACCACAGTAAAAATCAATATATCGGACTTGCAATTGCAAGGGTCAAAATTCATGTCGGTAACTAGACATGTTTTTTTAAAATTTTTATAGAAACACGTTCTATGGATGGGCTCAATCTACACAATCCTATTACTGAATGTTACAGATGAAGTAGGCTTCTGTTCTTACTTCCTCCCTTGTGAATTTTGTAAAGTATTTCAGCAGTTATTGAAGTCTAAACAGAAACATTTTGGAATTTTCAAAACATCTGCTTGCTCTGGTTTGAGTCTCAGAGTTTCAAGAATAGCCTAGTGTATGGCAGTTTGTGAGAGTCGGAGACGTCCAGCCACTTACACTACAGATTATATCATCATCATCATCATCATCATCATTTATTTATATAGCGCCACTAATTCCGCAGCGCTGTACAGAGAACTCATTCACATCAGTCCCTGCCCCATTGGAGCTTACAGTCTAAATTCCCTACTATAGACACGCACTCACACACAGACAGACAGACAGAGAGAGAGACTAGGGTCAATTTTTTTTTTTTTTTTTTTTTTTATTGCAGCCAATTAACCTACCAGTATGTTTTTGGAGTGTGGGAGGAAACCGGAGCACCCGGAGGAAACCCACGCAAACACAGGGAGAACATACAAACTCCACACAGATATGGCCATGGTCGGGAATTGAACTCATGACCCCAGTGCTGTGAGGCAGACATGCTAACCACTACGCCACTGTACATCATTGTATAAAAATCTGTTGGCAGCAAATAGACAACATATCAAGTGGTTTGTTTCCTGGCCAATAGGTTAAAGGTGAAACATTATCAACTAAGAATTAATTCCATTAGGAACAGACAAGGCCAGACTCTATATGACCAGAAAGCAATTGCAGAAAAAGTCTGTGTTCTATGAATTGGTGTATAATCTTCTGGGCAAAAACGGTCTCACGAGGCTTTACACAATAAATAAATAAATAAAGATACACACTTCCTGAAGTTCACCTAAAGTCTCCCAGTTCCAACTGAAAAAGCTAAATCTGGATATACCTCCCAAATACTAAAGGGCCAAAAGTGTTAAAGAATCTGCAGCAGATGATCTCCGAACTTATCTGGTCTGCAAGGCACTATAGGGTTAGATTAAAAACTCTGCACAAATAGTTGGTTAAAAATTGTGGCATGTTATCCTCTGCACTACTCTGATGGGGCTGACATCTGTGGCCACCCTTTAGTGGCTCCATAGCTCAGGTAGACTAGTGTTCATAAATGATCATAATCATTTACTTTTACCTATTAATCTGGGATGTCAGAACCCATAGATACAAACTCACTTTCAGGCCACCCCTGATGGTACCCTTGCGAACCAACTTGGTATTTAAGCCATCAAAAGCCTAATGCCTTCCTTTCATGGATCAACATTTATATTTCTTAAAGTAGTTATGATATAACTTACCTAGGCACTTTATTTCCTCCTCTCAGTCTCTAGGGGACTGATAGCAACAGTATATAGAATTCTTTAAACATTTGATATATGGAAAGGCATGGGAGAGTTCCTCTACTTTTGCTGTCACTTGGATTTGTGTTGGTGCTGTCATAGGTGTGCACTGTTGCAATTCTGGGGGACTTGTCTGAAAATTACCACATTCTTTGAGTCAGTTGGACTGCTTATCAAACGTGTCACAAAGGTTTCAATGCCAAACCCATTCCCTTATACTTTTCTTCCCCACATTTGGCACACTATGCAACAAGCTTGTTAGCTAATTGCCTGACTAGAGCTTCATAGAAAGACATTGCACCTCCCTCACTCAGTGCTGCAATCAATAGCATCTGGTCTGCTTACTCCATGGAACACATCACTTGTATATTACAAAACACTTTTACCTCTAGAGCAATATGGTCTTTACTGACTTTCCTATAACAATATGTTGCCTTTCTAAAAAAAACAAAAACCAGCTAATTTAGTTTTGATGGTGGCATGTTAATTTCATAGCTTTTTTCAGAGAGACTATTTATATGAACACAGAATTCCAAGTCACTTACCTTCCCTTTCCTTCTCCCCTTACATCCTTTTTATAACATTCCTTATTCCCCATTCTCCATGTCTGCCCTCTATGCCCCAAGATCTCAATCCCAGCTTAGCAGAGAATAATTTAGCTCTTATATTTATGTGCGGTATCATGAACTGATGTTGCGGGAACACCTGGGTCTGTGCCTTAATACCACTGATTAGCCATGAAATATGATTAATTGACATTCACCAGACTAACACGAATACTGAAAAGAAAGAAACATTAAGGCAGACTCCATGGGACTTGATGTCCAGTCTTGTTGTTGTCTGGTTATCACAGCTTTCATGTTGAGTGTAGTTATACGCCACTGCCTGTCTATAGCCAATACCCTGCATTCTTGGGGTAAGTCTGGCAATCCATTGCACATACTGCCAGATTATTGTGGATATATCTTATGTTCCTGCCTTCCTCTCTGATGGACTACCAATGTATTAACTGCTTACTTTTTAACATGGCACTCCTAGTATGTAAGATTACCCAGTTTTGTTTCGACTTTTTGGATTCATCCTTAACTACATATCTTGTTGGCTATCAGTCTCCCCATTACTGGGATTCAGTTCTGCCTTATCCTTGAAGTGACATGTAAATTCTTGATAGATTAAACCAGCCAATAGCGTAAATCAATCTTGCAATCTCAGGTCAGCTATCTAGTGTAGTCTCAGATTACTTATATTCCGTTGTTTAATTGTGGTCTGCTTTGATATATGGATATGTTTTAAATACTGATTATATGATTTGCTCGATCCTCCTGTATTATTTCACTGCAGACATCACTATGTACATTTATCCCCCTCCTAATGATTGGCTGTTTTGTTATGATAACTTCAAATTTTACTAAAAAGTATTTTAAATTAAAAATAATATGGAACTAGAGCAGAGTATATAAATGTTTTTATTAGAGATGAGCTCTTCGGATATGGGTTATTATTATCCTCTATAAAGCGATGACATATTACGTAGCCCTGTACATTGAGAGGCTAATGAAAGATAAATAAATTACATACAGTTACATGAAACAGATGGTAAAGATGGCCCTAATTAGCTTACAATTGAAGTGGAAAAACAAGAAAAAAAAAAACATAGATTGTTGCTAATTAATCAGAGACATGTGAATACTTTTGAATTAATTAATCAATGAGACTGCCAATGTGATAGAGTAAAAAGGACATAGGAGTAAGCAAGCAGACAAAAAACACATCAATATATTACTTAGCTTTAATGGATCAAAAGACAATATTGAAAAATTTATTTAATGGGATTAATTATTTCATGAGTACCGGAGGGTAAGTGATAAAGGGAGATGAACTAAAACATTACATTATTAATTTAAGTATAAAAATGGTACTGATCAATTAATGTGAACTGGTGAATGCAAAGTAACATACTCAAAACAATTTTGTCTGGCAGTGACAGAGACAGATTTCAGAAAAATATTATAGTTTCTAACAATAGTTTTTTTTTGCATAAGTAACTATCATGTAGCAAGTGACCTAATAATAGAATAGTATTGTATAACAATTAGTTTGCTGAAGCCTGTCACAGAAATGTATTATTTAACATGTAAAATAATCTGGAATATAGTGCTCAATAAATAATATCAGAATAATTTTGCATCTTCAAACAATTGTTTGGAAGCAGAACTAATACTATAATTTAGGGACAGTACAACAATATACACGTCTGCAACTAGCTTACCCTCCTACATGTTTTTAATTTTGTTACATTAAGAATAACTAACAGTATTTAGTTATTGTGACTATTACAATTCTACACACTTAAAATGTGCAATATAACAATTCCTTGCTTTAACTCAACATGTGTTAACCTGGTGTGGTGGCACCTAAAAGAATATTGTCATTTTCATTGACACTGCAATGATGTTGACGTGGATCAGTCTATAGAACAGGAGAATCCCAGTATTTGCATTTCTACCAGTAAAGAAATTCTTTGAAATACAAAAAAAAGCCAACACACCATTCACCACACGCAGCAGCAAGGAAAGGCTCAGACTATGGCCAATAGTTACTAGTACTGGTCCAGCTACTGCTCGTACTAGAATGTCCAGTGCCAAAGCCAACATCTACCTTCTAGTTCATGTATAAGACTGTTACCTCCAAAACAGGCACATCAAATAATCACTGATAATCAACCAAAACAAATATCTTAATGGGTCTTGCAATTAGTAGCTATATCAATAGCTGTCCTGACTGCAAATCTCCTCAATATAACAACATAACTATAAACAGTTTAGGACTGCACTCGATTTAGGTAAATAAGAAAAAATATATGTCGGTGACCAACGCATTCAAATCCACATTTATTAAAAAACACAATCATAAATATTTACAATACAATCACACACTGCAGTGTTCTAAATAAATTAAGAGTGAACTCTTATAGGAAAACGATGAATTCTCCAAACAGAATACTGACTCCAATAGAAATATATATTCCCAAATAGAAAAGATACTTATAGGAATAAGGTGACAGTCGATAAGGAATGTAAAAATCCCACAATTTCTTGGATGAAGACGTATCCTCCGGAACACAGAGTCCCAAACTTCCAAAGATTATCAGGTAGTTAATATTCTCCTGAGAGATGAGCAGTAGTACATACCTGAGTCAGGTTTTAGCAAGAAATATATGAGATGTGATCTGATCCACGTTGTCTGTTAATTAACAGTCTCAAAGTTAATGGGCAGCATAGTGGCCTAGTGGTTAGCACTTCTGCCTTACTGCACTGGGGTCATGAGTTCGATTCCCGACCATGGCCTTATCTGTGTGGAGTTTGTATGTTCTCCCTGTGCTTGCATGGGTTTCCTCCCACACTCTAAAAAAACATACTGGTAGGTTAATTGGCTGCTATCAAAATTGACCCTAGTCTCTCTCTCTCTGTCTGTCTCCCTCTCTCTGTCTGTCTCCCTCTCTGTCTGTCTGTCTGTCTGTCTGTGTTTCTATAGTAGGGAATTTAGACTGTACGCTCCAATGGGGCAGGGACTAATGTGAGTGAGTTCTCTGTACAGCGCTACGGAATTAGTGGCGCTATATAAATAAATGATGATGATGGTGATTCTTTGGAGCCCAAATCAAATTTAGCGAGAAGATAATCCATGTTATTTCCCTGATGCGCTTCATCAGCGACTTTGTGAAAGGGATCCAAAAAGTGTTTCATATAAAGCTATTTGTAATATATAACATATTAGTTCTCATTCAACGACATCACCTGAATAACACGAAATAGTGTCACAGGCATGGTGTTACAATCACATTAAAACATTTATTATTTGAGAGAAGACAATCCTATAAAACAATCTGGAAATTCATTAATAAATGTATTATACATAATAGCAGATCTTTTTATTTTTTTTTAAAACAAAAAGCTTACAAAACCCACATCATGGCAAACAAGTGATGCATTCAGCAGTGAAATAATCTTCAATTCACACCATTATGATCTATCTGTAAGATATTATGTGTCTTAGATACAGGGCCGGACTGGCCATCTGGCACTTCTGGCATTTGGGCCAGAGGGCCGATGGCTGTGTGGGCCAGTCCGGTACCCTGCGCCGCGATCATGTGAGTATTTTTATACTTACATGATCGCGGCGCCGCAGCCCCCCGCCCTCAGTCAAATTTCTTGATTTTTTTTTTTAAAGCTTTTTTTTTTCTATTTGGGGGGTGGGGGACTCCGGCCCCGCGATCATGTGAGTATACAAATACTCGCATAATCACAGCATCGGCGTCCCTCTTCCCCCTCCCCCCGCCCCCCCGTTTCCACTGAATGTCGGGCGTGACGTCACGCCAGACATTCAGTGAGGAGCGGTGCCCGGAAGAAAGAAGAGAAACGAGAAGAAAAGAAATACAGAGGTAAGTAAAAGAGTGGAGAAACGAAGAGAGGCACAGGGGGATGAAGATGGGGAAGGCATAAAAGGCACAGTGGGATGAAGATGGGGAAGGCATAAAAGGCACAGGGGGATGAAGAAAGGGAGAGAAAAGGCACAGGGGGATGAAGAAGGGGGGCAGAAAAGGCACAGGGGGATGAAGAAGGGGGGCATAAAAGGCACAGGGGGATGAAGAAGGGGGGCAGAAAAGGCACAGGGGGATGAAGAAGGGGGGCATAAAAGGCACAGGGGGATGAAGAAGGGGGGCAGAAAAGGCACAGGGGGATGAAGAAGGGGGGCATAAAAGGCACAGGGGGATGAAGAAGGGGAGAGAAAAGGCACAGGGGGATGAAGAAGGGGGGCAGAAAAGGCACAGGGGGATGAAGAAGGGGGGCATAAAAGGCACAGGGGGATGAAGAAGGGGAGAGAAAAGGCACAGGGGGATGAAGAAGGGGAGAGAAAAGGCACAGGGGGATGAAGAAGGGGGGCAGAAAAGGCACAGGGGGTGAAGAAGGGGAGAAAAAAGGCACAGGGGGTGAAGAAGGGGACAGAAAAGGCACAGGGGGATAAAGAAGGAGGGGGGCATAAAAGGCACAGGGGGATGAAGAAGGGGGGCATAAAAGGCACAGGGGGATGAAGAAGGGACTATAAATCAACTGTCTGACTTCCTCAGACAATACTCTGGCTTTCTTTCCTCCATGCTCATAGCAGTACACACAGTGACACAAAATAGGAGAATGAATTATTTTCTTCTTTTTCAAGGTAGCTTAATTAGTTATTTTTATATTGCAAGCACTTGCTACTAACTACTGGTAAGTTCAGTTCCAAAGTAAGGGAAAATCATCTGCTTGAAGGCAAATTATTTATAACTACTTATAAAAGGTGTCAATAATTTGGTTAGCACTTCTGCCTCACAGCACTGGGGTCATGAGCTCAATTCCCGACCATGGCCTTATCTGTGTGGAGTTTGTATGTTCTCACCGTATTTGTGTGGGTTTCCTCCGGGTGCTCCAGTTTCCTCCCACACTCCAAAACTTATTAGTAGGTTACTTGGCAGGGACTGATGTGAATGAGTTCTCTGTACAGCGCTGCGGAATCAGTGGTGCTATATAAATAAATAAATGATGATGATGTAATAACACAGTAATTGAAACTCCTTTAATATGGTTATTAGTTTAAGTATCATAAAACAATGTAGTAGTGTGCCACTGCTGTAATTAGAGAGAAAAGCAGCACCCACATGGCTGAAAGGGGCAGTGATTTGGAGCCTTTAACATGACCGCATAGCAGTATTTGCTTCAAGAAGCAGCACTTCTGACAGCAAGGTAGCAAGAGCCTGCAGAAATATTGCCTCTTCCTGAATTACAAATATGTGCCTCACACCCTTCTGCCTTACCTCGTTTATTTACTGGACCCATTCCTGAGCACCATGCTCTTACCCCAACTTGTAAACTTCTGTACTCCGCTCCACTGGAATTAATCGGCACTCTCTATATCCTACTGGGAAAGAAGACAGAAAAGCGAAACAAATCCCACCAATAAGAAAGAGCCCAAAGCATCAAAACATTACTTAAATGACTGAATAAAGAAAACAATATTTTTGGCATATTGGACGGCAGATAAGGAACCTGCAGTTTAATCAAGACTGTGTTTGACCAGAGCATTAATGTCATCCTTGCTGAAGAGCAGAGGCCTATTCAGATCTGCACGGTGGATACCTGGAAGAGTCTCAGAACGTGCAAGCATTATCATCTGGATATGTAGTCAGCAGCCTTTAGAAACCGAGTGTTAAATGCACAATTGAAGTAAATGGCAACTCAAAGCTTCATTACATCTCCATGATTGTGCTGTCAAGGGTGGCAGAGGAATTGTGACTTACCTGTGAACTCCGTTCCCTTTGCTAATGCCTTGGCAGCACTCAAGATTTCCCATCCTAAATGAAATTGCCATGTAAGTGCTTGTAAGCAGTGTTTCTTTACAATAAAAGTACCAAACGCTAAGTAAAGGGGAGAGGAATATAAACTTTATACTGATGGTTTCTTTTCTGTTCTAAAGGGGAATTTAGGGGAAATAATCTCATAACAGTGCTGCCAAGAGACTAGCAAGAAAGTGAATTGATCCGCTCTGACGACAGTGGCAGGTGGGGAGTTTGACTGGGGCGGTACACCTGTCAAACCGTAATACAGGTGTCTTAAGCCGAGCTCAGGGAGGACAGAAACCTCCCGTGCAGCAGAACCTCAATTGGGCCAAATAACCAAAGTATAAGATTGTATTGGCTGCAAGAAATATAAAAAGTCTCATATGCAATTTTGTAAGGTTTATTAAGAAAAAAATAAAGTTTAATGTTTTTTTCCCGATGCTTCACTGTGCCCTCCATGCTTCTTTTGCTCCCCTTCACCCTGTGCCCTTCATGCTGCTTTTGCTCCCCTTCACCTGTCTCCTGTTTTGCAATGTGCCCCCTTTAACCTGTCCCCCATTTCACACTGTGCCCTTCATGCTGCTTTTGCTTCCCTTCACCTGTCACCCTTGTTTCACATGGTGAACTTCATCATGCTGCATTTGCTCATTTTCACCTGCCCCTTGTTTCACTGTGCCCTCCATGCTACTTTTATTCCTTCACCTGTCACCCTTGTTTCACATGGTGAACTCCATCATGCTGCATTTGCTCTTCTTCACCTTAGACAGTGCCCACCATGCTGCTTTTGCTCCCTTTCGCTTACTTTTCTATTGCTTTCTTTCGTCTCTTATGTTTTCTTTTCGTGGCTGCTCTTTGTGCGCTCCTCACTGCAAATGTCTGGTGTAATGACGTCACGCCCAACATTCAGTGTGAAGAGAGGAGGGTGCCGGCTGGTATCTATCGCGGCGCTGTTGGATAAGTATTTTTTTCTTGGACTTGGCGGGGTCCCACAAACGATCGGTCTGGCCATGGTGTGTGCATGTGTGTTAGGGAATTTAGATTGTCCCCAATGGGGCAGGGACTGATGCGAGATCTCTGTACAGCGCTGCAGAATCAGTGGCTCTATATAAATAGCTGTTGCTGATGATGATGATGGCATGTGCACTCATTATAGAGGTACCATTAGCACATTTTCTGCTGTGGTAAAATTATATTATAACAGATAACAAAGCATTACCATATTGTAACAAGATTATCATATCACCTGGAGGTTATGTGCCATTACCAAAGAACAGCTACTGGATGGAATATTGCTAGGTCTGTTGACATATAGACAATAGAAAAGCGCCACCTTGAGGAAAATGCTCATGTAATCTAGTAGAAAGTTTGTTTGATTTTGCCAAGTAAAACTTTTTAAATTCAACGTAGTCAAGTCCACAAATATTGGGACATGTGTATAGGTGACAAGGAAGCAGGAATAAAGCAAATCGGTCACCTATATACATACAACTAAAAACATTAAACATATCTAAACACATAATTACACATATACATTTACTGTGTGTTACAGTTGTATGGTTTCTTATACATACACTTTTCTATCTGAGATTAACCCTCTTCTGACCAGTTATGTACAATTCACTCCTGAGATACGTCCTGTGACAACAAACTGCCAGCTTTAAATACATTGGCTCTGAATAGTCAAATGCCACAGTAAGTTTTGCCCAAACCAATCACAAGATTAAAGCATTTATGGCAGGGAGGGGAGTTTTACAGCTGATTTCTCTCAATAATAGTATGTACACTATTGTAATAGTTTCACATAGTAAGCAGGTTTTTACTAGGGCAGGTTTATGATTTTTAATTTTGTTTTTTTGAAACTGCACAATAGGTAGACTTTAAATACAGACCTTACCACTAGAAAACCAGAGTGGCTAAACTTCATATTTTTGCAGATTTCTTCAGTAAAGATATTGCTACCTTTTGGTAGTCTATTGGAATAAATCCCCTTTTTTTAAAAAAAAAAAAGTTATATAAAGGGAAAACATTAAAAAAAATAAGAAAATACTTTTTCACCCTTCTAATTATTATTTGAGCAACTAGTGCAAGCCTGTTGCCTTGCCTCAGAATTTAAATCAGAAAACTTTCATTCTCCTCTGACAAATACAGAAAGCCAATTTATATGAACATCATTGGAACTAAACTAGATGATGTCAGTTACAGTCCGCTTTCAGCATCTCTGGGAAATAAGGATTCATTAAAATCTACCCAGATACATTCATACAGCAGGAGGTTAAAGCATTCATGCTGCTACCATTTACAATTTTGTTACAGGGGAAAGATTTATCTTATTCAACTGTATTTGTGCATCTGTTTAATGTTCGCTCTTTATTTCCTTGAGAAATAGCAGTTATTTGTCACCGTTGACCATTTTTTTGTTAATACTGCAGAAACATAAATTTACCACTCCCTCATGCCTAACCATTTTTAAACAGATTTAAACGTAAAGTGAAGTATAATTAATAGCACAGGAAGATGGTACAGATTGGGGGGTCTCTCTCCTACTAGTGCTGAAAACAGGCTGTCAGTAACTGCCTTCCTCCAGTGCTAAAGGAGCATGTGTGGAAGGCTGTTAAAATTTTAAAATTGAATTAAAGGATAGTAAAATATATATATATATAAAAAATAGCCCCCATCTCCCATAGGCCACTTCCCAGCCTCATAAAACCCCGGACCTTAGCATGGTGGCTAAGTGGTTAGCACTTCTGTCTCGTAGCACTGGGGTCATGAGTTCAATTCCTGACCATGGCCTTATCTGTGTTTATATGTTCTACCTGTGTTTGCGTGGGTTTCCTCCAGGTGCTCGGGTTTCCTCCCACACTCCAAAAACATACTAGTAGTTTAATTGGCTGCTATCAAATTGACCCTAATCTCTGTGTGTGTGTTAGGAAATTTAGACTGTAAGCTCCAATGGGGCAGGGACTGATGCGAGTTCTTTGTACAGCGCTGCGGAATTAGTGGCACTATATAAATAAACGGTGATAATGACCTATGCTCAAGGACATTTTTGGCTATCTACTGCTGCTGCTCAGGTCACCATTTTCACCTTTGCGAAGGATTTGTGCAGTTGGAATACACCTTTACCAATAAAAACATAACTTTCTAAAAACTTAAATGTTTGTTTCTGGGCCCTATAACTTTTGTCAGTCCTTATACTTGGCATAAATCTCTTGTTATCCCTTAATAGTCTATAACAAGCTTTTGGGAAAAAAAAATCATGGAAAAAGTATTTTCTTCTTTTCCTCTATATAAAAACAATACAATAAAATATTTATTGTAATATAGGCCCTATTTATCCTGGTAGAAAAAACCCACAATATAAAGTGAGCTTGGACAAAAATAAGTTATTCCCACTCTCCCAGCATATGACCATAACATTTGGTCTGGTCATGCAGGGAAGAACAGTCAGTCATTAAATCATTGTGTTTCAGTTAAAGCCATTTTCATATGGTGCCTTGTGTACCATGTATAAAATATGTCTGTACACTACATTTCACAGCAGAGAGAGCACATGAGTCTGTCTTTGAAGTCAATATTTTAACGTTTACATACAATAATACTATCCCCATTTTTTTTATATATATCTGTAGAGAAGTGGAGGGGGCTTTATCATTTTTAGGATATATATATATATATATATATATATATATATATATATATATATATATATATATATATATATATATATATATATATATATATATATATATATATATATATATATATATATATAGTATACAAGGCACGTGTAATTACAGACTTAAAACATGACAGATCATTTTAAAGTTATTAAGATGGACCCCCCCCATCCCCAAACTATAAATGAAAAATATTTGCTACAATTACAGTAATATTAAATTACAGTAAAGCTGCCAGAAACTTACACAATATTAGGTGTCTCAAACAACACTGCATTGTTACACAAAGGTTGCATAGATGATTAGGTGGTTTTTTTTTTATACCTTCAAACCAATCATCTCATTACCTCTTCATTCCCAACATATGTATATAGACATATTATACATATTGCAGCCTTGTGATTTCCCAAATAAAGAATTAAGTGCATTTTTTAACAGAACTGTACTTGTCATTTTAAGTTCACAACTGTTAATATTATGTGTTAATATAGTGAATGCTTTATAGAGAAAGGAATACTTATCCGTTAGGGATACAGAACTAGGAAGAGAAACCATTTGGAACCATGTTCTGATGTCAATTACCTGCTTCAAATGCTACAACATGTTGCCATGGCAATTAAAGCACAATCACCTCCGAACACCTTAATACTACCCCTTTCTCCTTTTGGAGACTGGCTATGAATGACAGCCCAGTCTGCAATGCACTTGCTGGGAAACAATAGTTCCAGTTCCCAGGCAGTAGGGGTGTTGCACCAGCACTCAGTCCTTTAGCTAAATCCTGGACATGACAACACCATGGTTTCAGTTAGTACAGGAGCACTGCTTTGGCCAAAGTACCAGCAGTGTACTACAATGCTGTACCAAAGAGCTCCAAAAGCCACACACTAGCCGTAAGGCTTCCTGGCACATGTATTGCAGTGGAGACTAGGGAGTACAAGCTTATTCAATATAATGGGTAAATTAGGTAATTATATGCCAACCCTTGCTAAATATATGATCATGGATCCTGCCAGTGTCCAAATTGCTGACATTTTTCCAGTGCAATATTTTGTTACATGCTTGGCCTTCCCAAAAGATGTGGTCAGATTTTTACTTTAACCACCTTAGAAACACTTTTTCTAAGATGGCCCCGAGACCCGTAGGCTGCTACATGCAGGCGTGTTTCCAGGCTCATTGCTGGTTCTGTAATATAGAGCAGTCACATTAATTTTGAAAACCATCTATGAAGCCTGCAGAGATGAGAGGAAGGGATGGTCCAATCACCAGCCACAATCAAATAGATTGTAATAGATTTTACTGCTCAACTCCCCTGATTCTCAGCCAGTAGTTTTGGAAAAAAATGCCTACAGAGAGCAGCCACAGGACTCCAGCCAGAGAGAGTAGCTCCCTTAAAGAAAAGGTTTACTAGTTGGTAATGCAACATTGATGGTAAAGGGAACTGGACTCCAAACCCATAGTAAACTTT
The DNA here is from genome assembly GCF_038048845.1 of Mixophyes fleayi. Lineage (NCBI taxonomy): Eukaryota > Metazoa > Chordata > Amphibia > Anura > Limnodynastidae > Mixophyes > Mixophyes fleayi. The sequence goes on from NC_134402.1 coordinate 76,760,054, forward strand.
GGTTTTATATGTACATTATTGCTTCATACGTATGTGTCAGGTGCTCTTGCAGTCCAATCCATATTCAAAAAGCACTAATGGAATTAGTCTTGCAGAAATTTGTGCTGTATGTATCCACTTGCAGTTCAATAAGTGCAGAGCACCCTTAGATGCACAAACTCTATACTGCTCCAACATAAATAGGATTTACAATTACACAATTCACTCAATCTCTGTGTTTGTTACGCTTGTACAGTCTAAAAAGCAATTTGTTCTTATTGGAAAAAACAAAATTATTACAACCCAACAACTTTTAATATTGCAATGCTATTAAAAATTAGTTCAATTTACCTAAAATACAGCCCCCACATCCAAAGGAAAAGTACTATACAGGAAACACTTAAAAAAAAAAAAAGAGAGATAGAGGAAAAATCCCTACGCTATCTCGACCTCCTGTCCCTTTTTGTTTTTTCTGTATTTTTGTTCATTGTTTTTTCATTGTCTCCTCTACAGTCAGGACAATACCACTTGCCCTTTGGTTTATAAGTTAGTCCAACACAGGAGAAATGGAACCACTCAATGGAACATTCCTCATTGTCACATCCTATCATTTCCCCATAGGAAACCTGATTACATAAGCAGTATGTTGGCTCATTGGGATCGATTGCAAAGGGAATAGGAGACACCTCCCTGTCCTGCTTGGTTTTGGTTCGCTTCTTCTTCTTGGAAGATTTTGTCTTCTTTTCTTTGGGTGGTTCATCTCCATCATCTGTTCCATTAACCATGTGACACAAGTCCCGACTCTCACTATTGCGCTGACGGCGAGGTCTCCGGGTAGTGCGCTCCGCTGTACTGCATTCAACCTTAGCCTTTTCTGTACATTTTTCATTTTCCTCTGGCTCAAAGAAGCCTTTGCATTGGGCATCAATCTGCTTGGACCTATTTTCTACCATCTCCAGCACCTGTGTGACTAGCTGTATTTTATCATCCCCAAGCTCCTGGGTTACAATCAGAGCTCTCTGAAGTTGCTGCAGCAAACGCTTCTTATGGTGTGGGTCACTTTCATTTGAATGTTTCTCCGACACCTCGTCTATCTCCTTCAGTGCCTCTGTAGATATAAGAGAAAACAATAAATATCTTGCTACCAGATAACTCCTCACCCTACTACATACACCATCTAATTTAATAAAATATGCAACAGATACCAACTGAACATTTATTGTTTGAACATTTAATCAAGGATATATACCCTGAAGATATAGCAACATCCTGACCAGGGAATAATTTCTCTGTGAAAGGTTATTTTTTACCACAGAAACCCCTGTACTTCCATTAAACAACATTGTAATAACACACCTAATGCCTGAGATATGAACTTCACAATAAAACAAATTAGTGGAAGAGATTATAATTTCTTAGAAAGAGTATTTTAGAACACGACTGAAATGGCAAATAGTAAAAGAACATTGCGATACTATATTGCATTACCGTCATTACCTAATAAGCTTTGTCTCTGCCATTTTAATAGGATTTAAAACCATAATACACCCACTGTGATTCATAAATATAGTATATAAAATATTTCTACAAAACAGAAGACTGCATTGGTACACAAATGGATGCAAGATTATTATTGTAAATTTATTTACATATAGCGATTTCTCTAATGCAGACTGTCTTTGTGCATAATTATCATTTACCTAGTATAAGAGTTTATCACCATTTTCTCTGCTATGTAATGCACATTAAAATGTGACAAACATAGGATATTGTAAAGAGAAGACAATTCAAAATTTGGTTTAAAAAGGCAAAACAAAATAGTATCACCACAGAACACAAAATATGGAACTACAAAAAACAAACAGTTGAAGTGAACACAAGACACATTACCCATAAAGAGCCATAACTGAGCTTGTCAGTGGATGGGCCTGTATGAAGTGGGTGTCCATACCAGTCAACATTTGAAATATATTTACAGGGACATTTCTCCACTATGTTGCTACATCCAAGTATACCACACAATGTCTTTGCAGTCCGTGGGGAATTACAATTCCCCTCATGTTGTGTTTGCAGAATTCTAACACTTTTTTTTAATTCCACTACAACTATACAGTAAATATGAACTGATAAGGCCTAGAGATCCTAAACAGATGTTGTGAACACCATCTAAGCACAACAGATATTTGTGTGCAGTTGGAACATTTCCAGAGACAGAGCTATAATACCTGGGGACAGTCACTGGAATCAGTATGTAACTATGGATGCCTAGTAAGGCTATACACAGGGTGCCTGGCACAGAGTGGGCAGGCTGTACATGGGCACTACCATGAGGGGGAAAGCTATACACAGGGTGCCTGGCACAGAGTGGGCAGGCTGTACATGGGCACTACCATGAGGGGGAAGGCTATACACAGGGTGCATGGCATAGAGTGGGCAGGCTGTACATGGGCACTACCATGAGGGGAAGGCTATACACAGGGTGCATGGCATAGAGTGGGCAGGCTGTACATGGCCACTACCATGAGGGGAAGGCTATACACAGGGTGCATGGCATAGAGTGGGCAGGCTGTACATGGCCACTACCATGAGGGGAAGGCTATACACAGGGTGCATGGCATAGAGTGGGCAGGCTGTACATGGCCACTACCATGAGGGGAAGGCTATACACAGGGTGCATGGCATAGAGTGGGCAGGCTGTACATGGGCACTACCATGAGGGGAAGGCTATACACAGGGTGCATGGCATAGAGTGGGCAGGCTGTACATGGGCACTACCATGAGGGGGAAGGCTATACACAGGGTGCATGGCATAGAGTGGGCAGGCTGTACATGGGCACTACCATGAGGGGAAGGCTATACACAGGGTGCATGGCATAGAGTGGGTAGGCTGTACATGGGCACTACCATGAGGGGGAAGGCTATACACAGGGTGCATGGCATAGAGTGGGCAGGCTGTACATGGGCACTACCATGAGGGGGAAGGCTATAGATAACGGGTATATAGAGCTTGTTCAATAACACATGACGTTATAGAGCTGGTATGTGCTCTGCCCACAATAGGCGGGACATGGCTGAGGATCTCTCCCCCGTCTCCCAGGCGACAGCCAGGCCCCGGATGTGACGCTGCGCTCAGTGACAGTATACAGGCAGTGCACACGGTGTATAAGGGCTGATACAATGTAACGCATGAGGACAGTCTCAGTTATGTGAGGCTACATACGGGTCACCCCGGGCACTCCTCCCCGTCACACCACAATCACAGCTACAGTATAATACATGTGTCCCTGCAGAGGACCCCAATGACCGCTGCAAATACTGACAGCTTCCCCGCACCTCGGGACATGTAACCAAGCTTAGGCATCTGGTCTCTCTGGGTCTGTTGTGGAACTACACGACCCAGCCAGCCTCTTTGTTGCGTAACTACAAGAAACTGGAACGGGCATGCTGGTACCTGTAGTGCCACAATCCATGCATGAACGGGATGCTGGGACCTGTAGTTTCACCAACAGCTGGGATACAGCAGGTTGATTACACAGTACGAGTCAGTCGGGCGACATCAATTCCAGCTTTCAAAATGGCTGAAGAGATGTAAAAGTGTCACATATACCCGTACTGTGCGGATGACAGATGGGAGGGCAGCGGGGAGATGTTTCCGGGAAAGGGGGCACAATGTCCAGGCTGGGGTGGATGGACAGGGGCTGATCAGTGATCCGCGCACACTTGTTTACATGGCTCACTACGGAGACCCTAACAAAGCGCAGGGACTCCGGCTCCAGTAAGACGAGGGCAGTGACTGTACGTGGAGGGGGCAGGAGCCTGCTCGGTGTTTTGGGGTCCCTGGAGGGGTAGCACCCCCGGCCACGTGTAAAGCCGCTTACCTCGGTACTTGGTGTCGATCTCTCGCAGTAGGGACACGGTCCTCTGGATCTCCAGGGGCAGGGACTCGATGCACTCCAGATAATCTTCCACATAACTCACCAGCTGGCTCTCCTCCACCCCACCGCTGCTACCACCCGGGGAGTGGTAGAACGCTTGCGGCTGCTGTTGCCCTAACATGCTCCCGTGATAAGAGCATCCAGCAAAGTTCCGGGAGTGCCGCAGATCCGGGGGGCTGACTTCTCTGAGGAGTTATTGAGATAGAGGGGCGGAGTTCTGGGGGTGCCCCGGTCCTAACGCGCTGTCTCTTCTCCTCCGCTCTATTTCGGGGGCCTCATTCCAATTTGGAACCCGGCGGCCCGAGCTATCGGTCTGCGCATGCGCGGTCATTCCCTTATAAGGCTGGACGCCCCTTTTTTTCTCGATTTTATTGTGTTTGGATTTTCCCGCATTTCCCTGAGCTGACGCTGATTGGATAAAGACATCGAATGTGGGCGCGGCCGGCATGAGGGCGGACCTTGGCGGCAGTTATACACCGCCCACAAGTTTAACTCTTCCGCTTGCTAGCGGAGTCGGTCATTTGCGTGCTGTGTAACTGCCCTTCCATGCTGCGCTCCGTTCGGGATCAGTAGCACGTTAGTCGTTAAATAACCCGGGTCAGCAAATGGTTCCCCCCAGTGGAGACTGGTGCTTATTTTCCCCGTAATTCCGAATCTTGAGGCACCCGAAACTGATCTTAAGTGGTTATAGCTTCCTATTGTACCTTACTTAGCACCACTGTAAAGTATATAGGTTTTATAAGTAAACTGCTGGTTTTATTATTTCACCAGTACACCATACCTCCCAATAGATTCGATATGCGAATTCGAAAGGGGCGTGGTTAGCACACGAGTGGGAGTGTCCGCGTGTAGGCAGATTGTGGGTGTGGCTTATAGATTGTGGGTGTGGCTTATCTTGGTCTGACTTTGTTTTCTGTTTTTCTTGGTGGTGGGAGGAATGTAATATGCTCTCCGAACCGGAGGAGGTATAACAAGGAAACGTTGTGCCCTTGGCTGTCGTGCTATAATTGTGCTTCCACCCCCTAAGTGCAACACCATCACCATCTCACAAGTATATGAGGCAGGATAAAGTTATGATATATCCCAATAATGGGTTTGTTACTGTGCTACAGGGAGGTGCTCTGAGCAATTGCAGTTTATGTGGCATTTAGTGTAATCAGTATGACGTTAAAAGCCCTCTAAGAAAATAAAGCTTATGTTTTTTATAATTTCGAATACCAAAAACACATAGGAGAAAGTATACCAGTTTTTTTGGGTTTTAAAGAACAAATAATGCCCTTCGCAATTTTTAATAAATATAAAGGCATTGTATTGATTAGCTGAATAATATAGTAAACATTTGATCTGTTTAGCTGAGGAACAAGGATCTTTACACAAATCTTAGGAGCCAGGTAGCCAATGTACCCCCCAAAAAAACCCACTACTGTAATTTTTTTGCAGTCATTTCTAGTGATGTAAATATATGCAAAGGTTCACAGTTTCCCTAGAAGATCCTGTTGCTTCCTAGATTTGCCAGAGTGGCTCCTGAGAATTACATAATTTTGTCAACCCCTATGACAACCACAATATTTTTTTTTAATCCAAGTCTGGTGGCTGTTTTAGATATCGGAGTCTAATCTCGGCTATTTTTTAAAGCAAATTCCAATTTCTTGGGTATTGTAGAAAGCAGAGCCCAGTCTGGTGGCTATTGTATAATGCAAACCTCCTTTGGTTGCTATTTTAGAAAGCAGAGCCCAGTGTTTTGGCTAATGTATGTAACAGAGCACAGTCTCCTGACTATTTTGGAAAGTTGAGACAAGTCTGATGTCTAATGTAGAAAGTAGAAACCAATCAGGTGGCTAATGTAGTAGGCAGATCCCAGGCTGGTGGTCAGGGTAGAAAGCAGATCTTGAATTGGTGTTTGTACACAAAAAACAATGGTAGGTGACTAGTGTGTCAACCATAGCCTAGTGTATTGCTTAGTGTACAAAACTGAGTTCAGTCCGGTTACTAGTATACAAAGGAGAGCCAGGGTTTCTTCATTTCTGTAATGTAGAACCAACAAAATTTTTAAGTTCACTACTTTAAAATGGCTCTTTTATTTTACAAAAAACCTTAAAAGTGGGTTTAAAAATAGCCAGTTTATCCGAGGCCGAAGTCCTGCTGTCTTCACATAAACATCATTATCCAAAACGAGGCTTGGTGTTCCCCGCTACGGATACGTTTTGGGAGTTCATCGATGTGTGGAGGGATATATAAGACACCAGAAGGACTTGAGCTATTTTACCTTGATAAAGACTTCGAGAGGAAGTTGAAACGCGTTGGTTTTATTCTGATTGGAGCCGTTCGGTGGAGGAAGCATTAGCAAGCGAGAAGTGGGTGGTGAGCGGGACTTGTCCACTTTTATACCCGATGCTTGTTTCTTCTGATCTCCGGTACGGTTCCGCATTTACATTTGTTTCATGTTTTAAATAAAAGATAAAGCACAAGGTCACTTTCTTTTTCTTTATATGCCACATATATCCCATTTGTGGAAGGGAGTTGCGTTAAAGAGGGAAGGTTTGTGATTTATTGAGCCTTTCCCTGCCGTTGCACATAAGAAATCCGTGGGATTTGCGATGTAGCAGAAGTCCCCTTATATCTTGTT